>NC_137803.1:772500-1212500 GCF_963383645.1 Muscardinus avellanarius
CTTCAACAGGATAAAAATCATACATGAAAATCCCACGGCAAACATCAGACTCGGTGGAAGACAAATGGATTTCCTTCGATCAGGAAGCAGTCAAGTATGCTCACTGTCACCACGGCTACAGAAGGTGTTTAGGTTCAGTAATTTTATTTCTCCTTCTTGCCAGACCAGTTAAGCAATAAGAAAGAAAAGGTAAAAGTATCTTTATTCATAGATGATGTAATCTTACATATGGAAACCCCCAAAGGTTACACACACACACACACACACACACACACACACACACACACACAGTCACAGCTAATCAAGAAACCCAGCAAAATAAGGCACAGAATCAATGCATAAAAATCAGTTGCATTCTATACACTAACTAAATATGAACAGTCTGAAAAGGAATTAAGAAAATAATTCCACTTAACAATAGCATTCTGAAGAATAAAATTAACCAGTTAACTAAGGAAGTAAAAGCCTTGTGCAATAAAAATTATGAAATGTTGCTAAAAAAAATTAAAGAAGGCACAAGTAAATGGAAAGACATCCCTGTCGATAGACTAGAAGACAATACTGCTCAGGTTGTCAATAGTACTCAAGTTCACCCACAGATTCAGTTCAGTCCCTGTCAAATCCCAGTGATGTTTTCTGCAGAGATGGAAAAATCCATCTGAAGATTCATATGAAGTCTCAAGGAATTCTGAATAGTAAAATAATCTTGGAAAAGAACGAAGTTGTAGTACTCATACTTTCCGACTTCAAAACTTCCTGTAAAATCACAGTCATCAGAAGGATGTGGTATTGGCTTCAGCCCAGAAGACAGAGCAGAGAGCCCATAAATAATGCTTTCCATATAGAGCCAAATGATTTCCGACAAAGGCACCGAGATGGTTCAGTGGGGAAAGGAGAGTCTTTCCAACAAATGGTTTTGGGTGAACTGGGGTTTCTACGCAAAATACTGACGCTGGACCTTTGGGAGAGAGTGCTTGCAAATCATGTATCTGATATACGGAGCGGAACACATAGAGAACTAAAATTAAGCAATAAGAAACTAAAAAAAAACCCTGATTAAATATAGATATGAGACTTAAATAGATATTTCTCCATTTGTACAAATGGCCAATAAGCACCGAGAATCACTCAGCATCAGTAATCGTCCGGTGATGCGTATTGATGTGTGAGACCACCCCACACTGCATAGGATGACTACTATGGGAAATGGAGCAAGCAGCGATTAAAAAAAAGAAAAAGAAAGAAAAACCGTGGGCAAGGACACGCTGGAAGCAGACCCCTGTGCATTGCTGGTGGGGATGCGGAAAGTGTATTGCAGGTCCTCGAAAAATTAGAAGTAGATTAGCATGTGATATACCCAGCGGACGCCCGGCTGCTCCTGAGCTGCACCCGAACCACGCCTGCGTAACTGAGTGTGCTGGGCTGGTGTGTCCTCAGCAGTTCCACCAGCACTGCACCTGTGTGTCTCACAACCCTGAGCTGTGTAGGGTGTGGTCGGTGGCTCCCTGAGACGCAGCCCCTATCACGGGACGGGTGGCGTGCAGTGGGCTCCGAGTGTTTGAATGGGTGAGCCCTGGCACCTGCGATCCGGCTGAGACCCCGAGCGTGCCCTGCAGACTCTCTGCCTCCATGTGCAGCACCATCGGTGGGACCGCGGTGCTTCCCAGCACTCAGCATTTGCAAACTGGAGTTCCACGTGTCTGCTGACCAGCCCGGGAGGACTTAGCAGACGGACACAGGGCGAGATGCTTTAGCTCGGCTTCCAGCAGCAATACCAGCAAGCATGTCACGGAACGGTGATACTCCCTCCCTGTGGACCCAGCCTGTGCCGCTCATGGGGCAGGGAAAGGGTCTTTTGACCATTGGACCAGCTCGAGTCTGTGCTGAGCGCAGAGTGCTTGGAGCTGCTCGGCTGAGAGGAGCTGGCGATGCAGCGCACGAGGGGCTGTTCTCTGCGCGGCGAAGCTGCCTGTCCCCCGTAGAGCCTTTCTGCCAGCATGCAGCCCTGTGCCTGTGGCTGACTGCCACTTTAAAAACAGAGCCACAAAAGCAGCCTGTGAGTATTGTTTTTGATAATTGCTCATATTCCTTAAGAGAAAAGAGCCCCAGGAGCCCTGAGACCATGCGATGGTGGATGGCAGAGAGGCCGGTGCTCTGTCCTGCGTGGAGCTGGAGCCGAGGAGAGCCGCCGTCCCCCAGCCCCGCGGAGGAGGCTGCCAGCCGGGCCCTGTTGGTCTTCTTTCAAGTGGAATGCCGGCCGTGTCACCCAGGCGCCGGTGCCAGCCTGCCCCTCCGCTCCCGTCACGCGGCTTCTGTTTATTTAGAAAATCTCGCTTGCTTGACACATCCATTCTGCTTTGAAGGCACACTCACCAGTAGCACGGTTGAGAAGAGTGACCGGGAGAGAAATGGCCACCCCCACACACAGGGGCAGGGACGACGCACAAAGGTGACCTCCCTCACACCCACAGGTGGACAGAACGCACGCACCATGCGCAAACACACTCGTGTGGAGACACACTCGCAGGTGGACGGGAACACACAGGGGATCCACGAGCTCTCTCACACATAGAGGCACACTCACAGGAGACAGGAACACACGGGCACAGCAGGAGCACACTCAGACGTGAGGCACACCCGCAGGTGGATGGGACACACCGAAGATACATGGGCACACTCAGATGTGAGGGCCACGCACAGGTGCATGCAAACACACAGAGTGGACACAGTGTGCACTCAGATAAACTGAAGGCACACCCACAGGCATGAGCTCACACTCAGATGTGAATGCACAGACAACACGTGAACACATAGTAGAAATAGACAAGAAGCCCATGCTTGTAGAGAGATGTGAGCTTACACGCAAGATAGATGTGATCACACTCAACCTTGCAGATGGATGTGAGTTTACACTCACAGCCACATGTGCTCACTCACAAGTAGATGGATGTGAACACACAATGCACACACTCAAGATAGATGTGAGCTCACACTCAGGCCTGAGCTCACACCCACAGATGGGTATGAAGTCACACTCAGGTGAATGAATACAGGTAATACCAGACATTTGAGATGGGTGTGAACTCACACTTGCAGATGTGAGCTCACACTCACAGGTAGACATAAAGGCACACTCATGATAGGTGGATCACACTCACGGGCATGCGCTCACACTCAGAAGACGTGAGTACACAGTTACAAGTGTCTACACTGAGGGTGTGCTTCCTTACTTTTTTAACATCTGTTCATTAAAGACTGAACTTAGCCCCACACAATTGAGTCCAGTTGCGTTCTTCTCCTAGTTCTGATTGCCTGGTTTCAGTTCTTCTAGTTGGTACCCCAGTGACTACAACTCCCCGCACAATGTCCTTCCAGCAGGGCCGGGCGCTCTCCACGCCACCATTCCATCTGCTCCCTCTGAGAGGCTTTCAGAGTGGAGACAGGCATCTGTGAGCCAGGGCGCAGCTGGCACCAGCGTGGAGACTGGTCACAGCCACACGGTGCCCCAGATCCTGCTGAGAGGCACGGGGCCCACTGGGGGCCGGGTGGGGGCCATAGCTGGAAGGCTGGTGTGCAGAGGCGGGGCCACGTCCCTGAGTTCTGGGGAGGACCAGGGCATGCTGCTCGAGGCGGAGGGTGGGGCAGGGGTAGAGCAGCAGGTGTAGACACTGCCCTGGAACACAGGGAGCCAGAGAGAGGAGCCAGGAGAGGCCTGGTCCTCTAAGGTGGGTGCCTGCTCTTGGTCTTCTTCCTGGCCGCAGGCACTGGATCCCAGAGCCTCTGGCCGCTCACATCTCCCTGCTGACTCTCCTCGGGCACCGAGCAGCTGTTTCTCTCTCCTGTGGCTGGCATGACCCACCCTGGAAAGCAAATGCCCCGGATGGGACCTGCTGCATTTTGGAGAGTCACAGGAGCTGAACACAGAGTTGATGCGAATGGCGGCGATGTGGCTGTGGCCGCTGAGCGGACCGATGGCCCAGTGTGGTGCCGTCTGGGGAGATGTGCCTTGGTGGCCTCTGCTGTATCCCAGAGCCCTTGAATGCAAGGGCCACAGAGTGACGCGGGGGCGGCCAGCCTGCTACAGAGTCACGCAGCCTTCAGGTGCCGTCCGTCTGACCCCAGGCTGGAACTGGCTTAGGAGCTGCAGGAGGTGCCAGGCGGCGTGATCAGTCGCTCTGACTCTCCACGAGTTCTTGGGTGCGGTTTCAGTGTGTGAACGGGTCTTTCCTCCCCGGTCTGCCACAAACCCTGCAGGACTAGCGGTCCTTGTTTGCACAATAATTTTAGACCACCACTCACCTGATTTGGCTAACGTGTCTGAGCTTTGGTGGCGCTTACGAGCGAGTGACTACCCAAGGTTCCTGTGCACGCTACCCGGCCACACTGCACAGGGGCTTAGGCAAAGACCCCAAAGCTTGGCCTTGTTCTCTAAAAATGGGAGAGCTGTTTTTGCAAAGCTATGGGTGAAAGGGCATATTTAAAAACCACTGTGCTCTCAGACCTCAGGGACAAGTTTTTAGAAATCGTAATGGGTGGGGGTGGAGCTTCCAGTTTTCTTTTCTTCTGCAGCTTGTTGAGAAATAATTTTTCTTCTTGGCCTGCAAACAGGAATTGTGAAACATCAATTCTTCCCATTGCTCGTTCAGAAGAAAAGAATTAGCAAGAGCAGGTACCTTGTTAGGAACAGATTATGCACAAAGGAACGAACAAAGATCCAAGATAAAAAGGCCTTCTTGTCACTGAGCTGCTTGGAGTTAGCCTCCGGCACAAGTGCCTCTTAGGTTGTTTCAGATGGGGCCCATTGGCGGGGCCCTCCATGGATTAGGAAGTAACACGACGCCCATCCCCGGTCGCTGTGGCCCCACTTGTGTTAACACGGGTTAATTGAGACTTGTGTCCTCTCCATTTGGATACTTGGTGCAGGGCATAGTTTGTGTTGCCGTAGCTTTTTAATGTGCAAACTAGATAAAAGTTGCAGGTGGCTGCTTTGCTCTCCTCGGTAATGAGAGGGAGAGCGGGAGGGGAAGGAGGAGGAGCAGTACTTCTGAGTTCAATGGGTATAAAAGTCAGCTTACATGCCTGGAAATGTTGCACGTAGAATTATACCGTGACCCGGTGATTTCCCCCCTAGTTGCATGTCGGAGAGAAACGAGAACACAGGTTCACATAGAAACTTGAGCACAGATGTTCCCAGCAGGATTGTTCATCGTCGTCCCAAAGTGGAAACAGCCCAGCGTCTGCCCGTCGGCTGAGGGATGGAAGGCCAGTGGGATGCTTCATCCACACAGCAGAACTCTGGCCATTAAAAGGGGTGAGGTCTGGCGCTGTGTCTTGGGGGGTCCAGGAGCACATGATATGGAGGGAAATTAGCTGGACACAGAGGACCATGTGGTTGAAATGTCCAGCCTGAGCGTGTAGACATAATGTGGGTTGGTAGCTCCTGGGGGGGGGGGCTGATGGCCGATGGATGGGTGGAGGTTTCTTTTTTGGGGGTGGTGCGAGAGCCCTGAACGTGGGCTGTGGTGATGGTTGCAGGACTGTGAACACATCAAAAACACTGGCTGGTCCTGGTTAAGTCAGCTCGCCATCTGCCAATTGTGCCTCAATGAAGCTACTGGAGAAAGAAGCACTGTGAAGGAAGCCGGCGCCGTCTCTGGGTGAGAAGCTGTCTGCTTTCTCGGTGCCCGGCCGTGCGGCCACACACCACGGGGGAGCCAGAGGCCCTGCCACACGCTGACACTCCTTGGCCATCCAGAGAGAGCAAGGTGCCCCCAGATTTGTCACAATGGGAGGGGCATCTGCCCCCTTGGGCTCTAGCATCAGCGTCCACGGTCTTCCCGTTGGGCTGGCTCTGTGCGGTAGGAGACGCCCGACGTGCCCTCGGGCCCACACTCCCTTAATGAGCAAGACAGGTCTCGGAACCTTTGTGCTGGGACAAAGACCCTGCAACTGTTTTCTCTTTTTCTTTTTGGGGGGTGAAGTTTGGGTAGATTTGGCCGAGGTCATGAAGGAGCCTGACCCCTAACTTCCTGCCTCCCCACAGTGGGGCGGTGGCAGGGTAGAGTTGGGGAGAAGTGCACCTGCCTCCCTGAGAGGGCCTGGGGTCCCCTTGCCCCTTACCCCTTCTGGGCACACAGAGGACTTTCGGAATGTTTGGCACTGAGGCAGTTTGTG
Organism: Muscardinus avellanarius; assembly: GCF_963383645.1. NCBI lineage: Eukaryota > Metazoa > Chordata > Mammalia > Rodentia > Gliridae > Muscardinus > Muscardinus avellanarius. The sequence continues at coordinate 778,675 of NC_137803.1, forward strand.
AAGTGACCCTGTGGCTGGAGCTCGGCTCTGAGCTGGCTGCTGTCATTCTGAGGACGCACGCATAGTGAGGTGTCCCGTGCGGCTCCAGGTTCAGCCAGGATGGGACATTTCCCGTGGCCACGCTGTTCATCCTGCGCTTCCAGTTCCGGCATGAGACCAGCGTGCAAGGCTGCGGAATCTGCACAAAGGGCTGCGGGGCTGGCCAGCCTTGGCCTCCGACCTCCCCTCCTCAGTGGGCGCTGTGCATGCTGAGGTTGGCTGCGTGGGGTTGGGGTACCAGGCCGGGCCAGGGGAGGCCGGGAAGGGTTTCCTGGGGGGACTGTGCTGTGCTTCAGGCCAGCACCTGGCACCCTCTCTGGGCTGGCATTGCTCCTAGAGCTCAGAGCGGGCCGTTGCTCACCTGGGTGACACCCCAGTTAGTGTCCTGGCAGTATGCTGGTCTCCTGGCTGGCTGCAGGGCATCCACTGGCTTTGGACTGGAGGGGGGAGGCAGGAGCGCGGCTCTGGCCTCCTTGGAAGTCCCGCTTCAGCCTCCCCAGCCCTCCCGGGGAGGAAGGCGGTGGCCCCTTCCTCCTGCCTGGCCTCTGTCTCCAGCAGACAGTTGGTTCCCCACAGTTGTATGGGTGTGTCTGCTCTATCCCCTGCCTGGCCAGCGAGTGGGATTTGGTGGCAAGAGAGTGGGCCATGGGGACCTGGGTGCCTAAGAGTCCCTCAGCTGAGGGACAGAATCTCCTTCTGTTTCCAGTAAGTTAAGCATCTGCTCTCAGACTCCAACGAAGAATCCCCCCCCCGAAATAATTTGTTTTTAAATAGTTTTAAAATCAGCAGTTTAAAGTGTGTGTGTGTGTGTGTGTATTTTGTGGTGCTGGGATTGAACCCAGGGTCATTCTACCTCTGAGCTTCACCCCAGCCCTATTTTTTATTCTTTATTTTGAAGCAGGGTCTCACTAAGTTGCAAAGGGCTTCATTAAATAGCTGAGGCTGGCCGGGCGTGGTGGTGCACGCTTGTAATCCCCGTGCTTGGGAGGTGGAGACAGGAGGTTCGTGCAGGTTCAAAGCCAGCCACACTGGCTTAAGAGACCCTGTTTCAAAAAAGAAAAAAAGAAAATTATAAAAGAGGTTTGGGAGTGTAGCCTGGAGGTAGAAGGGCTTCCAGAAACCCCAGTACCACCAAAAAATAATAAATAAATAAATAAATAAATAAATAAATAAATAGCCGAGGCTGGCCATGAACCTGTAATCTTCCTGTCTCAGCCCCTCCCAAGTACTGGGATTACAAGTGTGCGTCACCACACAGGCTTTAAAATATATTTATATAATTATATTTTTATATATATTTTAAAGAACTACTATAAGAATGAGAAGAAAAAGGCCTGTTGCTGAAAACAAGTCTTGTGCTGCTGGAATCTGGTTCTGCCGCCGTGGAGGCCCCGGTGTCCACGGCAGGCAGGGCTGTGGGGTGGGCCTGGCCTTGTGCCGCCGCCCTCCGTGCGGCTGTCTCTGCTGGGCGGAGTCTCTGTCCCACCCCTGCCACTGTGGTGTCTTCCTCAGAAACAAACAGTTCAGAGTTTAATGTGGAAGGGGGGAGATGGCCAGTGACCAGTGCCCAGCATAGTAATAAAATGTCTAGACAGCAATTAACACTTCTTCCCCTAAGAAGGCAACAGTGTCATCAGGAAATCTTTACTGCTTCCCAGGAACCAGCCATTGTATTTCATCATCAACCCATTTCCAAAGCTGATCAAGATTCGAACAGATTGTGAGCAGCCCCGGACCCGCCCTCCCGCACCTCGGGCTCCACCCATTCCCAGGGTGCCCTGTCTCCTCCCAGCAAACCCAGCAGGCCTGTTTGCTGCCTTCTCTTTTCTGGCTAGCCGCCTGTCCTCCTGTGTTCAGGGCTGGGAGCGCAGGCCTGGCAGGTGTCTTATCCAGACCGACCCAGGATCTCACAGCCGCTGTGCCTGCACTGCCCTTCCCATTCCTTCTCTCCGCATCTGCGCCCCAGCCCCTCAACTGCTCCTCCTCAGCCCTCTCCTGCAGCACGGGAAGGCCTCCGGGAATCCCATCCCAGTGACACCTGACTCTGCCCTCTGCAAGAGCAGGCAGAAGGGTACCATTCTATGTTTTGCAGCAACCAAGCCCTCATAAGAGTATTTTCAGTGATCCAGAAAGTGGAAACATCCTACTCAAACCAGAGATGAGAGGAAGAGAGGAAAAGACAGTGGACAGAAGGGAGGGACACCTTTAAATCAAACCCAGCCACAACTCTGGTACTAGTATGTTAGCATGCTCCTGTGAAGGCGCGGGCCTCAGGGCCGGCCCCTGCGAGCACCACACTCCTCGGCCACGGGCTTTTAATGGTTCTGTGTGGACTCTGCTGCAGCCAGCAGGAGGGGCTCCTCTCATCCCCAGGGCGCTCCTGCCGCCTGGCTCCTCAGCCCCTCAGAGCGCTGGTGGAGGTAGAGCCAAGGGGGCCGTGCGTGCGGGCGTGTCAGGCCTGAAGAGCCCAGCGAGGCCGTGCGCGGCCCTCTCTGGACAGCTCTGAGCGGACGCGAAGTGTCGAGAGACTGAGGCCTCCGTGCCCACTCCACAGATGGAAAAACGGAGCCCCAGATGCAAGTGCGAGGCAACAGATCTCCTCCAAGGACTCCCTTCCTGGTCTCCTGCTCCAATCACGCGCATGCAACTGCTGTTACACGGGAATTTCAAGGCTAAAATGATCAACCACTTACGATGGGATATCATATGTAAAATGTAAGTTTGGCCGTGACTTAAAATACCTGGCACTCAGCCTCAGGTCCTCCTGATCTCCTGGGGCGTAGGTTTCAGATCTAACCAAAGGGCAGTGCTTTCTTAGAGTCTGGACTCCAGTTCAGGCTTTTAGGGCGGAAGGGGAAGAAGTCACCTCCTCATCGCCACCTTCTGGGTCTGCCGCGTGTATGCGCTAAGCACTTTTATCCTGGGCCGAGTCTCCCTAATTTCACGGCATCTCAGCATTTTCCTGGGGGTAAAGCCTGAGCGAGTCACCTTTAGACAGAGGAAGCGCCAGCCATCATAGGTCAGGCTTCCAGAGAATGTGCGCAGTGAGTGACCTTCGGGAAAGAATGTTTGAGACAACTCTGAGACGTGGAGCGAGAGCCTTGGGGACCCCGGGGGTCCGCCGCTGTGCTTCTGTGTTGCGGCCACTGTGGGTCTTTGGTGACTAGGTCAGGAGCGGTCCTGCTGGAGCCGGGGGTTCAGCGTTTGGGGACAGTGTTAGTGCTGCAGCCACAGCGGTGCCTTTGACAGCCTCTTCAGCGTGGTTCTCTCGTCCTGGCTGTCTCTCCAACCGCAAAGGCTGCCTGCAAAGTTTTATGAGAAATCTACATAATTCTCCATTACTCCAGTCTCTGCCTTTCGATATTTGCCCCTGCTAACACCCCAGCATATATCCATCACTGGTCCCCAGCATGGGTGCCAGCCACCGTCTTGGGATGTGGTTGAGATTGTAAATAAACGTCCCAGTGTCCAGGGGCAGACAAGATGGAGCCTGGCAGAGCTGGAGGCGGCAGCAAAGTTGTAATTACAGCGGAGCAGTGCGAGGTGAATTCCTTCTGCCCGTAGATTTAACTGTCGTCAGCTTCCCAGGACGGGGTGGCCGAGGGCTCAGGAAGCAGACCCCTGGATGGTCTCTGCAGCCCCTCTGATAAGCTCATCCCGATACACCCAGCACGGTGGATGCCAGCCCTGAAATCTGATAAGATTTCCGCAGAGGGGCTCTCTTATGAACCAGAACACTAGAAACCCTTTATGTACACAACAGTTGTCACAGAAAGAACATCAGAGACGAGTGGGGAACAAAGAAAAGTTTTAAAATAAAATTAGCAAAAATGTTATTTTTTAGAAGGTGTAATCTGTAAGTCGTCTATGTGCGTGACTCACTCCATGGAGGCACCGACCCACACAGCGAGTGGGGACCGCGTGCTGCCCCTCCCCACAACAGCCACATTTCCCAAAGATCTTTTTTTTTTTTTTTTTTTTTTTAGTACTGGGGATGGAACCCAGGGACAGTCTACACCCCCAGCCCTCCCTTTTTTTTGCGGGTCTGGGGATGGAATCCAGGGGCATTCTACCTCCAAACTATACCCCCAGCCCTATTTTTTATTCTATATTTTGAAACAGGGTCTCACTGAGGTGCAAATGGGCTCACTAAGTAGTAGCTGAGGTTTTCCACGAACTGCAATCCTCCTGTCGCAGCCTCCCGAATGCTGGGATTACAAGCGTGCGCCGCCACGCCTGGCCTTTTTAAAAAAAATTCTTTATTTTGACACAGGGTCTCACTGAGTTGGAGAGGTCTTCAATAAATAACTGAGACTGTCTGCAAACCACAATCTTCCTGTCTCAGCCTCCCGAATGCTGGGATTACAAGTGTGCACCGCCACGCCCGGCCACTTTTCAATTCTTAATGATGACGGTTTTGTTAATGAGAGGGGCCTTCCAGAAGTAGATGGGCCCTTACCGCTGAAGGAGATGCCACGCGGGGGTCTGTGTGCACACACCCTGCTCTTCACCTGGCCTGGCAGGAGCTGGCTGGAAGTGCTGCTCGCAGGCCGTGGACTCGTTCCTTCCGGCATATAAAGGCATCAGAAACTGCGTGGGCTCTGGGCAGCACATGCTTGGCTGTCTGGCCTTGGATTTCAGAGGAGCCGAGGGCTCTGCTATGGGTCTCTTCCGTGTTGAGCATGAACTCCAGACCGCTTTCTAACCTGAGGTGGCCTTCAGCAGAGCTGACCCCTTGGCCGGACAACCTATGGGGCCAGCTACAAGGAGAGCACGGGGGAGCTGTGCTCAGATGCGAGGTCCCACACCTGGCTGGTCTTCTTGTGGAACTAAAGATTTCCTTCTGTTCACACACACTAAGAAAGGTGGGTCTAATGGCTGATCTGCCCACTGGAGGCCTTGGGGAACCTTGCAGCCCAGATACAGCGCAGTGGGGGAACCGCCCAAGGAGGAGCAAGGCTCAGCTTCCTGTTTGGGGTGGAGTCACACAGTGGGGTTGCAGTCAGTGACTGCCAGGACACAACTCACCTTCCTGTACCCTGGTCCCTGGCTCTACAATTCTGCTCGAATTTCTGAGATCCTGCTGAACTCCACAGGTTCTAGCAGTACAGAAAGTTCATATGGACTTCCCAGGACACAAGGTGACCCCTTTTAATTTCACTAGTTGGGGACCAAGCCAAGGCTGCCACACTGAGGAGAGGAGACTGGCCGACTGCTGGCTACCGCTGGCCGGGAGTCAGGTTTGCGCCTGCCCAGCCGGGAAGGAGCGTGCGCATCTGGAGAGTCGGCAAGAGACCGCAGCCAAAGCAGGGCCTACGGCACAACATGTTTCTTGTTCCTAGAAACGAAAAATCCCACAAGGATCCCATAAGACTCCTACCTGCTATCTGATTGCCCCAAGTCTTCAGTCCTAGAGGCTGTTATTATATTCCTACTGAAAGGGCCATGAAGAGGAGGAGATTTTAAGTGCCTTTTTCAAAAAAGTGCTATATCACGTTTCCATGAAAAAGAGAAGATTAAGAAGACCGGGAGCTGAAATAGGAAACAGGTCATCACAGCGGACCCAGGATGCCAGGCTGTCTGCTCACAAAGGGCTGCGGGACGGGAGGGCAAGGGGCGGTGTGGGTGCCCAGCCTGGACTGGTTAACTATTGCCTAAAAGGGGCAGGGAACACGCTCGTGATGCTTGGGGAGATAACAGCCGGCTTTCGGCTGTGGGAGCTGAAGCCCGGTCCCTGGCAGCACGCAGGACAGAATCTGCAGCTGCCGCAGGGCTCTGCAGGCCTGTGCAGGGGGGCTGACGCGCCCCACAGTGCAGCCCTTAGATTTTCACAGCGGCAACTAACATGCCGACTGGCCAGTTCAGTCACATCGAGAGACTGTAGGTTTACAGGGTCCTCATTTCTATGAAGACGCGTGTCATCGCGGCCCTTGAAGAACAAGCTGCCACTTGTTGAATGATAGCATTGGCGGTGGGTAGTCATTGCAACTCTCCAAACTGTTGTTGGGAACGTTAGCTTTATTCTTGCATATGAAACCTTAACCTATTTCTTTCTTTTGCAGCTTTATCAGTCAAATACTTTGCATCATTACTTGGCAGAACTCTTTTTAAATTTTTTTTTTTTTTTTTTTTTTGGGTACCGGGGATTGAACTCATTCTATCTCCAAAGTATGTTTCCAACCTGGTTTTTATGTTTAATCTTGAAACAGGGGCTCAGGATGTCACACAGGGCCTCCCTAAGTAGCTGAGGCTGGCTGCGAATCCTCCTGTCTCAGCCTCCCTAGTCCTGGGATTACAAGCATGTACCACGAGTCCTGGCTTGGTAGAACTCATTTTAAAAACTGAGTTAAGGCGGAGGAAGTGGTAGCCTGTTTCTGTCCCTTGTCTCTAGTGGGAGATGTGGCTGAGGTCCAGGAGAACTGCACCTGCTTCCGAGGTCCGGCGTCAAGGGGACGAGCAAGGGGCTCCGTTCCCTTGCCGTGAACGGGAGGATCGCTGGGCTGGTCACTAAGCACGCGTGGCCCAGCGTGCTCAGGTATAAGTGGGCACTGCACAGGGCTGCTGGAGACAGCAGGAGCTCTTGCACTCACAGTGGACCAAGCCTGTTGTGAACGCCACCATCTTGACCTTGTGCTGTAGGCACGTCGTCACCATTCCTGGTCATCAGCAGACCCAGGACGCGGCTTGAGTCCTCTGCCTCTTTCAAAGGGGTGTTCAGGTTCCAGGAAGCTTGAGCCCAGGGGCCCCTGCTTCCAAATGCACTTCCTACGCTTGTATCTCTAGTACTTAAGATGACTGGGAGGACCCAAGGGACAGCTGGGACTTTACCTAGGACATGAGCCATCTCTGGTGAGAGGCCGGCAGGCGAGCTGGCCCAGAGGCCGCAGAGGGGCATCATGGCGTTTGGGGAAGGCTTGGGGACCAAGGATTAGCTTCTCCTCCTCTGCTTCTAAGTAACCTACAGTGGTACCAGAAGGAACCCAAAGGCGGCCTTCATTTTCTGAGTTAATGTTTTCTGTCGCCAGTGAAGATGTACCTAAGGGTTTAATGGACGGGACCCTCTGGGGATCTGCGGTGGTCCCCCTGCTGCCCTCGGGTCTTGTCTGCTGGGCCATCTGGACCGAGGGCGGCTTCCCGAGCCAGGTCTCCTCCGCGGTGTCAGAGCCGTGTTCTGAAGCATGAGACACGGCTGGGTACTCAGGGGCTGCTCCATCTTTGGCCACGCAGGAACAGTTAACGCGAAAGACTCCATTCAAGACATTTTATATATGTTGTGGCCTTGTGAGGCTGGCTGTTTCTAAGCAACTGGGGAGTCCCTATTCTCCTAGAGAAAAGGACACTTTTGAGTAAAACCTGCCACCTGGCTTAGCCGAATTAGCAGCGAGGGTAACACTGACCCAAGGTGGCAACTCCTCTAAAAACTCGCACACTGAGAAAGGCAAGAGTTTGAAAGAGCCCGCAGTTTGGAGTTCGGAACTCAGCCACCACGTCAGCCGGCTGAGCGGGCCTGGCCAAGGTTTTCTACCTCTTTCGTTTCTTTGTCTTTAAAAAGGGGCAGACAGGCCGGGGGTGGTGGCACATGCTTGTAACCCCAGGACTTGGGAGGCTGAGACAGGAGGATCTCAGGTTTGTGACCAGCCTCAGCTACGTAGTGAGGCCCTCTGCAACTTTGTAAGACTCTGTTTCTGAGAAAAAATAAAACACGTCTGGGGATGTAACTTGGAGGTAGAAGGTGCCTGGGTCAGGGAGCCAGGCATAGTGTGCATTGGGACAGTACAATGGAGGCCTCCATGGGCACGGGCAGGGATGTGGACGGTGCTGGAGACCAGACCCCATGGGCCCCTTCCGAGCCCTGGGCTGGATGCTAGTTACAGCTCGCCTCTGCTGCTGGCCGTGGTGCGGGAGAGGTCCCCGTGGCTGGTCCCTAGGAGCACCGCGGACATCTAGTCTCCAGCTCACTCCCTCTGTAATATTCAAATGTATTTACATTCTATACTTAATTAAGGATGCTCATCAAACCCATTTGGGCAACTCGATATTAAAAGAAGAATAGGATAATCTTTATGGGAATCACCCTGGACAGAAAGATTAAGTCAAGATTGTGGAATCCGAGGCGGAAACATTAAGAAACCGTCTGATGTTCCGAGCAGGGAGACTGGGGAAGGAAGCAGAAGAAGGGCCCAGATTGTCACCGAAGCCCATCTCAAGCTGTGCCCAGCCAGGCCACCCATGAGCCACGAGCCCATTAGGGAAGCGGCTGCTGGGTGTATTTATTAAATCTGGGGAGAGGCCCCATCCATCACAACAATAGGTTTTAAGTGTTTGCTGGGCCAGGGGAGAGTCCCATCCGCCCTCTTTGAAGTGTCTTTTACTGACGGCAAACATCTGAAGACTGAATAGTGAGCTCTTCTTGCCAGGAGTAACCTCGCCAGGGGGGCAGGGATAGCTGGCGGGGCGCTGAAAAGAAAAAGCAGTAAAAGAGCCCAATGACAGCAATTTGCACATTTACTGCTCTTTGACATGTTAACTAGATTTTAAAAATGGAATTCTTTGTCTCAGAGGTCCCTGGGCAGCGGTGGCCACAGCCAGTGTTCCTGCTGTGGCATCTCCCAGGGAGAAAGCCCGCATGGATGTCGGGGTCAGCGGCAGTGAGGACCAGGCAGTAGAGACCGCAGAGATCAGATGTCTCTGGAGGGAGGGGCTCCTCAGGATGCTGGGATGCCGGCAGCCCTGGGCCCTGGGGGGTCCTCTTCACTCAACTTTTACAAGGCCTCCCTCTGCGATCTGGGAATTAAATAAAGAGACCATTTCAATGACATGAAGTACGCACTTTAAAAACTTTGTCATCCATCATCTTAAGATCAAATCTCTCTGGATTTTTATATTTAGTGCTTTTCCTTCCTAAAGGCGGGTGGGTGCATGATGTTAAAACATCTCACTGTCAAGCAATGCTTGGTAACCTGTGTCTCTGAGATACCAACACAAGACGGAAGTCAAGAGAAAGGCTGAGAACTGCTCGATGTGGTTGGCGATTTTCTGCAGTTGCTAAAATTTGAGCCATGCCATGACTTTGAAAAGTTACCAGCTTCCCGAGGGTGGGTGAAACCAGGTCATGATTTCTAAATTTTAGGCCCTTAGATTTGGCATTTCTTTTCCTTTGCAAGACGTGGGCAAGATCCGCTCCGTGAGCAGCTCGAATCACAGCCAGCCCTCCATGGATATGCGGAGAACAGTCAGCCTGGTGGTTTGCACTAGGGGAAAAGCAAAGGCCAAATAATCAAGGTGGGCAACAGAGGGGCCGCCTACTGGTCTATAGGTCAAAGCGGGTCTTGGTCTGCACATGTATGGTTTTAGCCTGATGAGAACCGGTAATACTAGCTAATAATAATAATAATAATAATCAATAGTCATGTCACCAGCCACCGCCCACGCTAGCCCAGGGTGGACCACGGGCAGACACTGACCCTCGGCAGACCTAGAAGGGGCCAGACCCAGTGCTGGAGGTCACGGCCCAGCTAGTTAGGTCACATACAGGGGCCCCTAATCTGCAGCCTGTGCGTAGAAGGCCCAGCCATGGTTTCTTGCTTGGGGCAGGTCCTGCTCGTCATGGCCTTTGGACACTGTGCTTTTCTGAGTTAGAAAACTCCATTAATTCTCCTGAACGCCTAGCAGTCCCGGTAGCGAAGGGTTTGGGGAGGAAACTCCCTCCAAGAGTGGAGGCCCCCAGGCCTGGCATGCAGAGCTCCCTCCTGGGGCCTGGGTCCCGGGGAGCCCTTGCCTGCCCCTGCCAGTGAGGATCAAGCCTCAGGCTCAGGAGGGCAGCATGCCCAGCACTTAAACAGAAGAGAACACAGGAGACCAGCACCAGAGGGAAGGGACATCTTCCATGCCACGCTGGCTTCTGCTGTGGGCAGGGAGCGCCCTGCACACCTGTGTCTCGGGCCGCAGTCAGGCAGGAGGGCCAGGACTCTGCCTTCCTCCCTTGGCTTGGCTCTTGGAGCACCCTGTCCGTTTAGTATCCTCTACAGTTTGTGTGATTACTCTGCCTTTCTTGTACTGGCCTCAGGCTGCTGTGGTCCCTGTGCCTAGCGTGGTAACCGTCACGGGGAGCTTGCCTCGCTCCAAGCTGCTCACAGGAACCACAGCGCATCTGCTGTGGGGGGAGGGAGGGAAGGCAGGGCGCCTGGGTGTTCGGGGCAGAGTTGGCAAGCATGCACAGGGCCCCAGTGCCTGAGCTAGCCCTTCCTCTGGCCCCCGGGGCTCTCTAGACCTGGAGCAACACAAGGGGCTGCGGCCCGGTGGAATGGCACCCAATCTCCAGCCAGCTGGGGACCAGCTCCTGGGGACCTCCTTCCCCAGGGGAGCTGGCAGGAACCAGCACAGCCATGCTTCACCATGCAGGCTCACTCAGGAGTGTCCTTTTATTTTACTTTTAAAGAACTTGGAGATAAATACTCTGTTAAAAGCTAGAATCCTTTTAGCCGGGCTTGGTGGCTCATGCTTGTAATCCCAGCATTTGGGAGGCTGAGACTGGAGGATTGTGGTTTGTGGACAGCCTCAGCTACTACTTAGGCCCTTTGCAACTCAGTGAGATCCTGTTTCAAAATAAAGAATAAAAAAATAGGGCTGGGGGTATATCTTGGAGGTAGAATGCCCCTGGGTTCCATCCTCAGTACCACAAAACAAACAAATAAATAAAACAATAAAAAATGAAAGTTCCCTTCTAAGCCGGGCATGGCGGCCCATGCTTGTAATCCCAATACTTGGGAGGCTGAGATAGGAGGATCTGGATTCTCTGCCAGCCTCAGCTACTTATTAGGCCCTCTGCAACTTAGTGAGACTGTTTTAAAATAAAGAATAAAAAACAGGGCTCGGGTGTAGCTTGGACGTAGAAGGCCCTTGGGCACAATCCCCCCCCCACCAAAAAAAAAAAAAAAGAAAAGAAAAAAGAAAAAAGAAAGAAAACCAAAACAAATACAAAAACAACTAGAAGCCTTTTGCAGGGTAAACTGTTATCCCTTCTCGTTCCGCCTCTTCCTGGGCTTTCTATGGCACACAGCCCTCGTCCCTTTTGTAACCTCAGCCGCTTCTTTGAGGAGCGTTGTGGTAGCCCCTCAAGTTGGAATGAGTCTGTGCGTAATGAGGGACGCGCACAGCTGTTGGGGCTGGAGGTTCTGGATGGCAGAGACCGTGCCTGCCCTCCTCTCCTTCCTCTCTTCCGTCTCCCTTCCTTTCTCCCCTCCTCTTTACTTTTTCTTTTCGAGGTTTATTGTCTCCTTAATCCTCTAAATACCGAGTAGAGCACTACTCCACACAGAACGCAGTCGCCCGAGCGTGCTGGGTTGAAGGTTAACTGGTGAGCCCAGGCTGCCGTGTCTTGCTGGGCCAGGCACCCCAGAGCACGGCCTGGTCAGTCTGCACCCTGGCTTCTGCCCAAACCTCTGCCGAGTGCCCGTTCCAGGCCGGGCTGTGCTCTTGCCCTGGAAACAGGCAACTGAGGCGGATTCGGTCCTGTCCTCGGGGTGACGAGGCTCCGAACCAGAGAGGAAGACAGCGTTGCGAACAACAGCCCTGAGTTGGTGCAGGACTCAGGGACCCCCCTGGGCTGTGGGGCGGAGAGGAGGGGTCCCTGCTGGTCTTGTGGGGTACACCCTGCTGGGTTCCCAGGACTGCAAGCAGGAGAGAGATGGGGCCATGACCCCCGGGGGGATGCCTAGAGTTCAGGGGGATTCTGAGCTGTGTGTGGTGGGAAGGGCGCCAGGTGGGGATCGGCAGTGTAGACATACCCAGAGCCACACTCGGGCTGTTCTAGCTGAGCTCTGTAGGATGGAGGAGTGCCTGTCTTTGGTCAACTCCTTCCCTACTTAATGAAATTTGCCTAGAATTCTGGCCAGATCAAGTACCATTTTATTTTTTATTTTTTGCGGGTCTGGGGATGGAACCCAAAGGCATTAGACCTCTGAGCTATACCCCCTGCCCTGTTTTTTATTCTTTATTTTGAAATAGGCTCTCACTAAGTTTTGGAGGGCCTCACTAAGTAGCTGAGGCTGTCCACGAACTGCGACCCTCCTGTCTCAGTCTCCCCAGTGCTGGGATGACAAGCGTGCGCCATCAAGCCCGGCTTCAAGTACCATTTTATTTTTTATTTTTATATTTATTTATTTATTTATTTATTTATTTATTTATTTGTTTATTTGGTGGTACTGGGGATGGAACTTAGGGGCCTTCCACCTCCGGGCTACACTCTCAGACCTATTTTATATTTTATTTGGAAACAGGGTCTCTTAAGCCAGCTGAGGCTGGCTTCGAACTTGTGCGATCCTCCTGTCTCTGCCTCCCAAGCCCGGGGATTACAAGCGTGCGCCACCACACCCAGCGTCAAGTACCATTTCAACTAGCTTTGCGTCTGTGATCAACTGGATTCTGCTTGCTTGAGTGGGCAGTGGGCACTGGTGTTGGCGGAGCCTGTGCATGTCTGACCTGCTGTGTCTTGGAGCTGGGTCCCGCAGGGTCCAAGCTAGAACTCCCTTCTCCTGCCCAAGTGGAGGCTGTGATGGCTTCATGTCTGGGATGCTGACTGCTCTTCACATTTTGCAGAGGAGACCCGGTGGCAAGATTGGACTGAGGTGTTTGTGGCCTCCTCTTCTCCCTCTGTGAGGCCCTGTGCCCCATGGTCCTATGGCCATTTCTGGGGGCAGTGCTCTGTGACACATCACAGGGTTGTTAGTGCCTTTCTTTGAAGGAAAATCTGTTTTTTTTTTTTTTTTGAGTGTTGTCTTTTTTGGGTACTGTAGGTTGCACCCAGACACTCTAGCTCTGAGCTACACCTGGAGTCCAGGAATCATGAGGGCTGACTCTCTGGCTGCATTTGGGATGCTCATAAACAGTGGGTGAGATCAACAGCCCCTCTTCACAGGAGAAAGCTAACCCGGCATCTTGGCTCGGGCCGATGAGGACGGTGCACAGGCAGCTGCGTGCAGTGTCCACTCCGCAGCGCGTGCCCGGAGGCCTCGAGGGCACCTCTCTCCTGCACTGCAGTCTTCTCTCTGTGCCCGCCTTCCCCTCCCACCCTCTGCCTGGCAGCAGCCTGGGATTGCAGGGAGAGATGCTTGCGGTCTGAGTCTCGCTGGAGGTGGACCAACGTTCTCTTTTATTGCACAGGCGCATTTAAAAACTGTAGCCTCCCGGGATCCTTCCTCAGTTCCTCATGTCCTCCATTTCAAACACGTGGCATGACTGTCAACTACTATTCTGCTCTTAAGGAATAAACAAGAACATGGGACGCTGTCTGGCCCTCTCACCCTTGTGTCCCTCGCTCTCCCGTTCCTGTGCCGATGCCCGTGTCTGAGGCAGGCCTGGGTGGCGGTTGACTTGCCCGCAGTTGACTTCTGCCCCCACTGATGACCCCGTGGATTTTCCTACTCATTTGTTATGATTCTTTTATTATTGGCATTAGCATCAGTTCCCAAGAAAACGAATGTAAAATAGAAAGCAGGTCCCCACCACAGTGGCGATGTGCTAGTCTCAAGACTCTGGCTCCGTGGCGTCGAGTGGAACGTTTGCACTTTACCACGTTCAATCAAGGATTTGTGTTTGCGTCCCGTGGCAATTGCATAACTCTGATATTGACCTTAACTGAAGTCCTTTGCTTTGTACCCTAACAGCCTGAAGCATTCAGAATGCGTGTTTACTTAATTTGTCCTGGTATGCAGTGTAATTACAAGCAGTTTGTTTTCTCTGTTGTAAAATATGGTCTGAAGAAGGAATAAAGTAATGTGGAAAATTAACATTGTGATGTACTGTATAGTGGAATAACACTAAAAACACTTAGCCGTGCCGGCTCTGGAGGTGCTATTTGTGTTGTGTGCCAGAGCAATAAAGAATTAAATGCCTCTTTCTCAACTATATTTGCATGATTTTCAACTGCAGTAAAATTAGTCTGGTCTGCCTCTCAGAATAAACAACACAACAACGGCAATCCGAGACCCCACACACTTGCACACTGTCCTGTGGCTTTGAAGTTGTCTCTTTGGGTGGCCCCATACGTTGTTCTGACGGGGCGCATCCCTGGCTGAGCTCCAGGCTGCGGGCCTGCCTGGGGCCTGTGAACCGCGCTCGGCCCCACAGGCTGGGACCTATAGGTACGTCCCTTGGGCGGCTTGAGGACGGCCGGGCTGGGCAGGGTGAGCACGTTGGATGCACTGCTGGGCTGTTTGTGTAGAGGCCTTGCCTAATGGACCCCTCTCCTGCCTGCTGACAGCCACTCAGATGCTGAGCAGAGAGGGCATTGTATAAATAATACATTGCACTGTATCGCTTACCAGACTTCAAGTGATCACACAAAGAAACATGATGAGTCTCTTAAAATAAAGGTAACAAACTCCCTGTCTGCCCCGGGATGCGTTAGGACAGTGTCCGCGCGCACGAAGGCTTGCATGAGTGCATGAAGCCAGGCTTCCCTGGATGGCGCCGCCGGAGGGGCTCTCCCTGCAGCTTGAGGGTGAGCGGACAGACAGCCTGGGGCCATCTGCCTCGGCCTCCTGCCTGTCCGACCTCCCTTGGTTGCTGACCTGCCTGGATGTGGCTGGTTTCATGCAGTGTGGCTTTTGCTGGGCTCACTTTAAACCTGAGTCTTTGGAGCCTGTGGGGCCTCGGTCCTGCGTTCAGCTGTGAGGCAGGCGTCTGCGGGGGTCACCCGTACCACAGTGTGTCTGCTCCTTTTGTCCAGAGGGGCAGAGCTTGCTGATGCCCACACAGGACACTCGAGTCCTTCAAGGGACAGCCTTCTCTGTCCTGGAGAAGCTGCTGTCTCTCCTTGAGCCACGTCACAGGACATGGCTTTATCCCGCGGTGTCCCCGACCTTAGGCTCAACTTGTTTACCTAGAGTTACAGGGAACAGGGGCTTTTTAAGAGCAGCCTAGGAGCAAGCACCCTCCCTCCCGCCGCCCCAGCCCCTTGGCTGCAGGAGAATCGTGGAAGCAGGTCGGGCTCCAGGAACATCTTCAGAATGATTCCTGCAATTTCTGGCCTCCGGGGCGTGGGATCCTTGGCGTTAAACAGCGGCTTCTGGGCAGGAGGAAAGTCTCGTGGCGATCCTGTTGTGCTCTGCCCCTGCGTGCAGAAATCCCAGGTGCTGGGGCCTCGTTCCCACTCTCACAGCTGGCCGGGGGCACTGAGGTAGAAGGGAATGGCGGTGGCGCTGGTCTAGCTTACTGTCCCGAGGGCGGGGCTCAGAGAGTGGGGTGTCAGCGGCCTGGGAAGGTGGTCGCAGCTTGTGCAGAGCTTTGCCGAGCATCACAGGCGGGCGAGGACTCCCATGTGTGCGCTCTGCTCTGTTCCTTCTGCCCTGCCCCTTCTGCATGGCTTTCCAGCTTCCAGGGAGTCAGGGGCTGCAGTCTAGAGCTGCGTGGACATTGTCCCTGGACAGCCCCCGCCGCAAGCCCACAGACCCCTGCACCCCACGGCCTCAGGGCCAGACCACGCTGCGCCTCGGGGCTGCACCCGCTCCTGCAGGTCACGCTGTTTTCCTCACCCCACCATGACTGGAGTCTTCTTGCCTCCTGGTCCCTGCGGGCAGGACTGTGCGCTCATGAGTTCTTTCTGGGCCATCCAGAGTCCTGGGCAGTCTGTAGAGCCTGAGCGAGCTCAAAGAGGTCTGCCCGATGACTTAGGAAGTTCCCGTGATGCCCTCCAGGGAGGGGAGTGTCTGCAGTGTCTACAAAGATGGGGCGATTCAAAGCCACTCCTCCTCCACGTGGAGACCCTCCCTGCACACTCCACGGCCCTTCCCACGTCTGCATGTCCAGTCCCTTTGAGTGAGGCTGGAATATGAGAGTTTGAAGCAAAGATGGTCTAAGTATGAGTGCTCGGTTCCCGAGCCAGCGTGATTGTCCGTGTTGGTGCGTCTTTCTTATATCTGGACGCTTTGAAGCATCGTGTGGGCTCATGCTCCTGGAGCCTAACGTCAGATGGAGAGGAGAGGTGGCCCGGGCTCCTCGTGTGGGCTATAGACAGGATGGTGAGGTCATTAGACACAAGGCACAAGCCGGTCAATTGTTCGGGCCGCTAACAGTTTCAGAGGACCGAGGGGCTGCAGAGTCTAAGCGTCGCCTGCTGCGTCCGGCTGCTGGATCTGCCCGAGCGCCGCAAACTCGTGAAGAGAGAAGGGAGGGAGTGCTGTGTTAGGGACGCTGTATGCACATGTGGATGTGTTTTGTCTGTATGTATTTATATGGCGCTGGGGATTGAACCCAGGGACATTCTCCCTCTGAGCAACACCCCCAGACCTATTTTATTTTTTGTTTAGAAACAAGGCCTCCCTAAGTGGCAGAGTGCCTCCCTAACCCCTGTGCTCCGAGGCAGCTTCGGGGCATTTTGAGTTTTGGAGATGCTCCAGATGGGGGGAAGCTCGTTGTGGTGCCGCGTGTGATCTCTTGACTCCCCTGCCCTCTTCAGGGGGTTGCTCTTGTTTATTGGCTAGGGAACAGTCACAGGAATCCGAGGACGCCATCACTGTGTGCGTGAGGTTATGCAGGCCAGCGGAGTCTGTGGCTGGAGGGGCTGGAGGGGGAAGAGAGGGGAGTCAGCAGGTCTCCTCAGGGCTCTGTCCCACTGCACATGGAGGTCGGGTGCAGGCCTGGTAGAGCTATGGTGGGAGGTGGGCTGGCCCACATCACCCCACACGTCCAGCCTCTGCCAGTTAACCTGGGCTGTGGTGCGTTCTGGCCAATGGGCTCTGAGGGGCAGGGGTGGCCGGTGGCTTCCTCAGCCCCGTCCCCCAGGTGGCCACGGGTGAGGAGAGTGGATAGGAGAGTAGGCGGCATGCGGTCCACAGTGGGGACTTGCTGTGCTCCAGGGGTCTAGGGAGCTCTACAGAGCCCTGAGCGGAGCTGATGAGAGGAGAGCAGTCGGGACCCACAGGAGGTGGCCCTGGTCACCGAGGGACTGGAAAGGTGTGACTGCGACTGCTCAGGACGGAGAGGTCGTGCGGGGTGACGAGCCGTTCCTGTCTCCGCAGCTCAAGGCCTGGAGCCTAGGCCGCTCTCTGCAGCAGCCAGCTCTGCAGGGTGGGGCAGCAGCCCAGACTGAGCGGGCTCAGTCCTCTGGGACATGTGGCCCCTGTCCAGAGTACTTGCACGGCAGGCAGGCTTTGCGGTAGGGGCACCTCTGCCCCCCCCCCCACCGCGTGTGGCTGCTGAGGCTTCGGCCTGAAGCAGAGCGGGCGGACGAGCAGCCGGACGGTCCTCCAGAGCAGTGGGCATGTGAAGGTGGGGGCGGGATGCAGGAGGCTATGTGAGGGACACCCGTGTGTGGGAGGTCCTCCAGAGGCTGTGGTGAGCTGAGTCATGAAGGGCGCTGGCTGAGAGTGGGCCGGGCAGCAGGAGAGGAGGCTGGCCAGGGCTCTCACCCTGCACCGGGACTTTGCTCTCACAGAGGCCTGCTACCTAGCCATTCCCCGCAGCTGTGAAACTTGGTTACTGGTGTCTTCCCTGACAGCGGGGCCCGGGTGACTGACTGCAGGGCTGGACTCGAGGAGGATTTAGGGTGTGAGGCTGGCCCACATCACCCCACATGTCCAGCCTCCACCAGTTAACCTGGGCTGTGGTGCGTTCTGGCCAGCGGGGCTTCAGGAGAGGGAGGGAGCAGAGGGTAAGGCCAGGTAGAGTTTGCACCCCAGGGAGCGGGACTGACTCATCTGCTGGGCACACCTCTGGGTTTGGGTGCATGTGCAGGATGGAGAGACAGACTTGCAACCTTAGCCCAGTCCCTGAAGCAGCTGGGCCCTCCTGACACTAGTGGGGAGGTGCAGGGGCTGAGCACCATGTGGCGTGGCCTGGTCTGGGCTCGTGCACTCTGGGCTCTGGGCCAGAGAGACAGGCGTCCTGCCAGCCCTGTCCTCTCCTGCAGCCCTGAGCAGTGGTATGGACACTGAACCCTAGGGCACAGGTTGGGTAGATGCGCAGTGAGAGTCACTGACCCTCCAGGGTGTTGGCCAGACCCTTTGATGACCCGTGGACAGCGGCTGCGTTTATAATACTCTTACGGCCGCCAGACCCTCTCAGCTTGTTCTGTTCGTTTTAAGAGCATTGATATTTCCTGTGCTATAATTTACCCCACATTAACTCCCACATTACGGGGTCTGTTTTTTGGATATGCATGCGTAACTCTCATTAGCGCTAATTAGAGATATGTGCGGGCACGGAGGCAGCCCGTCCCTGCTCCTGCGGCAGGAGGCTGAACTGCTCTCCGGGCCCCCCAGGCCCCCTCCTCCAGCCTGGTCTGGCCCTGGGTTTGCAGAGGTCAAAGGTCTGTGCTAGCGTGAGACTGCATCCAAGGAGGGGCAATGCAGTAGACTCGGGCCCCGCGCTTTGCTCGTTTACTGTGCTGAAAATCTTAAGGTCAGAAGGAAAATACTTTCTGAGCATTCCCAACGCATCCAGCATTGTCTTCCCATCACTAATACATGGCAAAAATAAAATCCCAGTGTAAAATGTAAAAGCGCTTTTTTACTACTCCACATAATCTACACTTGCCCATCCGTCACATCATAAATGACAGGCGGTGTTCATAAGAGGCCCGCAGGCCTGGAGCAGCCCGGGTGGAAATTGGCAGCCTGTAAAATATTGAGAACGCCTTTCTGTTTAGCAGCAGTGTGAAGATGCGTGTGATCGAAGTCGGCATCCTTGATTAGGTCCCAAATCTTGCTCGTATAAATATTTCAGGACTCTTTCTCTTGCCATGATGTGATGTTAGGTGCCTGAAGAGGAACAGCATCCTTTATAACCCTCAATAAACTGCTTTGGAGCGGGCCATGAAGAATGTTTTTCTTTTTAGTGGATGGATTCAGAGGTATTTTACTTTAAAAGTACCGTTTCTCCTTCTGTTTGAGTTTACCCAGGAAGCGCGCCACAATCTTTCAGCCCCTGTCTCGTTGGCCACCAGGGAGCACGATGTCCTGAGCTGTGGTGATGCCCTCTGGGAACGTGGCCACATGGGGTTGGGATTTCTGGAACGTTCTCTGGGTGGACCTGGAGTCATGTGTGCAGGACACTCCCCAGTGTCCATCTCAGCGTTGCTGTGAGGGTCTTCCAGCAGGCATGGCCGGGTAAGGTTATCTCCCAGCAGTAGTACACATTTCCATGCACGGCTGGACCCTGGGGCCCAGGCTGCTCCGGTGCTCCTGCACCCGAGGAGGAAGGGCTCAGCTCTGGCCCCATGGCCATTGCTACGAGGCACATGTGGGCAGGGCTTCGGGAGCTATGAGGGCCTCAGAAATGAGCCTGTCTACACACCTGCACCTGGATCCCTCTGAGCGCTGGAGTATTCACATCTTTACCCCGGGACAACTTCCCACCGCCAGCCCTGTTCTGGCAGGGATGGTGTCTGGGCCCTCAGCAGGGGGCAGTGGGAGGCTCATGTGTCCTGGGTAGTGGTCCTCCTTTTCTTTCTTCCTTTTCTTTTCTTTTTGGCACTAGGGATTGAACCCAGGGATATTCTACCTTCAAGCCACACCCCCAGGCCTTTTTGTTTTTTATTTTGAATCAGGGTCTCACTAAGTTGCTGAGGCTGGCCCTAAGCCTGTGATCCTCCTGTCTCAGCCTCCCAAATGCTGAGATTACAAGTGTGCACACCACCATGCCCAGCTTGGGGGACATTTTAAATTCAAACCAGAACAGGAGCTGTTGGCTCAGAAGCAAGGGCCAATATTGAAAGGCTTTGGGAAAGCATCTTTAATGCACGCAGCATCCTCACACTTTAGTCTTCCAAAGAAATGACACACAGATATCAAGGAATATTTTTGCAAGGTCGGGTGGTTCTGATGTGTGTTCTTATGCATATAAATGTTTTACTGCCCTTTAGCAGCTGGCATTAGCCAAGACACCAAGATATTGCGTTCTAAGCTTTAAATCAGTTGTTTTATAGAGCACAGAGAATTTTTATTATAACATAATTCTGTACATAAAATATCGCATTAAAGGAAGAAGATAAAGTTTTGTACTTTCATTCTCCATTAATTTGACCGAAAACAATTTGCAAAGGAATCCAGCCAATCAGAATTCATGGCTGTAAAGTCAGTTCCAGCCAATCAGAATTCATGGCTGTGAAGTCAGTTGCACTTGAGAGTCAAGTAGCGGGAACAGTAGAGGAAACTCAGCAGGACCAGACCCTGGGGTTCTGTAGAACGTTCTGGTAACTGCACTAAGAAGGTCACTTCCATAGTGGACAAAGCATATGGCCACGGTAGCTTTAAGAGAGTCGTGTCCACATAGCTTAGGTTAGAGGATGTGTTGAATGTGCTTAGACCTGTCGGCAAGCCCCTCTGCAAGGGTGCTGGCTGCTGAGTCCTCTCCAGTGCTGTGCTCTGTCAGTGGGGCAGCTCACCCACTGTCTGTGCAGAAGGCGAACACAGGTGTTAATGGGTGCTAGGCCTACTTGCCTCAATCAGAGCCCCTGGAAGGTGGGGTATCTTGCAGGGGGATCAAGAGCTGGACCCTGGGTACCCACATATCCTGGAGCCCAGACCATGGCAGAGGATTTAACTTTCTGAAAATCCCCAAACAAACCATAAGGAATCAGTCTCCATGTATGTTTTGAGTGTCCTGTGATATGTTGACTGAAATCTTAGGTGGAAAATCAAGAACCTTTTTTTTCTTTTAAATATGAAAATTTCCTGCTTTGCAGTATAGATGTGTTCTTCTCTGTGATGTTGGCTCATCCAGTCCCCTTGTCAGACAGCCTCAGCTGTCTCTGTGCCTTTGAAAACCTGACTGTCAAGATAACTAAAATTTCCTATCTTATACTTCTGTTGCTTTGATGGTGAATGGAAATTAAAATTCTAGAAGACTACTCCCTGGGCACAGTAGGAATCATCGCATGCAAGTCCACCTGCATGGAAGCCCTGCCAATGGACCTCAGCATCCCCTGTTGATGTTTTATAAAAAAAAAAAAAATAAGAGACGCGACTTCTGGGAAGATGGTGACCGAGAAAAGCAGTGTTTAAGAGTCCTGCTAACACTCGATCGCTATTGCCACAAAATCAGCGCTTTTCATAGCCAGAAAACACTATCAGCAGATAAATAAAAAATGTAAACACAAGGACAGAGAAAAAGAAGTCTAGAAGAACAACTAGAGACCAGAAAAGAAACCAGCCTGCAATGCAGCAGCGGAGCCTTGCCGGCGCCATCATCCCTCACAGCACCAGGCTCCAGAGAGGAAAGGTAAACAAGGAGCTGAAGTGAGCAGCTGCGGATCATTCAGGTGTAATTCAGCAGTTCTTCCAGCGCAAAGAACATCTAAAACTCCCAGTGGCCAAGCTCATCACACCTTCCAGGGACTCAGAACAGAGCTCAAAACCAGAAAAGAAATACGCCAGCCTCACGGTTGAGGGCGTGGCAGCAGCTCCATATTGCCAGCAGTGGCGGCGAGTTCACCAGGCCTGCGACAGCTCCAGATTGGCGTGCACAATAATCGTAAATGAAATTGTGGCCCCTACAGGAGAAATCCCAGCACTGCATGTCCAGAAACTTGTGCAGCTTTGATAATCTCCCTGAGTCTGAAATTTTACAGACTAACCCAGTGAAGGAGTAGTGGTAGCAGAGATACCACACCCTAGTTGCAGCTCCCTGTGGGAAAACACCCAGCCCGGCACCCCCACGGTCTTGTGCAGTCTCGATTAACTCCCTGGGTCTGAGACTTTATGATACAACCCAGGAAAGGAGTAGTGGTGACTGAGATTACCACAAACTCCAGATACAGAGCACCCTAAGTGAAGTCGTGGTGACCTGGGGAAGAACCCAGAGAAGGCACAAACTTCTGAAATCATGGGAAAGAGGAACAACAATAGAGCAATGAATGCCCACAACCCCATAGTATCAGAACCTGATAACACAGAAATTCAGAGATCTCCAGAAGATCAAATCAGAAATAAATATAACTGTAGAAATAATACAGGACTTTCAAAAAGAATTTAGAGAGAGTCTAAAATAAATAAAGGATGCGATCATTGAAGTAAAGGCATCAATCAAAACTATAAACAATCGATTAGACCACATGGAGAATAGAATCTTGCTCCTAGAAGATGATCACTTCAAACGAACGCTTAATTTATAACTTAGAAAAAAATCAGACAGCAGGAATCTGACATTGAAGAAATATGGGCATATATTAAGTGAGCTAACCTAAGAATACTCAGAATAAAGGAGGGAAAAGAAGGTAAAACCAAAGGGATTAATAGTATCTTCAAAGAAATAATTGCAGAAAATTTCCAAACATAGAGCAAGAGATCGATACAAAGGTCCAGGAAACTTATAGAACTCCCTTTAGACGGTATCAGAGAAAAGATTCCCCATGCTACATAATTGTCAAAATGACCAATGTAGAAGCCAAGCAGAGAATCTTAAAGGCAACCAAAACAAAAGGCCAAGTGACCTTCAGAGGCAATCCAATTAGAATCACTCCAGGCTTCCCAAACCAAGTCATGAAAGCCAGAAGAGCTTAGAGTAATATATTCCAAATTCTGAAAGAAAACAACTTCCAGCCAAAAATTTCCTACCCAGCAAAACTATCAAATTAGATGGGGAAATAAGAAGCTTCCATGACAAACAGAAACTGAAGGAATTTGTGTCTTCAAAACCAGAGCTAGAGCCGGGCGTGGTGGCGCACGCTTGTAATCTCTGCGCTTGGGAGGCTGAGACAGGAGGATCGCATAGGTTTGAAGCCAGCCTCAGCTACTTAGTGAGGCTCTCAGCAACTCAGTGAGACCCTGTTTCCAAATAAAATATAAAATGGGTCTGGGAGTATAGCCCGGAGGTAGAAAGCCTCTGGGTTCCACCCCCAGTACCACCAACAAAACAAAACAAAACAAAACAAAACAAAAACAAGTGCTAGAGAAAATACTCAAGGAGATTAACTGCAAAGAAGAAATAGGTAATACATGCCAGAACCAAAGAAACAAGATTTCCCATCCAACTGACAAGTAAACAAAGAAGAATAAACAGTATCTCAAACAGAAATAAAATAAAATTATCTCTCAATAATCACACTGAATGTAAGTGGCCTCAACTCCCCAATAAGAAGACATAAAGTGGCAAAATGGATTAAAAACCAGAATCCATCTATCTGCTGCTTACAAGAAACACACTTTACAAGTAAAGATAGGAACAAATTCAAAGTAAAGGGCTGGAGCAAGGTAATTCATGTTAAGTAGCCATCCCAACAAATGTGAAGTAGTATTTCACTATAGTTCTTATTTGTATTTCCTTAATGATTAGTTATATTATGATAATAATGAGTGATATTCATGTGTTATTGGTCATATAAAAATCTTTGGAGATTAATTACCTATTTTAGTCGTTTACCTATTTCTAAATTGTATTGTTTGCTTTTATTGTTGCTAATTTTTAGGATTTCTATTTGGAATATTAATATACCTTCAGATATAGAATTTGGAAATATTTTATCCCATTATATCAATAACTTTTAATTCTGTTTGCATTGTCTTTGGATGTAAATTTTTTAATTTTTTATGAAGTTTGTTTATTCTTTTGTTGCCTGTGCCTTTGGAATCATATCCAAGAAATCACTGTCAATTTCAATGTTGGGAAGTTTTATGACCCAGGTTTTCTTCTAAAAGTTTATAGTCTTAAGAGTTACATTTAGGTCTTTTATCTATTTTGAGTTAATATTTGTATATGGTGTTAGGTAAGGGTCCAATTTTATGCCTTTTCATGTAATTATTATTTTTCAACAATATTTAGAGAAAAGATTATTATTTCCTTCACCAAATGTTCTTGGAAACCTTGTCAAATATAACTTGACCATCTATGGAAGAATTTACTTCTAGGCTTTTTATTTTACTCCACTGGTTTATACATCTGCCTTTATAGCAGTACTACACTGTTTCGATTATTGTTGCTTTATAAGGTTTGAAATCAGAAATTGTACATCTTCTAGCTGTGTTCTTTTTCGAGATTGTTTTGGGTGTTTAGAGTTCTATATTTCATGTTAGGATAGATTTTTTCTGAAAATAAATAAATAAGTAAATGTATAAAAAATAAAATAAAATAAAACAAAGTAAAAAAAAAGAAAGTTGGAATTGAACACCAAAAAAAAAAAATAATGCAATCACTTTGGAAAACAGTATGGAATATCCTCAGAAGAAGGAAAATGAACTTACCATATGACCCAGCAATACCACCTCTGGGGATCTACCAAAAAGAATGAAAACCAAAATACCAAATAATGCATGAGAAACCATGTTCATAGATGCACAATTCACCATTGCCAAACTGTGCAACCAGCCAAGATGTCCTTCAACAGATGAGTGATTACAAAACTCTGGGATGTGTACACAATGGAATTTGCCCAGCCATAAAGGAGAACAAAATTATGGCATTTGGAGTGAAATGTCACAAAAAATAAGAAATCAGATGCTTTCCCTAATGTGCAAAAACTAGGGAGAAATGGGTAACAGGAGGAGCTCTAGATGAAGAAGATCCTATAGAGGAGCAATGAAGGTGACATATCTGAGGGGATGGGAGGGGGAGGGAAATTCTTTAAAGCAAATGATGTACTTAAACATATCAAAGTTAATCAGGAAACCAAGCATGAGAAGGAGGGAGGGGGAGGGGAGGGGTTAGGGGTTGGGTAAGGGCTGATGGGGTGATGTGTGCATGTATGTCTCAAGGTTTTTTTTTATCCTATTAAGAAGTATGACTACAATGCACCAATAAAAATTTATTTAAAAAATAAGAGAAGTGTGTAGTGGCGCACACTTGTAATCCCCATGCCTGGGAGGCTGAGACAGGAGGATCGTACAGGTTCGAAGCCAGCCTCAGCAACTTAGTGAGACCTTGTTTCCAAATAAAATATAAAATAGGTCTGGGAGTATAGCCTGGAGGTAGAAAAGCCCTGGGTTCCACCCCCAGTACCACCACAAAAAAAAAAGAAAGAAAGAAAGAAAGGAAGGAAGAAAGAAGAAAGGAAGAGTTCAGCTGAAATATCGAGTCAACACTCCACTGCCTGTTATCTGGGCCATGTTGAGGACCATGGACAGCTCCTTGGCCAGCAAGAAGGGCTGAGGCTTGGAAGGACGCCCCACAGGCAGGTGGAAGGCACCTCAACTTCCAGCAGCTAACTGGCTATCTAAGGAAATGGGGTGCACTCCACTGTGAGCAAGGTGCAGGCTGTGCTTGGCAGGGAGCCCACCGAGGCCGGGGCATGGGGCACGGACCTGCCTCACCCCAGCCCTAAGTGGTGTGTAGCAGTAGCTCCTGAAGCGGGTGCTGTGGCTGGCTCATGTTGTTAGTTTTAGGTGGCATGGCTCTGTGTTGTGCCACATGGTCTAGAAATTGCAAACACATACAACCCAGCTTTTTTTTTTTTTTTTGTACTGGAGATGGAACCCAGGGGCTTTCTGCCTCTAGGCTACACTCCCAGACCTATTTTATATTTTATTTGAAAACAGGGTCTCACTAAGTTGCTGAGGCTGGCGTTGAACCTGTGTGATCCTCCTGTCTCAGCCTCCCAAGTGCTGGGATTACAAGTGTGCGCCACCACGCCTGGCTTAAACCAGCTTTCTTGAAGACAGCCAGCTTTTGCAATTGGTTGACACCACGTCCTGTCCAGGGTTTGCTGCATGGTGGCTCCCGTGTGCTCTGGGGTGCCAATGACTAGGTGGAGACACTAAGTCAGCAGTACCCCAGTGTGTGGCCACATTGCACACTGTCCCCTCGTTGGCCCAACAGTACTCCTGTGTCTGCACATGGCCACCCCACTGGCTCCTGGCGCCTCTTCACTCACACACCCTCTCCCAGCACATCCCCTCCGCTGTGGGCCTTGGGCTTGAGCAGTGAAGTTCTTTGCCCTGTTTAGGGGTAGTTATTTCAGATCGGGTTTATAGGGCAGAAGCACCTGCCACCCCCTGGCGTTTGATGTGAAGAGCCTAAATTAATGAGTGACGTATCTCTGCCTGGCGCGAAGAGCTGGGTCAGGGAAAGGCTGTGACGTTGTGCAGACATCAGCCCTGTTCTCCCCTTCTTGTCCAACCTCAGAGCCCCCAGCTGCACCTGCGCCCCTTCGCCATGGTGGGCCGCCATGCCGAGAGGGCTGTTTTCTTGGTCATAGACTCAGAGGGTCGACAGTCCTCCTGGTCCCCATGGTCGCCCATCTAGAATTTTGGCTGAGCTCTTGCAGGAGGGGATGAACAGTTGCCTGGTAAGAAAGCCGTGGGTCCACACGAGCACGCTTTGCTCCCAGGCAGCCGCTACGCTATGTCGGAGGGGCTGCCTGGGTCTTTGTTTTCTCTTGGCTAACGCTGTAGGACCACCCACCATTTGCAGTGATGACAAAGTGACCCAGCTCACTGCCCACCCCCGCGGACAGTGCGGCCTCTGGTCTCCTCCCTCTGCCCTGCAGTTGGGAGTCCTGCAGATGGACGCCGAGTGAGAGAGGGCAGGGTTATGGGACAGGCAGCAAGAGAGCGGGGCCATCCATGATGGTGTGGGTCAGCATGGTCTCCAACCAGGGGAACTTGGGCACAGCCAGAGGCTGGACTCTCCCGACCAGCAGGCCACGCTTACCTCCAAGGCTCACGCCAGTAGAGCATGGCACGGCCATCTTTCCTGAACAAAATGTGGGGAGGGCTTTGGCCCCAGCTGAGGCTTCTGAGGAGTGAGGAGGGGGATCTTCTAACATTCCAGATCAGGGAACTCTGCAGGGTTGCCTCCCGGAAGGCGAAGTCAGTTCTGACCATCGGTAGGAGGAAGGACGTTGGGATAGTCAAGCAAGTTGATCCTGTGTGTTGGGATGAGCTGAGTGTCTCAAAACCACCCCAGATGAGCAGCAGCTGCTGGGCGGCACACCTGCCACGGCCACGGAGAGACAAGTGCTCCAGTGGCCCTCAGACACAGGGGAGGGCTTTGGCATCGTGGCATTAGCGAGAGGCAATGGAAGAAAGTGCCATTGCCTTTTTAACTGTGCAGAGAAGCAAATTATGAAGTTCTAGGGAATTTGTTAAATATCTAAGTAGCAACTTTTATTTTCATTTCGGTGAGAAGTGTGAGCCAGTCTCTGTGCACAAAGATTTCAGCTGCCAGTTGAGGACGGACGCTGCTGTCCTGCTGGGGTCTGGCCCAGGCACCGTCATATTCTGATTGTCGCCAATCACTGCTGGTGAACACAGACCTAGTATAGAGGTGTTCACACCTTTCTGGCTGATTTGATCCATCAGAACAAAAACTTTGGAGAGCAGTAGAGACTGTCACGTGGTGGAGGTCCTGAGTGGCTGGGTCGGATAATGGTGGAATCCACCTGGGAGCCTTTTCCCCGGTGAGAGAATCGCTCGGTAGAACAGAGAGTGAGAGCTTCCCCTCACACTGCTGGAATTTTTACGAACTACTTGATTTCCTAAGAGGAAAATTACAACTTCAAAAACAAAACATGTTTTTCAGGATGTGTTCTTTCGGAAGACCTTCTGTATTTCATTTTGCTATTAATTTTACTTTGGGCAAACTAAATGATTTTATGGATCTATTCTCAACACTCACTGCACACTATAATTTGCATTTTATCACCAAATTACAAATTAAATATTGTCTTTGTTGGAAAATGATTCCTGTTATATGACCTACTCATTTTTTTCTTGTACAGCTTCGATTTTTCCTCATTAGAAGTCCAAAAATATCAAATTTGTGCTCTGTAGCTATATTTCACTTTGGGGGGAGTGTATCATGAGATGGAAACCACAAAGACTATTGTTCTCCACAACAACACAATGACATCTTCATGTGTAGGAGATAAGAGTGGGAAGCATCAGGGTTATGGACATGGATAATTTGGAGTGAACGGTGGGCTGGACTCCAATTTTACAGTCTACCCGAGGTCCCCAGCATCCAGCAGGGAGCACTGGGTGTCCAGCGACATGGTTTCTGGATATAAAAGTGGAGCTGGAGTGAGGGTTTCCAAGCGGAACAGGTCAGGGTTAAGCACGGCTGTTCCTTTGGGTCCAGCGCATGCCGAGGAAGCTGCCAGGGCAGCTGCTGGGCAGTCCTCAGGACGCTGGGTCCCTCCAAAGTCAGGAGGCTCAGTGCTTCTCTGCTCTGGGGATGTCAGTGGGACAGAGCCCAGGGTGCCTCGTCCTCCTGAATGTTCTGATGTTACAACGTCCAGTGGCTGCCCTCCAGGGTGAGTCCACCCACGTGCATCGCACACACCGTGGGGTGGACATGAGATGGTCCATGTGCATTGAAACGCCCAGGGGAGGCTGCTCACGCCTGAGTGCAGAGGGCGGAGTGCATGGGGCCGGGTTTCAGGGGTCACGGTGTTGAAGGTGGGCTTCGGTTCCATGGTTCAGGTTTGAGAAGCCGGTGAGCCGCCATCAGTGAGAGAGCGGTGAAAATGGAGATCATGTCACTTTTCTTTATACCTTGTTTCTCTTCCTGATGGGCCCAAGCTACTATGCTGTTAGGACATAGGTGTGGAACTCTTTGGATGTGAACTTGTAATACACAGAGGAGTTTAGCATTTCTTTCTCAGCTTGGGGGAGCCACAAATGGAACTTGGGACTCCATTGATGAAGAGAAGGCTGGGGAACCTCTGCTTGAAACATCTTCCTGGTTGAGCAGATCAGATCTTGTTCCCAGCCAGTGGCAGTCACTGCCTCTGGTCACCTTGAGAAGCTTCTAGAAGGGGAAAAGGAAAGTGGGGGTGGGAAAGCCTGAGCCCAGGAGCTGGCAAAGCCAGTCCAGTGAATGCTCAGGGCCCAGGAGGAGTCAAGGAAAGCGGAGCCGCCTTTCCAGGTTCTGTCCCCTTGACACTCTTCATCAGTTAGGAAGGCATGGCTTCCCACTGCCACCTGGCCTTGCACACCTCCACCTTGCCTGCACGCTTCTCCCCACCTGGCCTTGCACACCCTCCACCTGGCCTGCATGTTCCTCCCCACCTGGCCTTGCACACCCTCCACCTTGCCTACACGCTCCTCCCCACCTGGCCTTGCACACCTCCACCTTGCTTGCACACTCCTCCCCACATGGCCTTGCACACCTCCACTTGCCCTGCATGCTCTTCCCCACCTGGCCTTGCACACCTTCTACCTGGCTTGCATGCTCCTCCCCACCTGGCCCGCCTGTTCCATCAGTGCTCTCACTGTTGCAACCCAGAGCACCTGGCTAATACCACGACTCAGAGAAGGAAACTTACTTGCTCAGAGTTTTGAAGACTTCAGGGGTTTGTCCATTTCAGGCCAGGTCACATTTATGGAACTCAAGACATGGTGGAAAGAGGCAGAGAGGGAGAGAGAGAGGGAGATAGATGGATACAGAGAGAGAGATAGAGAGGGACAGAGATAGAGAGAGAGATAGAGAGAGAGGAAGAGAGAGAGGAAGAGAGAGAGAGAGGTGGATGCAGAGAGCGAGCAAGAGAGAGACAGAGAGAGATAGATAGGAGAGAGGGAGAGAGACAGAGCATGCACAGAAGGAAGGACCACATGCAATTTCAAAGGTCAAACCACAAGCAACCAAATTCTAGCTCCAACATGGCGGCCTTGTCTCCGTGAGGTCTAGAAAAACATTGTGAATTAAAACCATAACACTGCTCCAGCACTGAGGACTGAGGATGAGGTTTTTTTTTTTTTTTGTTGTTGTTTTTTTTTTTTTTCTATACTGGAGATGAAAACCTAGGGGCATTCTACCTCAGACCTGGATGCTCAGCCCTATTTTTTATTCTTTATTTTGAAACCGGGCCTCATTGAGTTGCAAAGGGCCTAACTCAGTAGCTGAGGCTGTCTCTAAGAACTGAGATCCTCCAGAATGCTGGGATTACAATGATTTTGAAGCTTGTACCCACTTGGTTGGATCCTAGGTCTTATTATTTGATGCTCTTCTGAGACACATGAGCAACTTTGGGGTATGTGGATGTTTTCTGAGACGTATCTTGTGTTCAGAGGAGGCCCATGGAACATACCTGTGCCCATCTGTAGGAGAGATATTTGGAAAGAAACCCAGAGAAGCTGAGCCTGTCTCAGACCAGGGCTCCACAGTGGAGGCCCTGACCCAGGTCCTTCTCAAGGTCTCAGGGAGCCACCCCTCACATTCACCCACTGCAGCCAGCTCACACACACTGCCTGCCTCTTTATGAAGCAAACACATGGGTGGCAATCATCCCAGGCGGATGGGTCCTTTTGGAACCCTCTGCAGAGCTGGGGCATGGATCATCCCAGGCAGATGGGTCCTTTTGGAACCCTCTGCAGAGCTGGGGCATGTGAGTAGGCACCTGCCTCTCTGTAAGTACTGACTGTCCACTGGAGCCGACCAGGGTAGTTGGGAATGAGGCACTGGCA
Organism: Muscardinus avellanarius; assembly: GCF_963383645.1. NCBI lineage: Eukaryota > Metazoa > Chordata > Mammalia > Rodentia > Gliridae > Muscardinus > Muscardinus avellanarius. The sequence goes on from NC_137803.1 coordinate 809,049, forward strand.
AACTTTAGGAGATAAAATAGGAATACATCTAATTAACTATAATCCCATCATCAGTAATCTTCCAAACATGCTGAAAACCAGCTGAACTCTTCCATACAAGCCATTGCAGTGTTAGAACTAAAAATCCAATCTCAATCCAAACCAGGGACCTGTGAGTAATGTGAGATTAGTAGGATTTTCCAGGCAAATAAGACCACTGTGGACAAAAGATTACAATGGCCACAAAATCACTCTCTGATTTGCTAAATGTTTGTGTTGAGAAGAAAGGAATCATGTCTGGACTTTGAGAAAGGCAAGAGCTACAGTAAATGGCTTTAACGTACTGTTGACATCTAAGAGCACTTCCTGGATGTTTTTTGAGTGAATGCAAATCACACTTGGGTACCTCCATGCCCTTCAATAAGACCTGGAGTGCAATTGTTGGTGACCTTGTGAACCACAGTGATGAGACCAAATTCAGAGAAGACACCACCATGGAAGCCATTGGCAGAAGCACGAAGAGCATCCTTGGACGAGTTGTCCACAGCAAGGACACAGGTGATTTTCTATTCTGTCTTCTCCCAAATTAATTTTACAGTTGACTGTGGGTGAAAGGTAAGTGTTGAAGGCAAACTAAAAAGAACTGAAAATATTCTAAAGTTTATTTACATATAAAAATTATCCATCAATAGAATAATTTTGATCAGTGGTAACTAGTGCTGGAAGGTGACAATTCTTTGCTGACCATGGTAACCAAGTCTGCAGGAATAAGACCATTGAGAGCCCTATCTGACCAGGGCCTGAATTTCCTCTGAGCTCACGCCAATGTGTTTTTATATCTGGAATGTTTTGTATCCCTAAAAACTCATGTGTTGAAACCCGGTCTGAAATGGGCATGGTTGCTGGAGGAGGGGCATAGATGGAGGAGGTGGGCCACTGAGTATGTGTTCTGGAAGACATCCCCAGAACACATGTCTGTACCTGGGCCCCTCTCTCCTCCCTCTTCTCCTCTCCTTCCCTCGCCTCCCATCTCCCCCCCTCCTCCAGCGTCATCGGCTCCTCCTCCTCCTCCTCCCTCCTCTTCCATTGTCATCAGCATCTTCTCCTTCTCCTCCTCTTTCTTCTTACTTCATCATATTCTCTCTCTCCCTCTCCTGCCATGAGCCGAACATCTCCTCCACCAAGCCCTGCCAGTCTATGTTTCTGCCTTGAGGAAGGCTATGGACAAAACCTTTCCTCCTCTGGGCTGCTCTCATCAGATATTTTTGTCACAGAGAGGAGCTCTGCAGGCAAGAGGGGAGGCTGTGTGTTCCCATGTGAGCACCTCTGCAGAGCATGGCCTCCTCACCCTGTGGCTGTGCCGCCTCCTGGCTCTACCAGCCTTACCTGTGCAGACGAACAGACAAGGTCTGCCACCTGACACAGCTCAGCAGCCTCAAAGGGGGTGGCGTGACCTGCAGAACTTGCTTGTGGTTGGTGGGTGTGGAGAAAGGCCAGAGAAGGGCTGGGGGCCGTGGGTTGGGTCCTGAGCCCCAGTAGGGTCTCCCAATCACACCAGCAGTCACATCTCGTTAAATCCAGAGCCTCTGTGATTCCAGGCGCACAATGCCCTACTTAACCAAATACCTGATTCTGCTCATGGAACAGATCATATCTCCCTAGAAATGCCCCCAGAATTGTCACACGTGTGTGTGTGTGTGTGTGTGTGTGTGTGTGTGTGTGGCACTGGGGATGGAACCCAGGGGCATTCTACCTTTGAGCCCTTTTTATTTTTATTTTTATATTTATTTATTTTTGTAGTACTGGTGGACGAACTCAGGGGCATTCTACCTCTGAGCTACCCCCATAGCCCTATTTTATTTTTTTTTACTTTGAAATAGGGTCTCACTAACTTGCTGAGGCTGGCTTCGAACCAATGATCCTCCTGACTTACTTCTTTATTTTTTGTTTGGAAACCAAGTCTTGCTAGATTGCTGAGTCTGAGTTGCTAAGGCTGGTCTTGAACCTGTGAGCTTCCATATCAGCCCCCCAAGTACTGGGATTACAGGCATGCACCACCAAAACTGGCTCTCTTGTGTCTTTTATTACTCCCAGACTAAGTCTCCACCATCCAGGCTCCTTACCCTGTTCTAACGGCTAGTTTCAGGAGACCCTCTCTGTGCAGCAAACATGACAGGCCTCCTGGATGGTGTCCTCACGCGCCAGGTGACTGGTCTCCCTGTACAGCGTGGGCCATGTGGCCCAGTGACTGCAGCGATTAACAGTCTCAGACAGCCTCCTGTGAACAGGCCGGGGCAGGTTCCACTCCATCGGAATCGCAGAGCCAAGATGGGTCTGGAGGTGTGTTTTAGTGATTTCCCCATATGCAAAGGAGGCGGGGGAATGAGGGAGGACAAAATGAAAAGGAATTTTACGATCACCGTGAAAAATTTATAGAGTAGCGCTGGCATGAGATTCTATAAAATGGAATCGGCTCCAACTAGCCCAACAAGAGGAGGGGCACTCTCCTTCCCGCTGCTGAAGAATGCTGCCCTGAGTCTCTGGGTTTGCTTCTTAGCACTGAGCCTCTTTCAAAGCCGTGATCCTGGCTACACTGCTATTGATTGGAAGTCCCCCACCGGCCTGCAGAAGTCAGCCTTGGGAGCGGGAGGGGGAGGTGCCCCAGCAGGCCAGTAAGCCCTGCCATCTACCAGGGAGCTCCCGCCCTGGCATGGAGCTGCATTCAGAACTCACAGCCGGAGGATGTGGAAAAGGCACAGCTTCTTCCAGGCTGCTCTGAACCCTGCATACATATAATTTAAATATTTACCCACTGGGCGAGGCTGCCGTGCTCTGGCCCCCCACTGCTGGTGGGTACAGTCCCAGGGTAAGAGCCGAGCCTCTCGCTGACGGAAGCCGGCCTGTGCTGAGTGAATTACATATGGCGCTCTTCTTGAGAAGCTCCGCTGCAACCTCAAAACAGTCTCAATTAAACTCGGAGGGAAACCGCGGCCACTAATTCGGGGCTGCAGTTACTTATTGTGAAGCCGGTCGCTTTGAATTTGACGGAGTTTGATGGAGACTTAACCAAATGACATATAATCATAGATTTTTAAAATTATACCTGGAGTGATAAAATTGCCAAATGATGTACAGTGTGACTTTTAAAATAGACGGCCCCCAGGAATTATGAGCTAGAGAACACCTAAAACACAGGGCGTTGAACAGGACATCGACCAGATGGTGCTCCCAGAGCAAAGGCACTGGCTTCCAGTCACGTGGGCTGCTTGACCTGCAGACCTCCTCAGGGGCTTGGGGAGACACGCTCGTTCTCTCCGCTCAGGACGTGTTCCAGGAAGACAGTGGGGTGGGTGGACCACACGGAGGCAGTGGGGCAGAGCAGGCTGGCCTCCTTGCCTCTGCGCTTCCCTGTGATGTGGAAGGCTTGGCCTCTGTGGTCAGTGGTGCGCAAACGCGCCAGGCCTGCGGGAGGTGCGGTCCTTCTGAGGAGGTGGTGTGTGCACCTGCTCAGGCTCAGCATCCTCCTTCAGTAGCATTTGGCACATGCCCAGAGTCGATCATTTCAACACCAGGCTTCTTTTAAAAATTTCCTGAAAGATATCTCAAAAGAAGATGCACAAAGACCCATAGCTGTATGAGAAAATGTTCATTGTCATTAATCATCAGGAAAATGTGAACCAAAACTACAGCCAGAGCCGGGCGTGGTGGTGCACACCTGCAGTCCCAGTACCTGGGAGGCAGAGCCAGGCGTGGTGGCGCACACCTGCAATCCCAGTACTTGGGAGGCTGAGACAGGAGGAGTGCAGTTTTGCCGTCAGCTTCAGGTCCTTAGTGAGACCCTCAACAAATTAGAGCACTAATTTCCCTGTTTCAAAAACAAAAACAAAAACAAAATAGGGCTGGGGGTGTAGCTTAGAAGTAGAATGCCCTTGGATTCAATTCCAGTACCACTCAGCCAAGCCAAAACAACAACAAAAACAAACAAAAGGAACCTCAGTGCATTGGTGCCGCAGCCTGGCTAGAAAGGTTACGATCAGGAGTAAAGATCGCCTGCACCGGCAGGTGTGGAGAAAGGAGACTCTAGTCCAAGTATGCCAAATACTGTGGAGGGTCCTGGGAAAGTTACAAACAGAGCTATCATGGGATCCGGCAGCCCTACTCCTGCGTATGTGGGAGCCAAAGGAAGGGAAATCAGCGTTGGAAGAGCCCTCTGCACTCTGTGCCCATGGTAGCACTCTTGACAGCAGCCAAGAGATAGAACCAACCTGTGTGTATATGAGGGGTGCATAAAGAAGAGGTGGGATATAACACAATGGAATATTATTCAGCCATGAAAAGATTGAAATCGCGTAGTTTGAGACAACATAGGTATAATTGGACATCATTATGTTAAGTGGAGTACCCCAGGCACAGAAGGACAGAGCTGCATGATTCCACGCATGGGTGGGGTCTAGCCCCGCCCCCAAACCCCTACCTGGGCACTGTCTGTCCCATCACTGAGATGTGAGTCAGGAGAGATAGAGGGCTCCTAGAAGACAGGCCCTGCGGGCAGGTAGCAGGGTCACCAAGGAGGGTGAGTTTTGGAGAGGGAGGTACAAGGGTCTGCCCTGGGACTTGGGGCACTGATTTCCAGTGGCTCTGTTGTCAGGGCTGTGGACTGACCCGCATCCCCAGTGGCTCTTGCAGGAAGGGCGTGTGGGCTGGGAGCATCTCCAGAACTCACGGCTGCCCTTCCACTTTGGGTTTGGAGCTTGCTGTCGTGTTCGGGACCACAGATCCACACAGATGCCCTGCTCCAGAAACCCAGAAGCAAGGTGGGAACCAAGGGTGGCCCTGGGTCTTGGGTCGCACCCTGGGAACTGCCCCGCTGCCCTGCCTTCCTGGAGCCCTCTGCCTGGCAGTGTTCTCCTGTGTGTCTCAGTGTGTGCTCATGTGTAAACACACACTCGCACACACACATACACAAGCACACACACACACACACACACAGAAGGAGCCTGGCGACTCCTCTGTACACAGCAGTACAGGCACCTCTGCCTGCGTGGGCCAGGCTGCCCGTCTCCTGTATCCCCCCCAGCTGGGGGCAGTTCCCACCTTCTGGCCTCCCTTCTCTTGGAGTGGGGTGGGGGTGTAAAGACCTAAAGTGCTGCCCCTGCCTGGTGGACTCCCCAGCTCAAACACACCATGGTGGAGCCACTGCAGACACTTCTCCTGCAGAGTTCCAGTCATCACAACTGCACAGGCAGGTGGCTCTGAGCGTGTGCTGCGGGCGCTGGTCAGCCAGGCGCCTGGTCCCTTGGGCGACCTAGAGTGTGACTGCGGGCTCGGCATTTGTGACTGGGGAGACCCCGGAGCCACCATCAGTGTCTGAGCAGGTGGCAGCAGTGTGTAAAGAGATGGCTGCCCTCACGGCGGAGGTGTCTTTTTACCCTGCAGCTCGTGGGGATCCTCTTGGGTCTCAGTAGCCTGTGCAGGTCACCTGGTGGCCGGGCCCATCAAAGTTGTTTTAGGTTTAAGTACAACTAATTTTTTTTTTTTTGCAGTACTGGAGATGGAAACCAGGGGCATTCTGCCTCCGAGCCACACCCCAACCCTATTTATTATTATTTATTTTGAAACAGGGTCTCACTGATTTGCAAAGGGCCTCACTAAGTAGCTGAGGCTGTCCGTGAACCGTGATCCTCCTGTCTCAGCCTCCCGAATGCTGGGATTACAAGTGTGCGCCATCACACCCAGCTTCAACTAATTTTATTGAAAAATAAAATTTATTTTCCAGTTACTTACCATGTCTGGTTATGGCCCCCTGTATCTCGACTTTCTCTCAGGAGTTGTCTGGGAAAGCACAGGCAGCCTCCGCCCTCCACCAGAGGCAGGGGTTCTAGACTTAGGAATGCTGTGGGCCTGTAAGGCCAGTGGTCGCCCTGCATCTTCCTTTGGGGTTGTGTCGACGGAGACTCGGAGCCCCGGCTGGCCCCCAGCAGGGCCGAGGGCGGCTGGGGAATCACCCTGGGCCCATTTCCCCTCATGGTTCTTGATTCCCACCTGGGTTAGGGTGGCCTGAAGTGTCGAAAGGTGGCAGTGTATGTTGGGGGTGTGCAGGAGTCCACGGGGGGATGGTGACAGTGGCCCCCAGCTCCCAGGATCTCGGTGGCAAGGATCTGCAAAAAGGGCGGGAGCAGAGGGCGTGGTTTCTGATGCAGCTGAGGAAGAAGGTGGGCACAGCAGGTGGGAAGGTAGGACATGTGTGCAGTGGTGGATTCTTTTCGGTTGAATTTCACTGGTTCCCAATTTGTGTCAAATCAATGAGGATTATAAATTGATAAGTGTATTGTTGAAGCAAAAATATTTTCCCCATAAAATATCTGGACGAAATCACAGAAGATACAGAGAGAACAAAGGGGGTTTTCAGGCGTGCTGTAGGCTGACTCAAGGGGTGCTTTATTTGCCTGAATAATGATGAATGATACCAGGCTATCCGTCTTGGAAAAATGTTTTAAAATTCAACACATTGAAAAAATAGGAAAGCTGGAGAGTATTTGACTGGCCAGCTTGAACTCTGATGGTCGACTGAGACCCCAAGAGCATTCTGGGGCCCTGACAGCCATCGACCTGGGGTCACCCTGAAACAGAGCCTGGTGGGCGGAGGGAGGTCAGCTCTGGGCTGGCTGAGATGCACTGCTGATCTGTCCCTAGAGATCAGCTGGACCCTCCCCCAAGAAAAGTGGGGCAGAAAGAGAAAAGGAAGGAGAGGGGGGTCTTGGAGGACCTGTATTAATGTCAAGAGAAAAATGTACATACTCTGCTACAAATAAAATAAAAAGCTTCTCTCATTTTTAGGGAGGGTTTGTTTGCTACTGGGGATTGAACCCAGGGACCTTGATTGTGTCTCTGAGAGACACCCCCAGCCATTATTATATTTTTGTTTTTGAGACAGGGTCTTACTAAGTAGCCGAGGTCCTCACTAGTTGTTGAGGCTGTCCTCAAACCTGTGATCCTCCTGTCTCAGCCTTCCAAGTACTGGGATTAGAGGTGTGTTCCATCAGCCTCTGTGTGTGTGTGGTGTGTGTGTGGTGTGTATGGTATGTGTGTAGTATGTGTGTGTATGTGTGTGTATAGTATGTGTATGGTATATATATGTGTGTATGTGTGTGTTGTATGTATGGTATGTGTATGGTGTGTGTGTGCATGTGTGTGTGTGCGTGTGTAGTGTGCGTGCGCGTGTGCATATACATGCGTGTGTGCGTGTGTGTGCGTGTGTGTATGTGTGCATGTGCGTGCGTGTGTGTGCGCGCGCGTGTAATGTGCGTGTGTGTGTGCGTGTGCGTGTGTGTGCGTATGTGTGCATGTGTGTGTGTGTGCGTGTGTGTGCGTGTGTGTATGTGTGGTATGTGTATGGTATATGTATGGTGTGTGTGCGTGTGTGTGTATGTGTGTGTGCGTACGTGTGCGTGTGCGTGTGCGTGTGCGTGTGCATGTGTGCGTGTGTGTATGTAGTGTGTGTGCGCGTGTGCGCATGTGGTATGTGTATGGTGTGTGTGTGCGTGCATGTGTGTGTGTATGTGTGGTATGTGGTATGTGTGTGCGTGTGTGTGCACGTGTGTGTATGTAGTATGTGTACGTGTGTATGTGTGTGTGCATGTGTGTGCGTGTGTGTATGTAGTGTGTGTGCGTGCGCGTGTGTGTGCGTGCAGTCTAAGCCTGATTGCGAAGGTGACCAGCTTCTGACTTCCTGCCATCCGAGTGCCCCCTGGGCTGCAGGTGGGGCGTTTCAGAGTTGGCCTGGCCACCCAGGTTCCTCCAGGACCTGGGTGTGGCCCAGTTGAGCTCTAGGCAGCCCTTGAGGTCCAGCACAGGTCCTCGCTGGGCTCGCCCTCGGCCCCGGGAGCCCCCTCCCCAGGGCCCGCACACTGTGCTGTTGCCACCCACCAGTCGGGTTGTCCCCAGAGGGGGCACTTCATTTCTGTTTGCTGGCATGGTATTTTTTTGGAATTTTCCAAAAGCCCAGCATGCTCGGGATCTGCTTTTCAGTGAGAGACCTTCCAGGAGCCTGTCCACAGGGGCAGATCTGTGCAGGCTTGCTGTCAAGAGCTGGCCGAGGCTTCACAGAGATGGACAGCAGACCCCGGCGGCCACACTGGGTGGGCAGATGCCAGTTGAGAAGCGTGAGCTGGGGCACAGCTCAGGACAGACGAGAGCAGCAGCCAGGGCCTGCCTGGGGCTTCTGAGTCCCACTCAGAACCGTAGCGCCCAGCGCGTGTCCGGGCCCTTGATTCTGAACACAGTGGGGCTGTGCCTGGGCCTTCTCCAGGCCCCGTGGCGTGCCGTGGGCTGTGGTCACGGTGACGGAGGCGCTGGTTCTGCCTTTCATATCCCTGGAAAGGCACCGGCGGTCGGGGTGGGGCAGGAGCGTCTGGAGGGCAGGGGCCAGGCTTCTGCTCCCTGGCCAGCCATCACAGGGAGCAAGCCCTCTTCCTGGGCCCTCACCTGCTCTCCACCTCGGAGCTGCCTGCCCAGCGGCCTCTGTGAGCTGAGTTCTGGACACGGAGCTTTCTTTCTTCCTTGGGCCCTCTTCCAACAAAAGAATCCTTTCTTTGAAAAATGTGCAATTCCCAACTGGTAAATAGCAATTTCAACTACCATTGCATATGAATAGTAGATACCGAAGGGGCTTTCCATGCAAGAACCCAGGGAACTTGCTTCTCACTGACAAACTGGTGCGCGCTCCTTGGCCCGTCTTACCTTTTTAAAAGTAAAAGTAATACTTCAGCAGGGTGTGGCGATGCACGCTTGTAGTCCCAGTACTTGGGAGGCTGAGACAGGAAGATTGCAGGTTTGTAGCCAGCCTCAGCTACTTAGTGAGGACCTTGGCAACTTAGTGAGACCCTGTTTCAAATTAAAGAATAAAAACTAGAGCTAGGGGTGTAGCTTAATGGTAGAATGCCCCTGGGAGTTCCATCTCTAGTACCGGTAAATAATAATAATAATAATAATAATAATAATAATAATAATAATAAAAATAATATTTCACCACTAGGAGCTGCTTGTAGAAAAGAACGATGAACACGATGCTGAACGTCTCCGTGGGCCCTTCCCAGGGCTGCAGCCTCAGCCCTGCACCCCATCACTGTGAACCCCCTGGCCTCCTTCAGTCCCCGAGTGGCCGTATTAAGGAAGCCCTGCTTTCCTGCATGAGGGGAGATGACTGGCCAGATGTTCTGATTTTTAATAGATCTGCTGCTGTCCCGGAGATTTTGCCTGGAAGTGGTATTGTCCCAGAATGCCCAGCTGCAAGCTGGTAGCTGGAGCCCCTGCCTCCTCTGCGGCTGCTGGGAACTCAGGGCCAAGGCAGATGCGGGCCAGGTCCTCCTGGTGCCTGCAGGTGGCTGCAATGAAGATGCATGGGTCCCGAGGCCCTCTGAGGCACACTGAGCTCCTGCTTGGGTACCCAGGACAGCTGCCGCTGAAGGGCTGGGTTTTGGGGGACCCGGTGTGGGTGGCAGTGTCCAGAGCCTGCCCTGCTGTGGCAGTTGAGAGGAGAGGGAGTGCAAAACTGCCCAGGTGGGCGAGTGAGCCCTCCCTGTTCAAATGCCAATGGCCCTCGTCCGCTAGGATGAAGGGCAGGCTCTGGGCAGAACAGGACTTCAGGTGAGGCACGATGACAGCCCGGTCCCCGCCTGCGCCCCCTTCCTCAGCAGCGGGACCCTCGCTTATTTCCCCGCAGTTGCCGCACCCCGGGCATTTCCTCCAGGGGACAGCGCCAAGGGTCCCGTGTCGCAGCTCATTGTTCTGCTCCGCAGCGTGGACCCGAGGATGAGCCAGGAGCACAGGATCCAAGCAGAAATTATTATTGATTTAATCACATAATCAGCAGCAAACACTTCAGGCTAAGATAGCAAATCCATAACAGCCTGCCCACACCACCACCCGTACAAATTTACCAGCAAGCATGGCGCACACTTAGCAAACAAGCAGAACAGGGGTCACCTTCAGTCGGAGGCACAATATTGACATTCCCAAAGCTGAAATATGTTTTGAGTTAAGTGTTATCAATCAGCGATAAGAGCGGCACGTCTGTTAACATGACGGCATCGGCAGGAGGATTATAGAATGCTTTCTTGCCATAATCTAGAAGCATCTTCCAGACAAAACTCCGCTTGAAATCAATTGTTTGCGAGGAGCTGCCTGCTGTGGCCATTCAGCGCCTACAAAAGGAGAGAGCTTCTCCCGATCTCTCACCAGAGCGTTTATCTAATGAGACGGGGCTCCAATTTCTCTTCACATCAAACATAGGCTCAGTGCTCCTGACCCAGAACCTCTGGGATGCCCACTCAGCCCCGTCCTCCGTGGCAGCAGACCCTTCCTTCCAGGTAGCCTTGCCAGCTCCCGCCAGCCTGGCGGAGCTCCAGGGCCGGCGGGTGAAGCCTTGTTCTGAGGAGGCTGGTAAAAGTCAGTGTCTCTTCTTACTTTAGGAAAAACAAAAAACAAAAAACACATTAATAATCTCCAAAAGTTAACCACCTCAGAACAGCTGTGGATTCCAGATGGGGGCTGAGGGATAACCTTAATTAAAAAGTTTAGGTTGTCTTGGAGTTCCTGGGGAATCAAGCAATAGGTCTCTTTGGGGCGGTTTTCACGGGGAGGAAGCAAGAGCTGCCCACTCTTCTGAGGGTTGGGCTTCCATGTTCTCAGCCTGGGGGGGTCGGGGAGGGGCCAGCGGGGGCGCCTGTCCTGTGGCCCACCTCTTCTGGCCCTCAGGTCCTGAAAACTGGCCCACGCAGGTCCATCTCGTGCTTTCTCGGCGTTTTGGTTGAAGCAGGAAAAGGGATTGCAGCCCCGTGGCCAGGCAGGGAGGGAGGACAGGCGAGGCAGGGGCGTCCGCCCTACTGTTTCTCAACCGTTGCTGCACACGGCCGTCTCTCTTGATCCCACTCCTACGGGGCATGGTGGGTGGCCACTGGGATGGCAGCCCGGGTGGCTTTGACCCTCCCGGGCAGCCACTGTGTCTTCCTAGACAGAGAAACGAGGGCTCCGAGGTCAGAGTCCTCTGCAGAGAATCTGTGCAGGGAGCAGGGTCAAGGGTCAGAGGTCCCTGGACAGCAGGTTCACAACAGGTCACAGGCATCTAGGTTTGAGGCTCACAGGCTCCTGGCTTATTCAAGTGTCCTCTCCACACACTCTTCTCGAGGGTGCTCTGTCTTTCTGAAGGTGGGACGCGAAGGCGCTGTGTAGGTGGAAAGCCTAGTCATTTAATGGGTGAAACAAGGAGCATCGAGGTAGAATTGCCCACGCTCCTCACCCCCTCGTGGCCCACGTGGAAAAGACGTCGCGCAGCTGGGGAAGAGTCTGCAGCCTCCTGCCCAGGGAGACAGCGGCAGGACGAGGGCGCGGTCTCCCCGCCCCGGTCCCTGTCTCCCCTTGGCCCTCAGCAGCCTCTGGGCACGGGGCACTGCCCATGGGGGGCTAGGGCTGAGAAGGGGAACCTGGGCTGTGTGGAGACATGGGGCGACCCCCAGGGGAAAGACGAGTGTGCCCCATGCTCTGTCCGTGGGTCCTTGGAGCAAAGGTGACGAGTGTGCCCCTGCCAGCACAGGGCCGTGGGCCCCGCCCATTCCTTGTCGTCCCTGTCCCTGAGGGCAGCAGGCCAGGCCAGTGGCGGGCCCTGCTGGTCAGCTAGCCTCGCTCACTTCTTCCGCCCATGGCCAGGACACCCTGGCCAAGCAGGCATGGGAGGCCCTGGCGAGGGGCCACTGTCTTCCACCCCATCAAGCACCCTGGCGCTAAGGGCAATGGCCGCAGGTGCGCAGGGCAGGGAGGCGGCTCCACACACCTGGGCCTCCCACAGTCCTCTCCTCCTGCCGGAAGTTGTACTCATTCTATTTACATTGTTGATAGCCAGGTGCAGTGGCACACACCTGCAATGCGGTGCCCAGGGACAAAGGCAGGAGGGTCTCCAGTTTGCGCCCACTTGGACGTCTTAGTGAGACCCTGTCTCAACACCAACAGCCATTAAATTGCTTATATATGTACACAGTCTCCATTATTCTGAAAGTTTGAAAACCTCGGAAGACCACCGGGGTAAATATAAGGACGCAAACGCTCCGACCTCAGGAAGTGTTGGCACTTCCTCCTTGGAGCTGTGCTTTAGGACCACTGCACCCTTGTCCACTGAAATCCCATCTCTCCCTCAGGTCAGAAGCGGGAAGGACCAGGTGCCTTGCTCTGGCCTCGTCCGGGAGCCACACTGCCCAGCACAGACGGGATGTGCGTGGAGATGCCCGTAGGAAAGGCCCCTTTGCAGATAAGTGCTGATCTGCTCAAAGCCCAGACCGGTCTTGCTGGCATGCTCAGGGCTAATCCGGGACAGTCAGATGCAGACTGTGCTGAGGAGGGCCGCGGCGATTCCTCGCGAGATCACCGTTGCCGGCATTACTGTTTCTGGACTCCGGTTTCTGTGGCCGGCCTCCAGGACCTCCTGGTGCTCAGGGCAGGTCTTTGTCCTGCCCCTATTTGGTCGCCAAGTCTGGCACGGAGCTGAGCCACTTCCCTCCCAGCTGAGACGGGTTGCTGTCCTGGGGCCCGGCACTCCGCGGCCTGTCCTGGTCTCCTGCTCCTCTGCTCCTGTTTGAATTCTTCCTAGAGACAAAGCCCGTGGTGGCAGGTTGGGCGTCCATTGTGGGGCCTCCTCCTTCTCTGCACCTGAAGCTTAGAACCGAGTGTGTTCAAGAAAGGAGCTCAGACGCTGCTGGTGCAGCTTCAAGGGAAGGAGCAAGTAAGACAGAGACCTGATGTGGGGTCATCTGCTGGTCGTCACGGCGCTGGCCTCTGCTCACCCGCTTCCCGGCACAGTCCCACTCCCATCAGCAGAACCCAGAGCTGCAGCGGGCTCTTGTGGACCCCAGCTTGGGGAGCCTCCTCAGACCCCAGATGACAGGTGCTGCTTTCTCCACGTTTCCAATACGAGGCCCTTTAACAGACCGCACTCTTTTAGAGACTGTTTCGCCACTGAACATTTCCATAAAGTGAATATTTAAAGCTGCCAGGTCACGTTCTTTCTGCATTCAGGTCTCCTGTCTGTGTGCGAAAGCACCCTGGCCTCCCAGCCGCACAAGTGGCTTCCAGGTGGGGTGGAAGGAGAAAGCACCGTCCACCCACCCGAGGGTCAGCGTGCAGGCCCCTGTTGAAGCAGAACACCTTCCCAACAGGGCGACGCAACATGGCGACTCATTTAGGACAGCACGCAGAAGTGCAGGTGAGCAGGGCTCTGAGGACAGTGGAGGAGGACCCTGCAGACTCTAGGGGGAGGACGTGCAGAGGTGGAGGTGAGCAGGGCCCTGAGGACAGTGGAGGAGGACCCTGCAGACTCTAGGGGGAGGACGTGCAGAGGTGCAGGTGAGCAGGGCTCTGAGGACAGTGGAGGAGGACCCTGCAGACTCTAGGGGGAGGACGTGCAGAGGTGGAGGTGAGCAGGGCCCTGAGGACAGTGGAGGAGGACCCTGCAGACTCTAGGGGGAGGACGTGCAGAGGTGGAGGTGAGCAGGGCTCTGAGGACAGTGGAGGAGGACCCTGCAGACTCTAGGGGGAGGACGTGCAGAGGTGGAGGTGAGCAGGGCCCTGAGGACAGTGGGGGAGGACCCTGCAGACTCTAGGGGGAGGACGTGCAGAGGTGGAGGTGAGCAGGGCCCTGAGGACAGTGGAGGAGGACCCTGCAGACTCTAGGAGGAGGACGTGCAGCTCCCTCAACTGCCGAGAAGAAAGAAAGAAGAGACAGAGCACGGCCCCAGCTCTGTTCATGAGAACAGCTGTCTGGGGTGTGGACAGCTGCAGACGCACCGTGGAAGGGTTTTTACTACTTGAACTTGTTTCAGCAAATAGACTTACTCCTATGAATCATTTCCTCCTATCAAACAGGAAAAGGAAGTTGGCTCATAAACAATTTTGCTTTATTGTGAGTTACTTTTATTCTTAGGTGGGCTGTGTGATTGTGTGTGTTACATATGCTAATAGACAGTGCAGAGGGTGCAAATACATTTTCACCAAGTGTCAAATCTCCAACCAAAGACAAAGCGACTTCCGGAAACTTCACCGCGCCGGCCCCTTCACGACGTCACCCGTCACTACATCTCTGGAGACCGAGGATAGAGACATTAATAAGAAAATGTCGCTCTGCATGTTGACAGTTCTCTTTAAAACAAAATCATGTTAATAGCATCGCTTCTTCCCGCTATTTAAATACCCTATGTGCCAGGGCAACAGAAAGACTCAATTCATTAGGAATAAATTATTAACTTAAATCTTCAAAGGCAAAGCTTAAAAATGCTCACCGGATGTACAGAGAGTTGCAGCGGCACAAAGCCCCGCGCCCCTGTTTGTGTATTATTACAGCTATTATAACTAATTGATGTACTAGCAGTTAATTAGTAGCCTGGGTTCCCCAAAATGTTTTGCAGGACAATTAGGCTGTGCTGCTTTCAAAGGCCGCCATGTTGGAGAGCAGCCTTTGGCGACCTCTGCTTTGCGGTCCTGTGGTCCCCCAGCCTATCCTCATCGCGTGTGAGGAGGGGAAGGTGGCAGGGAGGGTCGGAGGGCCCACGACCGCCGTGCCCCACACCTTCCTCCTTCTTCCCTATGCACAGACCTATGCGTGGCTTCTGCTCATTCCACCGAGCGGAAGGTGGGAAAAGGGGCTGGATGCTAAATCAAGGACCTCTCCCAACACACACAGAGCCAGGCAGTGTGTGGGCAGGGCCTTGTATGTGCAGTAGCGGGTCTGTGGCCAGCAGCCGGGGCCAGGTGTGCTCCCAGAAAACCCGTGGGAGCCACGGGAGCAGGGGTCTTTGTGTGCCCACCCTTGGTCCATTTTTCTGGACACAGAAGTGTATTTACCATCATTATTTTGTCTCGGGTTCCCGTCTACTCCGCTTGCCTTTGGCTTCCTGGGTTTTGTGTTTGTAGATAATCTCTTAGGACAAGATCCTGTCTGGGACTGGAAGGGAGGGCTCTGAGCCTGAGGGCAGGTGAGGATGAACAGGCCCTCTTCTCTTCTTCTCAGTCCACTTCTCAGAACAACGAATACCATGCACCAGGATCACCATTGTGTCAAGGTCAGATTCCACCCGGGGAATATTTGCCCAGCTCTCTCCTGCCGCAGTGCAGGAACAGCGGTGCTGGGTCCAAGTTCTGTTCTGCAATGTGGAACAAGGTGTGTGGGTCCTCGTGTGCAGAGGGCACATGGCCACATTGCCCCACGTCCTCCTCTTGCTGCTCACTGGTATGGAGGTGAACACATCCCGTTTCTGCTCTATCCTGAGCTCTTGTGGCAGCAGACGGAGAGTCTAGACTGTGCTACACCTGTGCTTCTAGAGCCCGCGGATCTGGGGATTTCACACATGTGCAAGGCTGGAAATCCTGCTGAGTCGGATGAAAAGGGATGCGAGACTTGGACAAATGCTCTCTTTTTTTCTCTTACGTTTACAACATGTCGCAAGCTGGGGCGGGCATGTGTGATGTATACACTGGTGGCTCCTAGCAGATACTTGTCAAGGAATATTGCTATGAAACCGTTCTTTAGAGTGGCCATGTGACAACGTCTGTATCATTGCCTCGTCCCAACTTGTTTTGGAACAAGACTTGAAAGCTTTCTGGAGGAGACACCCTCTGAGCAGTGTTCTGAACCATGAGCAGGAGCTTGGTAAGCAAGTGGGGGAGGCCATGTTGGTGGGGAGAGCCCGCTAGGGCTCACAGGTGCAGGGCTTTGGTATGGCCACAGCAAAGCTGGCAGGCAAGCTAAGAGTGGCTTTGGGGGTATCTCAAAGGGGCAGGGGCGTCCCTGAGGGGCTGTTGGCGAGCGAGTGAACCTCACCTGCATCTTAGCTACGTCTGGCTGAGGCGAGGCTGGGCTGGACACGCGGTGCTGCTGGTATCCAAGCAGAAGGTGAGAGAAAACAGTGTGCAGACTTCCTCTTTCTCGGATGGAATAGTATACTACTGCATACAAACACCACATTTTCTTTACCCATTGATGGATATTTTGTTTGAGTTCATGCCTTGGCTCTTGTGAATAGCGCTACTTTGGACATGCGGGCAGATGTCTCTTTAGCACACTGATTTCATTTCTTTTGGAAACATACTCAGTAATGGGATTGGTGAAGTATATGGTAGTATCATTTTTAACATTGTGTGTGTGTGTGTGTGTGTGTGTGTGTGTGTGTGTGTACCCATGTGTGGTTCTGGGGCTTGAAGCCAGGGGCATTCTACCTCTAAGCAAGACCCCTAGCCCTATTTTTGTTTTTTGTTTGGAAACATTGTTTTGTTAAGTTGTTGAGACTGGTCTCAATCCTCCTATCTTAGCCTTTTAAGTACTGGGATCACAGTCGTGCACCAGCACGCCCAGTGTTGGACTTCCTGGAAAACTACCATTTACCATTATGGCTGCACTAACTTACATCCTGATTAGATCAACAGTACAAATGGGCACCCTTTCTGCACATCTTCACTAAGAGTTGTTGAGTTGTTCCTCTTCTCCCTCTCCCTCCCTTCTCCCTCCCCCTCCCCCTCCTCCTCCTTCTCGTCCTCCTCCTTCTTCTTGTTCTGGAAATTGAACCCAGGGGTTTAACTCAGTGTGTACCTCCGAGCTACACTCCCAGACCTATTTTTATTCTTTTTTTTTTTTTTTTGGGTGGTACTGGGGTTGGAACCCAGGGGCCTTCTACCTCTGGGCTACACTCCCAGACCTATTTTATATTTTATTTGGGAACAGGGTCTCTCAAGCCAGCTGAGGTTGGCTTGGAACCTGCGCGATCCTCCTGTCTCAGCCTCCCAAGTGCAGGGATTACAAGTGCGCACCACCACGCCCGGCTTTTATTCTTCATTTTGAAATAGAGTCTCACTAAGTTGCAGAGGGCTTCCCTAAGTAGCTGAGGCTGCCAAGAACTGCAATCCTCCTGTCTCAGCCTCCCAAGTCTTGGGATTACAAGCATGTGCCACCGTGATGGGCACCTTTCTTCTTTTTGGTAACAACCACTCCAACTGGTATGAGGTGACATCTCATTGTGGTTTCAGTTTGTATTTCTGTGATGACTAGTGTGATATTGAATACTTTTTCAAATACCGTCTGGCCATTTGTATGTCTTCTTGTGAGAACTCTCTATTCAGGTCCTTTGCCCATTTACAAAATCAGGTAGTTTATCTTCTTGTTATTGAGTCATGGGTCCCTCATATCCTTTGGCTGTGGCCCCTTCACTGGAGGCCCGGTTGGAAATGTTTTCTCCTACATTATGAGTTGTCTCTCTGCTTTTGACTGCTCCCTTTGCTGTGCAGAAGCTCTGGTTTGATATGATGCCATTTTTGTTTCTGCTTTCGTTGCTCATTTCAGGGTCCTTTCATAGAAGCCCAGTGCTCAGCAGGTGCTCTGAAGCTTTCCTCCTGCTCCTTCTCGTGGCTCATGCACAAGTCTTTGATTCTGCACTTGGTACCCAGACATCATTGCTGAAGAGCATCTCCTTTTCCCATTCCACATTCTTGGAAACTTAGTTGAAGATTAATTGACTATAAATGTGTAGATTTATTTTGGTTCCACTGGTCTATAGCTACGTGTCAGTGTTTATGCCAGTGCTATTCTTTTTTTTCCAGAAAATTATTTAATTTATTTTTGCACATATATATGATATATAAAACACTTTTCCGAGCTTTTAAACATAGCTGAAACTAATGCATATAAGAAACTAAACTAAATGATATATTCGTGCTAACGCTAATTATAGTCCTAATTCTAAACGTATGTGAAACTCTTACAATACACTGAAATTGAACATAATCGCACATATATATGACATGTTAAACACTTTTCCGAGCTTTTAAACATAGCTGAAACTTACGCATATAAGAAATTAAACTAAATGTTATATTCATCCCAACGCTAACTGTAATCCTAATTCTAAACAAATGTGACACTCTTACAATACACTGAAATTGAACATGATTTCACATATATATGATATGAAAAACCCTTTGCTGTGCTTTTAAACATAGCTGAATCTGACGCATATAAGAAACTAAACTAAATGTCATATTCGTCCTAACGCTAACTGTACTTCTATGTCTAAACATATGTGAAACTCTTACAGTACACTGAAATTGAACATAATTGCACATATATGTGATATATAAAACACTTTTCTGAGCTTCTAAACATAGCTGAAACTAACGCATATAAGAAACTAAACTAAATGTTATATTCGTCCTAATGCTAACTTTAATCCTAATTCTAAATGTATGTGAAAGTCTTACAATACACTGAAATTAAACATAATTGCGCATATATATGACATGTAAAACACTTTTCCGAGCTTTTAAACGTAGCTGAAACTAATGCATATAGGAAACTAAACTAAGTGTTATATTCGTCCTAATGCTAACTGTAATCCTAATTCTAAACGTATGTGAAACTCTTACAATACACTGAAATTGAACATAATTGCACATATATATGACATGTAAAACACTTTTCCGAGCTTTTAAACATAGCTAAAACTAATGCATATAAAAATTAAACTAAATGTTATACTAGTCCTAAAGCTAATTGTAATCCTAATTCTACTTATGGACTTCCTCTCTTCTCTGGTTCTGAAGTCTGCTTCTTTTTTTCTTCTTTAGGATTTATTTATTTAAGAATTTTCTCTAGTGTTGGCTTTGAATTCATGAATTTTTAAAAATTCTGTTTATCCTGAAATACATTTATTTCCCCATTGATTTTGAATAGTAGCTTTGCTGGATAGAGTAGTTTGGGTTGGAAGTTATTTTCTTCCAGGGTCTGAATCACATCGTACCAGTCTCTCCTAGCATTCCTGACCTGGGTTGTATAGTCTGGGGTGATTCTTATTGGTTTGCCTCTATGTGTCACCCATCCTTTTGTTCTCACTGCTTTTAAGATTCCTTCCTTGGCCTCTATGTTGGTCATTTTGGCTATTATGTGGTGTGGGGAGTTCCTTCTTTGGTCCTGTCTCAATGGTGTTCTGTATGCCTCCTGGACATGAAGATCCAAGTCTCTTTCCATGTTTGGAAAATTCTCTGAAATTATTTCTTTGAAGAGATTATGGATGCCCTTGGTCTGTACCTCTATCCCTTCTTCAATGCTTATTATCCGTAAGTTAGGACGCTTCATATTATCCCACATTTGCTGGATGTTTAGGTTTTGTGGCTGTAAAGATTTCTGTATATCGCTGACCATGTTTTCGGTTTTGGATGTACTGTCTTCTAACAGTGAAATTCTGTTTTCCATTTCATCTAATCTTCCAGAATTTCTTTCTATTGCTGTTTTCATTTCACTTATTGACTCTTTCATTTTATTCCAGACCTCTTTCTGATTCTTTCTTAGTGTTTCCAACTCATCTTTCATCTCCTCTAAACTTGTTTTAAATCCTTTCATCATATTGTAAATCAGGATTCGGAACTCCCCTTCTTGCATTTCTTGTAGGTCAGTATTCGTGACTTCTGTCGTTTCTCCACTATTCCTGGTTCTCATATTTTCAACGTTCTCAGGCTTGTTCTTCTGATGTTCATTGATTGTGGGTATTGTGTATACACCAGTCTTAGTAGTGGGGATTTAGAAGAGTTAACTGGTAAGCAGTACTTTTTCGAGTGGTGAGGGTTGGGTGATGGTGGAGTAGTAGGGGTCGGAAGTCAGGAACCATGAACACCAAAATTGTTTCTCTTCTTCACAAAATGACAATAAACAGTAGCCAATGCCAGTGGTTGTTGAGTGTGCTGTTGCGGACTCAGTGAACTTGCTGCCACCACCGAAGGCAATATGGTGCCGCTGCCACACCCTCGGTAATATGGCGCTGCTGCCACACCTTTGGTAATATGGCACTGCTGCCACACCCTCGGCAATATGGTGCCGCTGCCACACCCTCGGCCGTGAGGCTGGCGTATTTCTTTTCTGGTTTTGAGCTCCAATCTGAGTCCCTGAAGGTTGTGCTGAGCCTGGCCCCGTGAGCTTTAGACGCTCCTTGTGCCAAAAAAACTGGTGAATTACACCCGGCTGTTCTGCAACTGCTCACCTCGGCTCGCTGTCCGCTGCTCCTCTCTGGAGCCTGGTGGGCTGTTGAGTGCATTGGTCTGGAGCCGTCCGGTGAGCTCACTGCTGCCGCCGTCAGTATGGCACTGCTGCCACGTCCAGGCGTATCTTCTCTCTGGTTCTGAGCTCTGTTCTGAGTCCCCCTCCTCTCTGGAGCCCGGTGCTGTGAGAGAAGATGGCGCCGGCATCGTATGCAGGCTGGTTACCTCTCTGGCGTCTGGCCGTTCTTCTAACCTTCCTTCTCTCTGCCCCTTGTACTTACAGCTTTTATTTCTCTGCTGGTGGTGTTTTCTGGCTATGAAAAGCACTGATTTTGTAGTAATAAAGATCAATTGTTAGCGGGATTCTTAAACGCCACTTTACTCAGTTGCCATCTTCCCGGAATGTACCAGTATTGGGAACGGCCCTGGTCTTCTGATGGACTATGAGGCCACTCTCATGGCTCCAGCAACACAGGCAACCCTGCCAGACATCATGCCAGTGCTATTCTATTTTGATCACTATTGCTTTGTAGAATATTTTGAAACTAGCCAGTGGTTTTTTTATTATTTTTTTCTCAAGATTGTTTTGTCTATTCAGGGTTATTTGCAGTTTCATTTGAATTTTGGAATATTCTAAAAAATCCATTGGAATTTAGATAGGGATTTAAATAGATCTATATATTACTTTAGGTTTATAAACACTTTAACAATATTTATTTTTTGTCAATTCATGAATGTGAGATGTCTTCCCATTTTTTATACCAGCCTCAATTTCTCTTATTAATTATATTAATCTTAACCTTGGTTAAATTTATTCCCAAGTTTTATTTATTTTGTTTTTAATGTTACTGGAAATGGGATTTTTTTTTCTTTAGAGATAGTTCATTGTTAGTGAATTGAAACAGGACTGAATTTTGTTTGTTCATTTTTGTATACTACAACTTCACTGAACTATTAGTTCTAACAGATCTTTCTTTTTAAGGAGCTTTTATCCTGTTAAGTCTTAAAAGAGAAGGCTATTCTGTCATTTGGGACAACATGAATGGACCTGGAGGATAGTATGCCAAGGGGAACAAGCCAGGCATGAAAGAAAATACTGTACTATCTAACGTGTAAGATCTGAATGAGCGAGAACAGAGAAGAGCCTGGTGGTGACCAGGGTGGTGGGGCGAGGGGAGAGGATGGTCTAAGGGTACAGGAATTCTGACGGGAGGAGTAAATTCAAGAGATCTACTGTATAGCAGGTGGCTATAGTTAATGACAATGTACCGTGTGCGTGAAAGTTGCCTAGAGAATAGTGATAAAAAAAGTGGTAAGGCTGGGCGTGGTGGCGCACTCTTGTAATCCCCGCGCTTGGGAGGCAGAGACAGGAGGATCGCATAGGTTCGAAGCCAGCCACGCACGCTGGCTTAGGAGACCCTGTTTCCAAATAAAAAGATGTAAAAATAGGTCTGGGAGTGTAGCCCGGAGGTAGAAGGGCCTCCACGAACCCCACTACCACCAAAAAAAAAAAGTGGTAAGTATGTGAGATGTTGGGTTTTAATTAGCTTCATCTAATAATTTCCACTATATCCACCTATGTAGTGGTGGATACCACATCACGCTGTGCCCATAAATAAATGTAATTATTGTCACTTATACCTCAGTAAGGCTGGGAGATGGGCAAGCACAGGCGAGGATGGGGAGTTGGAGGAGGGCTGGCCGCAGAGGAAGCCCAGGCCTGGTGGCGGCACCCACGCAGGTGGTGTGACGGCAGGCATATATGTCGGCTTTGTCAGCTTCTTACGTCATCCCAGCAGATGGGCGGGTGCAACCAATGCCACGCCAGCCCTACCCACTCATGCACCTGCCCTTTTGGACCGGTCCTAGCTGAGGACTGGGTGCCACCCTTCCTGTACCTGGAGATGTGCTGTGAACAGTATGATCATTTGTAGTTAAGGGTGGATGACGAGCTGGTAAGGGCCTTACTCTTGCCTAACTGAGCCAGGTGTGTCTGCAGCTCATCCTCCCTCCCTCCCTGACCCAGGAGTATCTGCGGATCACCCATCCTGCCTACCTGATCCAGGAGTATCTACAGTTCAGCCTGCCTACCTACCTGATCCAGGAGTATCTGCGGCTCAGCCATCCCGCCTACCTGAGCCAGGTGTATCTACAACTCAGCCTGCCTACCTACCTGAGCCAGGAGTCTCTGCGGCTCACCCGTCCCGCCTACCTGAGCCAGGTGTGTGCAGCTTCCCCTCCTTTCTAGGAGGATATCATCTGTTTGGCCTTCAATGGAGCTCCTTCTCCATGCTCTCTAGGCTGGAGCAGTCTACCTGCTGTGGCCAGCTGTGTCTACCTGCTGCTTTTCCTGGCCGTGGTGTAGGTGGCAGCGGGAGTCTGTACTCTTTGTGCTCAGCATTTTATGGGAAGTCAGCTCTGCCATGTCCACACAGGCCTTTCCTTCTAGCCAGGCACTAGCCACCATGAGGCTCACAGGTTGAGCGGTGGGAAGGTGTTTCCAACAGGAAAAGAACAGATACTGCTGAAAATGTACCTACCGAGATAATTCAATTTCATCTGTAAAGAGGGCTTTATTCAGAAACCGTCAGTGATATGATACAGCTAATTAAGGCATGCATGGTGTTAGCAGTTTCATTAGAGGGGATAATATTGCACAAGAAAAATAAGAAATCATTATGATGGATGTCCCAACATTACATTACATGTTAATGAAGTGTAAATGATCTAATTATTTTTGAAAGAATACAGATTCGATTAAACTGTCGGAATTAAATTGGAAAGGACAGCCCATTGTACTTTTTATGTACAGACAAGTTAACGTTAATTAGGCACAATCTACAGGAACAAATGAGGCACGACCCTCGGTGAACAATCATGGATCCTTCGCTCAAGGCAGGTTTTATAAAGAATTATATTAGGGAAAAATTGTAAGTCAATTAAATACAGTGCTGTAGCAGTGGGAGGGAAATGCAGGGAGTCTCAGCTCCCTCCCTTTCCATTTGGACTGGTTCATAGCAGAACAATCCTGCCGATTGTGCTTCACCACCGATTTCATAGATTCTGATTCTGCTGACCGGAGGAGGTGACACATTTATGTCATGCACGTCCCGGAAATAGGCCCCAGAAGCAGCACCACTGGCCAGTGGTGTCCGGGCAGGCCTCTGGGGATGGCCCTCTTGCCAGTAGCACCCCAAACCTCTCTCTAAGGAGTTCTGGCCACTGTTACGAGGGCAGCAGCCCCTTTCTCTCCTGGTGCCAGGGCCAGGAGCAGTGAGCTGCCCTGGGCTCTCACCTCCACTTCCTAGATGAAATCAGGAGCCAGAGGAGGCGGGCAAGAGGAGCAGAAAGGAAAGGAAACCGCGTTCAAGCAAAAAACCAGTTATCTACTAAACATCACCAACGCTCAACCAGTATAAACGGATCTATTTTCTTGTCTGGAAAAAAAGGCTAAAATATTTGAATATTCCTCATCCAGGTTTTTAATCTATACTCTTTTCCTGTTTGTAGAATCAGAATTTGAAATGAGATGAGCCCAGTTGCTTAAGGGATTCAGCTGTCGGGGGCCAGCGAGGTTCTGGGTGTCACAGCGCTGTCCAATCCCTGCGTCCTGGCAGGAGCTGGCCTACCATCTGCTGCGATGTGCTAGGGTGGACCAGCCGTCATGGGGTGCTTACCTGGCACCCTCACATGTGTCCACGTCTGCCTCAGGCTCCTTCCCACCCGAAGGCCAGACACTGATAAATCCATAGGGTCCCTCACGCATGAAGCTTGTTAGCCTATCAGTCTTCATGTCAAATTTCTGTATGAGGCCTATATTTCCACAATGAAACTGCAAACCTGATAAAACTGTTCCTGCTTAATTATGGGATGTCCTACTTTACTAAAACTGAATGTACAAAAATATGATTAGAACCCCAGATAAGCCAGAGACTGATTATTTACCAAGAATGGTTGATGTAGCATAAGATTTATTGCTGGGGCTGCATAATTCTCTTAATTCATTAAAAATAAGATCGTGTTGGCACAATACTCCAAGAACATATTTATGTCATGAAACAAGGTCATTCTATGCCTCCCCTTACTTTTCCCAGAAAGGTTCATTGCGGCAAGATAGGAAGGGGGCCGTGATCTTTTGGTGTGTAGGAACAAAAATATTTCTTTTTACACTCGGCTCCAAAACTTTAGGGTAATTATTAATAATTAGAATTGAGAGAAAAACCCATACCAAGTGAGTTATTCAGTGTAATTTGCGGTTAACAATAGCTTTCTTTTTGAAACCTTGGGAGTCAGAACAAGGGAGTCACACGGCCTTTTTGTTTTAATTTCTGGCAGCCAAAGGGACTGAGAATTAGAAAAACCATATAGGGGGAACCACATGCTCGAACATTACCAGAAATTAAGAAAGCACACATCAACAACAACGAAAAGCAATTTGTAAAATGCATGGAATTTGGGTTTAAAATATATTTGGATTTCACTCAAATGGAATGCACACAAAAGGTGCTCACAGCAAGCCATGCTTTTTGTTTTTAAAATTTTTGTTGTATGCTAATAAAACAACATCCAGAAGAATATTTTCTGGTCAAAAGCTTGCAGTGCTGCAGAATATTCACCACACTGATGACCACTGGACACTAGTGATGACCTCCAGGACACAGGTGTTGATTGCTGGACACCAGGAGCTAACCTTGAGTGCCAGGTACTGACCATGGGTACCAGGTGCTGAGCATGGGTACCAAGGGCTGAGCATGGGTACCAAGGGCTGAGCATGGGTACCAAGGTCTGAGTATGGGTACCAAGGGCTAAGCATGGGTACCAGGTGCTGAGCATGGATACCAGGTACTGCACATGGGTATCAAGGGCTGAGCATGGGTACCAGGTGCTGAGCATGGGTACCAGGTGCTGAGCATGGGTATCAAGGGCTGATCATGGGTACCAGGTGCTGAGAATAGGTACTAGGTGCTGAGCATGGGTCCCAAGGGGCTAAGCATGCTTACCAGGGGCCGGGCATGGGTACTAGGTTCTGGCTATGGGTACCAGAGCTGACCATAGATATCAGGGACTGACTATGGGTACCAGGGACTGACTATGCATATCAGGGGCTGACCATGGGTACCAGGTGCTGATCATGGGTATCAGGTACTGACCATGGGTATTAGGTGCTAATCATGGGTACTGGGGACTGACCATGAATATAAGGTACTGACCATGGGTACCAGGTACTGACCATGGGTATCAGGTACTGACCATGGGTACCAGGTGCTGATCATTGGTACCGGGTACTGATCATGAACATCAGGGGCTTGCCATGGGTACCATGGACTGACCAGGGGTGCCAAGGGCTAACCATGAATACCAGGTGCTGACTGTGGGCACCAGGTGCTGACCATAAAAACCAGGCACTAACTCCAGGTGCCAGTGATGACCATAGGCACCAAGTACTGACCATGGCAGTACAACTGGGATATGGAGTCTTGATAGAGCAGACACTGAATTGTCTAGGTATCAGGAAAATTCCTGCAATGTTCTGGATTCCTCGACACCATAATGCTGATGTGTTGTTAGTGGCTGCGGTAGCCAGCCAGCTGGCTCAGGACCATGCACAGGAACCTTTCCGAGTTTGTGGGGTCAGGATGATGTCTGCAGTGCAGCTATAGAGTCTTTGTAGAACTCAAGGTACCACTGTAGATGCCGCCACTGAGGATTCAGAAACAGAGCAGGTGCAGACTCTGAGCCGAGATCCTGGGAAGTCCAACTGACCAGGAAAAACAGCCAACCAGGAAGGCTACTGGTCAGCTCAGTGGGAGGCCTCTCAGGCCAGAGCAAAGCCAGCCTTAGGTGTGAAGACAGTCCTACCCTGAGGCCCAAGGTATGCAGGTGGCCTGGGAGAGAGCCTGGCACACTGCTGGTCAGGAGGCATTTTTAGGGCAGGTCTTCCACCTGAATAAGCAGCTAATCAAAGTGAGACCCTGTCTGGGTGCTGAAGGTGGTTTCAAGGACCAGGACATGGCTCCCAGATGGCGCTCAGCTCCGCACCAGGATGTGCTCCTGGGCAGCAGCAGGTGAGAGGCTCAGGGCCCTCCCACCTGAAGTCATGCTGGCCTGGCCTGCAGCAGGTGCAGACTTCAGTGGGGGCCAGGGGGTGCAGGTTGGGGCCCAGGCAGGGCTTGGCCCCCGAGTGTGATGGACATTGGTTTTCTGTGCCAGGATTTGTCTGCACAGCCTGGCCCACTGTCCCTAGTGAAGAGCATGCCGCATCTCACTGATGGCAGCTGAGCAGCGCCATACTCGAACCACACACTTGCGTTCAGTTCCCTGTGTCGTACTTAGACAACTGGACCCCTGCACAGGACTGTTGGCGAAAGACTAGACATGTCAGAAATCACGTGCGAAACAGCGACTTTGTGGAAAGAGGAAGATTTACAGACAAAGTGCCTTAAAGTGGGGCAGTGGACAGTCAGTGGAGGTGTCTTGTACCGCTTATCTTTGCTGGTCTAGAGAGAATCATTTTCTACTCTTTGCATTAGAAATATTTATTTTACTCTGTGATCCAATCAAAAGCCCTTAAAAGTAGGTACAGAACTGGCAGAAACCGTGCGGTACATATATAACCGTGTGTACTAGGAAATAAAACTTATGCAGTAGGATGTAAAGTATAGCATTGTGCCAACAGCTAATAATGCATTAACAATTATTCTCTTGTTCCTCCAGTGGATTCATAGCATAATCAATTTTAGGTGATATTTATTAGACTCATATCCTGTATATCAAAGGCTCAACTAGGTTTTGCAAATTTCTCACAGAGGAGAAAAATATAATATTCCATTCCATGGTATTCAAAATAGTAAAAAATTCTATTTAGCTGAGCTTTCAAGGCAGTGGGGTGTTAGGGATAAGAAATATACCAGTGCATTTTTACCTTAGGTGCTATTTGCTCCATTTATTGGGATCCAGGTCCTTTATTCTAAACACTATCGAGTCAGGCGGGGCCTGCGGCATAATACCCAAAGGAACATGGCTAATGTCAGTGTCATTAACATGGTCACTCAGAGACTAATTGTAGAACGCAGCTAGGAGGTCAGCCGTAGTGTGCACTAATACTACACAACGGAAGATTAATAAAAGCAAAAAGAAGAGAAGATTTGTGACTGCCAAGCGCCTCTCCCAAGTTGCCAGAAGAACTCTGCAGGGGAAGGAAGCCAGCCAGTCCAAGATGGCTTACCAGAGGAAGGAGAATTGTTTCTGTGTTTTTTCCCAGCGTATGGACAAGCTTTTGTGTGCAGTTTAAATTGATTTTTCAATTTGATCTCAAGCCAGACTACGTGTGATCTGATGAGAACCTGGCCCTCAGAGCCCAGACCTCAATCTCTTGTCTGAAGTCATTAGCTGGTCTGCATCTCACATGTGGGAGCGTACCGGGCCCGGCACCACCCTGACTACGCTCTAAATGAGCCAGTTAGGTGTCTTCTGGGGCGTGGTGGTGTCAAGGGGCATAGGACCGATAGCCAGTCCCTGGAGCCCGGTGGCAAGGGCTTGGGCCACGTGGTTTCTCCTCCCCACACCTGCAGCCTCATGGGATCTCAGCACCACGGAGCAAAGCGTCTGGTTTCTGCATGTTAGCACTCACTGCTGGGCACAAACCCTTCCGAGCTCCGGGCCAGCGGTGCGGTGCTCGGATCCAGGCTTCCCCTCTCCATGACGTTTGGGGAGGGGTTTCTGCTGTGGCAGAAGCGCAGGAAGGTGCCTTTGAAGCTGAGTGTCTTCCTGGCAATGCCCACGATCCCAGTAACCACGAAGGAATCTGCTCTTTTGAGGTGAATGGTTTTCAAGTGCTTTGTCTCCTCTTGATGCTGCTGTGGCTGGAGAGACCAAGGAGGCCGGGGCTGTCGCAGAGGAGCCCGGCTAAGCCTTAAACCAGCCCAGAGCACAAGCCTGCCCTGCCGCACTCGGGTGTGCTCCGAGCGCGTGGTCCTCAGCACGGGCTTGGCATTCGCTTGCCAGGCTCGTCAGTCTCGTTCCATTTCTCTGACCTTTGGGGGATGCTGCGAAAGCCTTTCCTCCTTGCTGTTCCTTCTCACCCAACCCAAGAGTTTGCTCCTTTCCTCCCAGTTATGCCCATGATTCCACGGTGATGGACAGAAGCAGGCAGAGCAGCCTTGGCGGTGCTCCTGCTTATGACTGGCCCAGAGGATGCTGGGCAGAGCGCCAGCCCGTGGGGTCTCAGGTGTCATTTGGTACCAGGGGCTTCAATAGAGAATGGTTTTGGCTGTGGCTGTGGGTACGGACGGGGGCTGTACAGTGCTGAGATACCTCTTCCCCACCCGTGACAGGCATACGGGCAGCCAGTTTCTACTCACTCGCCGGGGACACTCATGGCCCTTGACTGTCCTGTCTCTGGAGTCCTTCGAGGTGGTGAGGTCTGATACAACAGCTCCTAGGAGCCCTCTAGAAACTCCACAGACCCAGCTGTGAAGACCGAGAACCCCTGATCAGGCATGGCTGCTCCTGGCACTGCTAGATGCCTATGGATTGACCTAAAGCTGGGATTGTTTCTCAGAGGGTTGAGTGGTGGCTGTGAGATCCTTGAGGACTCAGCCACTGTAGGCCAATGGTTGTCCTGAAGTGGCTGGAGAGACAAGGGCTAGTTCCAGTGTATGAGGCTCTCCATGGAGGCAGACTCAGCAGGAGATGGGGGGTAGAGGGCTGACAGAGAGGCGGGGAAGGACTTGTTGGGTAATTGGCTCTCAGGATTGCAGGGCTGAGAAGTCCTGCCCAGGGGCTGTCTGCTAGTGGAGGCCTGAGGAAGACCGTGCTGGCTCAGTCCACATCTGAGAGTCTCAGAGCCAGGGGCTGATGGGTGACGCCCAGGCAGGCTGAAGGCCTGAGAGCCCTGGGTCCCCGGCCAGAGAACCTGGAGGGGAGGAGAGGAGGGCTCCCAGCTCCAGGAGAAAGAGAGGATACTTACTAGGCCCTGAAAAAGCAGAGCCTGCGGACACTTCAAGTTCAGCCAGTGAAAGGGACAGACTTTGGATTTTGGTCTGAGAACTGTGAGGGGTGGCTGGTGTCCCATTGTCTTGAAGCAGTGATACTTGTTACAATAGCAGCAGATAAACAGCACAGCACAGCAGGCTGGCTCAAACTGAATCAACACCTCGAGGGCCAGAGGTCTAGAGGTCTAGAGGTCTGAGGATTTCCTCCCAGGTCACTGGGCACTTGGGTAGCAACACCTGCCCAGCTTCTCAGGAAGGAGCCGCGCGGCCCGTCTACGGGAGGCTCCGGTCAGCTTGCTGCTCATCCAGAATGCCGTGCTCAGCAGCTTGGCAAAGAGACCTTTGCAAATTGCGGTGGAAGGTATCTTTGGGATATTGATGTGCCATGCCAGAGCGACCTCCGCTCCCCCACGCAGCCCACAGTACTGAAGGAGACACCGCTGCGTCCCGACCCGCCTGCGCTGAATCTTCGGAATATGAGACGATTCTTTGATTTTACTGTCAGCTGGTTAGCTGAGAAGAGTGGATGAGCTGGGGCAGATCTGCAGAAGAGAGCGTTTCCTGAGTCCTGCTGACTGCGCTGGGCCGCGTGGCCTGTGTGGACAGCACTGGGCTTTGTTAAAGGGAAAGAGATTCGTTCTGGAGCTGTGTGGTGGCAAGACCTCACCGAGGGGTGCCTCTCCCAGGACCAACACGGGCTCCCCGGGGCACCTGCAAAGCGCCGCCTGCTTTCTCGATCCCTGGCAGGTAGATGAGGTGTCTTGGGACGCCAGGCGCAGTGCGGGGGGTGTGTGGCTCCAGGCCTGCCCCGGAGGCGCTGAGCATCCATGGCCAACACAGGATCTTACTTTGGGGCTGCGTGTGCCCCTTGGCTCCAGGCTGTCTTGCTGTGTGAGGAATTCTATGAAGCAGGGAGAGTTCCCTAGCAGGGACCAGCACAGACAGCGCAGTCCTGAGAGGGCCAAAGCGCCGCTTTGGGTGTGGGGTTTTATTAGGGCCTACAAGGAGGATAGATGGTTCTAGAAAGTGGAATTGGACTTGCTGCCAAGATTCCTGTTTTTCTGGAGAATCTAGTCTGGGCAGCCAACATCTCTAAGTTTCTCCACTGGTCCTCTGACATCCTTAGCATCTGCGGAATCATTTTGGACATATCCATCTTTCATTATAATAATTTTAGCCAATAATCTTAAACACTAGGGAGAACCAGACACCAATCTGCATTATGCCTCCTTATCTTCCTGTGCTTCTGGCCCACACCAAGCACGTGTAGGTGCAACTGGGGCACTTTGGGCCTGGGTGGAGTTGTTAGGTCATGGAGGAGCCCTGGCTGGTGTGAGGCCAAGCTGATGGCTTGGTTTGGAGGGGGCTTTGGCCCTCTCAGGACTGCGCTGTCCGTGCTGGTCCAGCATACAGCCTGGAGACCCCTGTACTTGTCCAGGAGCAGTCTTGAGGCTGGGCCTCGAGAGGTGCTGATGCCCTGAGACACGGAAAGACACATCCCATAACACTGCCTGCCCTGTTCGAGAACACACTTGTGGTGGCCCAAGATTCTCAGATTACCAGTGCAGGCTGGTGAATGTTGACATCGACCAAGGTTCAGCAACTGAGGACGAAAGCCCGAGAGACCAGGAACCCAGGGTGCAGCCCAGGCCGGTCTTGGTGGCTACGGGTGAGACGCTCAGGAGACAGCAGCACTGTATTGCATTGGTTGGGGCCTGAGTTTAGAGTTGCAGGAAAGGGATTGGGACTGCCACATTGCGTGTTGGTGGACACTATGTTTGGGGCAACATAGCCCAGAGAGGACTGGGGACCTGTGGGCACCTTCCTGGGTGGGTGAGCCTTTGGTGGGTGATGGAGTTGAACTCAGAAAGGATGCATCTGTGCAGGAGACGGGAAGCAGGGGTGGCCTCAAGCACTCATGTACTTGGGACATTTTAGGACTCTGTTTCTCTCTTATTTTGTTCAGTTTATTAAGCTAACTGTTTATTTCCCCTCTTAGAAATGTCAAGAGTCTGCCATTTGGGTGGAGAATGCCAGCCAAGCCACACACACACTGTGTGTGTGTGTGTGTGTGTGTGTGTGTGCATGCACGTGTGTGTGCGTGCATGCACGTGCGTGTGTGTGTGCATGCACGTGTGTGTGTGTGTGTGTGTGTGTGTGTGTGTGTATGTGTGTCTCCAGCCATCCCTCAATCTCTGTCCAGCCTCTAGAACTGAGCCCTGCTCAGGGCCATTGCTCAGTGGCTGGTGTACATCCTTAGCCCAACAATATGTCTTTAGGGGACATTTAATAATTCTCATCATTTTAGAGACAGAGAATTCAGCAAGGGAGGGGCAGCCCTGTAAGTGATTTACACTTGCCTCATCTGTTATTGTAATCGTCAGTATTCCTGCAGTAATAACCTAAAACATTTGAACATGTAGCTTAGTTTCGACTGTCACTCAGAGGAAGGAAGATTCCCTAGATCACAGTGTGGTTTGGTTTCAGGGTTCAGTCCATGTGAGGCTGGGGACTGTGGATCTCAGGTTTGGCTTTCACATCATAGAAGCTGAGAGAGAGAGAGAGAGAGAGAGAGAGAGAGAGAGAGAGAGAGAGAGAGAGAGAGAGCAGGGAGAGGAAGAACCGCACGTAATCCCTTCATATGTAAAGCTGAATCCTCACAGACACACAGACACACGTCCTCCAGCCACACCCTCCCAGCCTGGGCCACCATCCAGATAAATCCATGACAATGGGTCTATCCACTCCACTGCTGGGGCACAACCGTCATTACTTGATATATCACCTCCAAGCACCAAGTCTGTATCTAACTATAGCGGTTATTGCCCCCATTTCATGGATGCAGGTGAGGTAGATGTGAGGTGGTCATCTCACAATCAGAGTTCTGGGGAGACAGGAGAGGGGTTTCCAGCACGCTCTCTGCAGCACTGGGTCCCCCAGCATTGGCCTAGCCCGGCACTGCTCCCTAGGACTCTTGCTGGGCTGGGGGCACTTGGGCAGGACTTGGACTGAGGTGGCCTTTACGAAGGGCTAGGAATGTGCGTGCTGCACTTAGGAGGGGTGGGGACAGGTCTGGGAACTGGGAATCCCCGGGGGAAGCCTCAGTCCAGACCCGATGTCATCACTGTCTCCAGAGCTGAGGAGGGCCACCACACACGACTTAGATGGACAAAGTGAAAGCCAATCAACTTCTCAGGACACTAAGGTAAGGTCCCGAATGCCAGTGTGTTAACTGAGGTGAAGAAGGTAGCCACCCTGGACTAAGGGCCACCAAAGGGCCGGCTCACCCCACATCTGTCCCTGAGCCCACTCACTGAGACCCATACCGTGGCCATGTGGGGGCTTTGCAGCACAGGAAAAGCGGGTAGACCCCAGGAATCAGAAGTCGGAGCTGGGGTCAGCGACTGGTCTAAACCGTGGGCAAAGTGAAAACACTATAGCCTGAGATGCTGTGTGTCCCTGCACACAGTAGGGCCAGTAGACACACTCTGCACCCTCGTGCTTGGCTTGCTCTAGAGGTGTGAGGCCGAGTCCTCACAGCAGCCTTCTCGCTCTGAGCCTTGGGTCACGGGGATGGGCTAAGCCACCCCTGCCCTCACTCCCAGCGATTCACATTTAGTTACTCCAGGAATCGGGACTCTAAGACGTGCCCGGGGCACCCCAGTCGAGAACTCTTGCCCAGAAGGGTGCCCATGGGCTCATGCTGCTGGGGCTGCTGAGTCCTGAAAAGCAGCTCAGCTCAGCGGGCAGACTCATGTGGGCATCCTCTAGCGTGGCCAGTTGTTGTGGGGTGCTGCAGCATGCCCGACTCGTGTCAACAAGGAGAGACAAAGGCCCTCACCAGGTGGTCCTCTGGGCTTTGGGCGCATAGTGGGCCTGCTCAGGGACTACACAGTGCTCCCGGGTGCGGGCACGGTCCATTTCTATCTCAGAATCCAATGGGAAGGTGTGATTGGGAGCCCCGAGGTCATCTAGCCTTTGCACTGGAGAAGGTGACATCCTCATGACAGAACCCAGACACTCATGCTTGTTTCTCCTGGTGCCCCGCCAGGCAGGGGGCAGGCTGCAGGGTTGCCTTTCAATAGGATGGGGTGTTAGCCTGGTGCCTATGCATGGTGACCCTGGACCGGTCCCCTGTCACCGTCTCAGTGGACCAGGAGTCACCCTCCAGTTACCCTCCAGTGGCTGCCAATGCCAGAGACCACACAGCCACCATTCAGTGACCCAGTGGCCCTCGGTGTGGAGCAGGGGCTGGACCCGGCTACCCTCCATGCCTCCAGGGCTCCGTCCTACACGGCTCCCCGGCGGGCTCACAAAGCCTGGTTCTCTCGTTCCAGTGAGCGCAGGGAGCACATTTCTCAGGCGGAAAATATTTATTGATGGGCTCTTTATCACGGGTGTCACCTGAATAAAATAATTTTCTAGGACTCAAGTTGGCTGAAATACAGGCGCCAAGGACAGAAGCCAATAATTCAATGTAGGATATTGATAGCCACACAGGGCGCTTTCCACGTTGAGAGGCGGCATCGGTCTGCGAGGGGGTCTGGCCGTCATCCATCATCCCCAGCACAGTAAGGAAACCAAGGTGTCTCGGAGCCGCCTTTGGATGCACGACCCTGCTCCAGGCTGCAGGTACCTGGAGCCCCGGGAGCAGCTGCTGGGGAGAGAGTCCTGGCTGCTCCATGATCCTCACTGACCTGGGCTGGAGGATGGTAAGCCGGGCAAGGTGTGGCAGCCCCCGGAGGGTGCTCCTGTGGTGGGCTCGGGTCCCCTATCAGAGGCTGTGTGTCTGCTCAGAAAGCGGCACCGTGTCCCTCCCAAGTGCGTACCTGCGGGTCACATGCCACCTAGGTGAGTGTCACGGGGCCATTGGCAGAAAAGCACCTCTGTGTTCTCACGTCAGAGCTTAAAAGTGCCTCCCGTGTGTTACTTATGCAGGAATAAGACCTATTTCCTACTTAAAGAAAGCAAGTTCTGCTATTTTGGGGGTACTGGAGGCTGAGCTCGGGCATTCTACCTAGGAGCTACCTCCCCAGCTCTGTTGTATTGTTTTGGAACAGGGTCTTGCTAAGTTACTAGTGGCTGGCCTTGAACCTGCGGTTCGTCTGAGCCTCCCAAGTACTGGGATTATAGGTGTGCACCACCACGCCTGGTGGCAGTTCTGCTTTTCATGGTAACTCAGGTGGGATTTGGGGGAGGCCTCTGCCCTCATGTCTGGGGCAAAGTCGGGAGCTGGGGGCCAGTGGTGTGCTGCCTGGCACCTCCCTGGATGCCTAACGGAAAGCGGAGGACTTGGGGTGAGCAAGTCAGTCCTCCGTTCCCTCCCTCGGAGGGGGTAAGGGTAAGGTGGAGGCCGACTTTGCAATCGGGAGGGCAGGAGGCCCAGGGGGACGCCGGAGGCCCAGGGGGACGGCTTCGTGTCTCTGATGGCCACGGGCAGTATCTTGGTTTCAGAATCTGCTGGATTATTTAATAGTATGTGGTCCGGGAGAGACCAGGCCACGTGTTTATAAACCTACCCGCAGGGGACACGGCGCGGGGCCCCGCGAATCCCTGTTCCTGGGCAGGGTCTGCTGTGCTCCGCTCCCCCGGAAGGGTCTGTCTCAGGCCCTGTGGTTAGGGAAGGATGTACTGGACGAAGGAGCCTGCGGCATGAGCTTGAGATGACCCAGTGGCCACTGGACGGGGCGGAGGGAGGGTGAGCCTGAGGTTGCCCTCGGTGGGGTCGCGCAGGGCTTCCCTACAGCCTGCCCACGTCCCTTCCTGCTGGTTAGCTTGCTGGTTAACTCCTCCCTTGGCAAAGCCGGGCAGCATTCTACACAGGTCCAGAGGTTCTGGTGGGCGATATGGGCTTGGGGTGCACATGGACACAGCTGGCCAGCAACGGCTCTGGAGGTCTGGGCGCCGGCAGTGGGCAGAGCTGGGTTTGGGAGGATGGGTGGAGGACCGTGGGGTCGGTGTGACCTTCAGGTCCACTGGCAGGGAACCAGCTTCTTGCCAGGTGACTGGTCCTGAGCCACAGTGTCCTCGTGGGACCGCTGGGCTCTGAGTGCCAGTCTTAAAGATGACGAGTGAGGATTCACCAGCTGAGCCAGTGTTTTCCTTGAAAAGACAAATCAAAACGGAACTGAGTGGAGCGTGGTGGTGCACGCTTGCAGTCCCAGCATTTGGGAGGCTGAGACAGGAGGATCAGCCTCAGCTACTACTTAGGGAGGCCCTCTGCAGCTCTGTGAGACCCTGTTTCAAAATAAAGAATAAAAAAATAGGGCTGGTAGTGTCTCTTAGAGGTAGAATGCCTCTGGTTTCCATCCCCATTACCGAAAAAAAAAAAAAAAAAAAAAAGGAATGGTGGATTCCTACGTGTTCAGGTATCTGTCCTTCTACGGCAGTCAAAAGTATTTTTCATTACATGGCTCATGGTTAGAAAACTGACTTTCAGCTGATAAGAAACTCCCTCTTTCACAGAGGAGACGGGGCAAGTTCACTCAGATATCATGTCTAGCGCAGCGTCCCCAGTGCAGCCCTAGAATCCCGAGGGAAGGTGGCGTCTGGCTTCCCTCTAAAATCTGCGCCTTCTTGGGTGGTCTGTGTGCTCCTGACCCTCGGCAGCTGGGATTAGAAAGGACAAACATTCTGATCATAGGTGGGAGGGTCAGAGTTTTGCAGACAACATATATATTGCAAAAAGGGGAAGAGAAAATATTTGTTTTCTTATCTTAAACGACAGCTGAGGGCGGGGGGGGGGAGAGAGAGAGAGAGAGAGAGAGAGAGAGAGAGAGAGAGAGAGAGAGAAAGAAAGAAAGAAATGAATTTAAGTCACGGACCTCAGTTTTGAGATGAAGGGGAATTGACTCGTGGCCAGGCTCCCAGACCCTCAGGCATGGAAGATGGACAGGGCAGGGGTCCCGTGTGGCCAGGTGAGGAGGCAGGCGCCCCAACTTGCAGGGAGGTGATGTGGCCCCAGCGGGCAACACTGTTCCCACGTGGTGTGGGCAGTGTCTACAGGGCCACCCAGACGGTCAAGCCGACCTTGACTCCCGAGAAGCCTCTGGGCGGCTCAGCACTTGGGTTTTCCTTGAACTTCTTAGCGAGTGCTTCCCAGAGCTCCTCAGTGCCCCGGGTGTCTGGTGCTCCATTCATAAGTTGGGATATGTATTTCCAGACTGACTTCATTTTGACAGGAGCGGTGAATGGGAAATGGATCCTCAGGGGAGGGAGGAGATGGTGTGTCTCAGGCCAGGATAGAGCAGCTCCTCACTGGCCGGGTCTGTGGGCCTCGGGCCTCGGCTGATTCATGAGGGCTGTGGGGTTTTGATCCCCAGGTCTGTCTGAGGCCCGCTGTGGCCCTGGCAGCTCCCAGCCCCGCTCAGAGGGCTCTGTTTTTTCTCCCGAGAAGCCGTCCCAGCACTCCAGGCTCTGGGTGTGTGGACACAAAGCCATACTCCAGTTAACATCTCGCCAACGGTGCGGAGCGTCTGTGAACCCCTAGAGAACAGGGCATGTGTGTTAGTTGGTGGGGCTGAAGCTCTGGGGCAACAGAGCGGCAGTAACTTTTCACACTGTAGTCCAATTTGGCACAGTCCAATTTAGTCATGGTCTTTAAACAATGAAAGCGCAGGCACAGACTGACTGAATGCCCAAATTAGCCCGTCCCAAGGAGAGCTAGAAGCTGATTAAATCATTTCTAGGGGGGAAATGCAAAGGGATAGAATGTGCCCCGACAGCCACCGTCTCGGCCTGGCCCTGAGGGCTGAGAACTGCTCCTGCCCCGCTGCCTGCTGGGAGCTGCTGGGAACAGCAGGAGCTGGGGCCTCAGCAGAGTGCGGCTCTGCGGGAGAGAGTGGGCAACCTGGCCAAGTTGTCCCAAACCCCTTGCTGTCCTCCTCTCCGAAGTGGGATCGGTGATCTTATAGGAGAGGGGGTGTGAGACGGAAGATGCCAGTTAAGTGACTTAAGAACAGTTATGTGGTGAGAAAGAAAAGGACAGGTGCTCAGCAGTCGTGGCTGGACCACAACTGCGCTCCACTAGCCCTACCTGGGGTCCCGGCCAGCTCCTGTCCTCACCGGCGGACGCTGCCCCAGCTGCTTCTGAACTTGTCTTGTGGGATGTCACCTTTCTTTCAAAGGGAGAAGAGAAGCACCAGAGGAGACGAGCGGACACAGGCGCACCACTGCGCACGGACACCCGCTCTGCGGCCCCAAGCTCCCTTTCCCTAGCACGACGCCTTTGGTCTTGCTGTCCCCCAGTGAGTGCGACATCCGAGGTGTGCGCAGATCCAGACTGGAGCCGCTGCCGTCACCTGCCAAGCCCAGGCCACCAGACCAAGCACAGCCGTCTTGTGGCTAAGGTGCTTGGATAGCCGGGCCGGCTCTCCTGCCCGTGGCTTTGCGTGATCCTTTCAGTTAATCTTCCCGAGCCTCACTTGCCATCCAGTATTTCCCACTGGAACGTAGATGGTGTGGAGCTTAAGAACACTGCTGCTGCTCTTTGGGAGGGAGAGCTGTGTTTGTATCTCCAACAAGGCCAGACTGGGGATATAAATATTTTGTCACTCCGGGCCCTCCAGCGTGACCCCAGTGCCTGTCGTCTCTGCCCCTTATATCACACAGCCTGGTGCTCACGGGTGTCCAAGCACGACTGTGGGTGCCCAGTGAGAGGAAAAGGCAGATCACAATTTAAACAAAAGTATATTTACTGAGCTTGCAAACGCCAAATAGCTTTGAAATGAAGTTTCCTGGAGCCGTTCAAAGCTAAAGTAGCCAGAATTCCTTTTTTGTGTGGCTGAATTTAAAAAAAAACAAAACAAAAAACAAACAAACAACAGCCCCCACCCTCCAAAGCCAGACCTACCTAACAAAGTTTGGGGTGGAAAAATTAACCCTGGGAAAATCTGGAGGAGTCTAAGATTATACAAGACATTCATCCTCACGCTGATTTTTTTTTTTTTTTGGTACAATCCTGTGTTGTGCTCAAAACAAAAATCTGAGAATACTTCTTAAAGGGTAAAACAAAGCTCAGCCCCGGCCATACATCTGTGAGTTTTGAAACAAAGGTTTGTTTGTATGCCTCAATCACTCTTGTCCATGAAAGCAGGCCCTTACTTGAAAAACTTTCCAGGGAAACACTCTAAACCAACATCCTGGTATAAATTTGCAAAACGCAATACAGGCCTGATTGTTTTTGGAGTGGACGCAGGCCGCATACGAATCGCTCTTTCTGAAACGTAATGTTCTTTGCACGGCTCAATGGCTAATGTACAATAAATCAACAAAAGAGCGCTTCAATAAAGCTATTGGGCAGCAGCAAGGCCACTGTTATTTTATCTTTTTACAGTATTTAATTGGAAGGTTTTTCCTGAAACTTTAGCCAGCCTGCAAATTACTAGACTCCATATAAGAAGAGATTGATAAGAGGAAGATTTTTTTTCCAGGAATTTTTCCTTACAAGAGAGCAAGTTTTTGCAGAGGGAGAATAAAGTTACAAGTGTCTAGCATTTTGCTGAGAGAGAATGAAATCAGATGCTGAATGGAGCGGGCAGGAAAGGCTGGGAAAACAGAGCTGGCAGAACCGCCAGGTCAGTGCAGAGCCCCACTGTCCGGTCCCTGCACCAGGTGTCCCGTATTCAAATGCCACCATTATTCATAGCCGGAGCCGAGTATTAAACTCCCCCCCAAAAATCATTTGCAACTGAATAAAGATATAATCCTGGAAATATAACTCTCCATTAAGGGCCCCCATTAGCAGCACAAGAGCCCTATTGTAAAGGAGTTATGTATATTTATCAAGTAAAAAAAAAACTTGTCTTAGTGCTTACATGTTAATAGAAAACTTTTATAGCCCTGGTCTCAGAACTAGTTATGCATAAAATGTAAAGCATCTATTATTCTTTGGCAAACTCCTTAACATTTGACAGTGAATTGCGAATACGTGAACAGCCTCTGGCACAGGTTCGGAAAGCCTCTTCCTGGCAGTGAGAGAGGCGGCCGCCCTGGAAGCGGGTGAGATGCAAGGCCTATGTTTTAAGTGGGTCCTGTGGGCTGGGAGCCGGGTTTCTTCTCCAAGGGCTTGGCTATTTCCCTGGCTGCATCTGAGCATCACCTGGGTGGTTTGCAGGTGGCGGACCGGGGCAGATGTGGCTGTCCTTCCCTCTGGCTTCCAGTCCCCCAGCCCATGCTGGCGCCCCTCTGTGGCCGGGCAGCTTCTCTGTGGCTCCTTATGCTCTGGAACGAGAACTCCGCAGGGTCGCCTTAACCGCAGCCCTGGGAAGGGGCAGGCTGAGACCTGCAGTGCAGGGTGTGCCAGGGCAGTCTCCATTCTTCTAGAGCGTCTCTTCTCTTTGCAGGTGCCTGTGTCTCACTTTGACTACAGAACACGATGGGTGGGCAGCGGTGGCAGAGGCGGAGCCCCTCCCGCACCTGGCCGCTCTGGGCTGTGCTCCAGGCCTGAGCCACCCTGCTGGGCTTCACTTTTTAATTGGAGCTGCTGCCGCCAAGGCAGGGCATCTGAAGGGCGGCCCCACCTGCGTCCAGTGTGCCCTCAAGGAAAAGAGCTTGGGTACCAGAGGCCGACAGCCGTTCCCAGGGCCTGGGCGCCCACCCTGGAGGAAGGCAGTGTGTGTTGGACCCAGGCATCTCAAAATAGCCTTTAGGGTGTCTCTAAGGGCCCTAAGCATGTCTCTAACATTTGTGCCTCAGGGTTTTTGGCGTTCCTCCAGTGCCCCCCAGTCCACAGTGCTTGTGGCTCTGGCCTCATTTGAAACAGGGTCTTGTGGATGACTGAGTTGGCATGGGCATGGGGTGAGCTTGGCAGAGTCCTTAAGAAACGGGCAGCTTGGAGGCAGAGCAGGTGCCCACGCAGGCAGTCAGGTGTGGAAAGGGAGATGCCGAGGCAGGCGGGGCCGGTGCAGGCCCGTGGGGACACCTGCGCTTGGGCCCTGCGGGCGTGGTGAGACCAGCACGCATGCGTTTGAGGGACTGACGCTGCTGTTGTCCAAGGCCCTGAGTCTCTGAATGGTTGCTTTCAAACTGAGCAGGTCTTCCCGGCACCAGAACTGTAGGAGAAAAAAGGGTTTTGGGGTCCCTGGCTGAGTCTCAAGATCCAACTGATAAACACAAATTGAGGGGGAGAATGTGATTTTACTTAATAGTTTGAGGTGACATCGGAGCCTCTGCGGGGACCAAGGACCCGAGGAGATGAGGAAGCCTATGCATGGTGTCTCTAGGTAGACGAAGGAGTGGACCGCCGTGGAAGAGTCCAACTGGGCGGAGGGCCAGGCTGAACAGCGACGACCTTGGGTGTGTGCAGCAAGGCTGGGTGCCCGGAGATGCTCCCTGTCCCCGCGTCCTTGGGGAGGCCATTCTCACCGAGGGTCTTCTGGCTCGCCCCAGGGAGGAGGGCCAGAGAAGCCGGACGGTCACCTCTCTGGCTTCTCTTACTTGCTTTCATGTTTTGAGGTGGTGTTCCTGGACTCATAAATATGAAACAGTTCTCCCCACATCCACCAAAGGAGGACCCAACCTCTTCCTGGCTCTGAAACATTGAGACATCAACTCCTCTCGAAGCCATCAGCATGTGATATTCTTTTTCTTTCTTTCTTTTTCTTTTGTGGTACTGGGGATTGAACCCAGGAGAAATCTACCTCTGAGCTATACCCTCAGCCCTGTCTTATTTAATTTTTTTGGAAACAGGGTCTCACTAAGTAGCTGAGGCTGGCCTCAAACTCTGCGATTCTCCTTTCTCAGCCTTCTAAGTACTGGGTTTATAAGCATGTGCCACCATGCCCAGCTTGCTTCTTCTCCTTCCTTCCTTCCTTCCTTCCTTCCTTCCTTCCTTCCTTCCTTCCTTCCTTCCTTCTCTTTCTTGATTTGAAAGAGGGTTTCTCTATATTGCCGAATCTCACTACACTGCCGAGGCTGTCCTCAGACCTGCTATCCTGTGTCAGCTTCCCAAGTACTGGGTTACAGACCTGCATTGCCACACCTGACTAGGATGTGATATTCTTAAACTGTACCCCAGGTGGCCATCCCATTGCCCACGTCCCGTCAGAAATCCTGATCAAGGAAGTTCGTACAGAAGAAAGACTCCATGACAGCAGGCATCCAGGCATTGGCTCAACGGGGCTTCCTGGTGGGCACACTCTTGGCATGGATGGTGGCACCCTTGGTGTCTGCCCCTGAGGGGACACAGCCTTACCATATGCACGCTCTCCTAGGCAGAGGAGAGGTTGGACGCCACCCTTCCTGCAGAGTCTCGCCACTTTCTCAACCACCCAAATGTACACTCTCCTTTCCTGTCACACTGGCTGCTCTTTCTCTTTGAATGTGTTGAAATACGTCACTGTCAGATCAAGGGCCTTGTACCCTCTACATGATAAGGGTGATGGCCGAGCACTTGAATCTACGGCCTTTGGGGGGCGCCCTGGGGCGCCCTTGCACTAGGGCTGAGGTCTGCACTCCCAAGGCCAACAGAGGACCTCGTGCAACCGCGTAAACTCTGGAATACCTCCGACCACTGCCCCTCGGGCATCGGTGCTCTGTCTGCTGAGGCCCTGGGAGACGGGGCTGGGGGAAGCTCAGATCTTGGCCAGCAGCTCACCTGGCGGTCAGCTCCATGGCCTTCCCATTATAGACATTTTGCTGAGATCTGCAGCACCACTCAGCCACACATATAGATGGGGACACTCCGCCCCCGCGATCACACTAGAGCAAAGCAGAATGGCAACAAAGACCCGGCCTCAGTGGGGAGAGGGTCAGCAGGGAGGGACGGTGCCTCAGCTGCCCTGCAACGAGACTGTCTCCTTTCAGAGCAAGCCAGCTTTGGAAGCCGATGCTGTCCGGGCCCCTGTTCTCGGCATTGCAGGGGCGGGACACCTGAGTCTGGATGGGCGCCTGCTCTGGACCAGCCTCTCTCCACCGGCAACCATCAGGTGTAGGGAGGTCCCACCCCTCCTGTCTGTAACCCAGCTCTGGCCCCTTCTCTCAGCTGTTTCTCAGAAACGTGAGCAAGCCGGGCTCTGGGCTCCAAGCTCTGGGCTCCAGACCCCTCTTCTAGCCTCCAAGAGAAGACAGGCGGGCTGGTGGGGGGACTCAAAGGTCCCGAGTCCACAGAGGAATCCATGGATGGTACAGAGGTGACTGGGTGAGCGTGCTCGCCCTCTACCGCTGCCCCTGCCTCCCAGGCGGTCCTTCCTCATGGCTTTCCCTGGACTGGAATAGATTGGGGGCTAAAAGGTGGCCATGGCTCCTCAGGGCCTGGGCCACACTTTCCCCTGGGACCTGGGCAACAAGGGCCTCCTCCCCAGTTCTGATTGGAGAGCCATGCTAGGTGCCCACAGAGCCAGGCGCTGGCTGTGCCCTGGTGCTGCCAGAAGGCCAGTCTAAT
Source organism: Muscardinus avellanarius (assembly GCF_963383645.1). Lineage (NCBI taxonomy): Eukaryota > Metazoa > Chordata > Mammalia > Rodentia > Gliridae > Muscardinus > Muscardinus avellanarius. Next base: position 851,457 of record NC_137803.1, read on the forward strand.
TAGAGTGGTGGCAAGTTTGCTAGAGCAGAGGAAGGGCATTTTGTGCACAAAGCGTATCCACAGGGCAGGCCGGAGGGGCCGCCTCTGCTCTGGCCACTCAGCGCAGAGGCTGCAAAGCCAGTATTCAAGGGGGTTCCCACGTCTCCATCAAATACGAAGGTACCTTCAACCTGCTGCCAGAGCTGTTCAACCCCTTGCAGTCTCAGCTCTTCAATTTATAAAAGGGAAAAAATAACAGCTGTCAGAATGGGGGTGTGCTGGGGAGCCTGGTGCATGCCTGTCCGGGCACTGGGCGGGCCAGCCTGGCTTCCCGTCTGTGTCTGGACCCCTTTCCTCTTCCCCCTCTGTTGGGGTCTGCACAGCCGCCTGACAGAACTTCCGATGAGTCAGCAACATGTAGCACCGAGCGTATGGAGGGCGTAACTACTCTCCTTGCCCCGCTAGCCCAATTTGGTAATGTTGAGCCTTATTGGCTCAAATAATGCTTCTGTGCTTGTGAACCCCTTGTGCACTGGATAATGATTGGCTACAAGTTATGTGCTTTGCGCAAGCAAGAGTTACCTTTAGCTTGATAGGTTAGAATAGTTTCCTGTTGGAAATCCCCCTTGCGGTTTTTTTTGCTTTAAATTGGGTTGCCTGAGAGAAATAAACGAGATCCTGCTTGACTCGACTCCCGGCTCGTGTGTTTCTTTTCAGGCCGTCGGCACTCTCCTTCCCGCTTAGCCCCACCGCTGACAGGCTGGACCTGTCACCCCTCTTCTCTTTCCCTTCACCCCTCCTGCCCTCCAGGTACCTCCTTCTATTTTCTTTCTTTCCCTGCCTTTTGCTCAATATAATTAAAAGATAAACATTACGTTTAAAAAAATTCGTCTTGTTCAAAACCCTGCGATTTTAGCTGGTGGCATTTGATAAATACCTACCCTCCTTCCCAGGCTGGATGACAGAACTCATCATGGTGGTGCGTCGACGTCTGGCACACTTGTTTACTAGACACAATCTGAATGGAAGAGTCCAGTTCCTTGACTGGTGGGATCATTTCTTTTCTTCCATGTACAAGTTTCATGTTGAAAGCAGCCCCACTGTGTGCTGGGTGCTAATACCTGATCCCCGAGGCCACTGACCTCCAGGTAACTCCATTCCCCAGGCATCCTTGAAGGGTGTTCAAGATACAGAGACCTTACTTTGCTCTAATTAACAGGCGAACTTCAGTTAATCCTTATGTTATGAAGGTTGTAATGACCTCATTAGGTCTGGGAAGAGATTTGCCTGAATTTGACCAGGATTCAAGGTGGGGTCTGAGGGTACTTCATTACTGCAGCTGCTCCAGGGTGAAGTTGAAGTGAGACCGCACTGTGCGGTGTGGTTTAGGGACTCTCTCATTAAAAACACTCACTGAGAAGGTTCACAGCTTAAACACCAGGCTATAAAAACCAGTATCTTCTATGGTGAACTGGTAAGAAGATCGGAAGGATTGGAAGAGACAGGTAGAAATCGTGGTGCAGTGGAGAAATTGACATGATTAAAATCACACTACACGGTGGTATGACTCTCTGCAAGTCTGTTTTCCACTGCTATAACAAAATACCCGTGGCTGGTACCTTATAAAGAAAAGAAGTCACGCAGCTCAGTTTTGCAGGCTGGAGTCCCCACAGCATGGGCTGGCTCTGGGGACCCCCCCAGCTGCATCACATCCTGGCAGATGGCGTCACGGCAGGGGTGTACAAGGAGCAGGCATGGGTGAGACGGGGGGGCCTGGGAGGACCAGGCAGAGGCCGGCCCTGGGCTTCATGACTACCTCTCTGAGAACAGACCAGGGTCCATGAGAACTCCCTTATTCTCTTCTGATGGCTGTGGCCTGCTGATATAGTCCCTACTGTGGCCCCTTTGATAGCCCCACCACCTTCTCCCAGGGCCACATCAGAGCCAGGCTTTCAGCACAGGAGCCGGACAAGACCCCACTGGATCAGCCGGAGCGTCTGAGCACCTCTGCCTGCTCACGGGGAGTGAGAGTTCTCCTTCAGATGCCGCCTCCTCTTGCCAAAATAAGGCTCTCCAAAGCAGGCATTGCGTTTGCCCCCAGGAGATAGATGACTCTGCAGGGCTCCGTTGGCTCTTACGCCTTGATTCCAGTTCAATGGAGGACCGGCTTCAATAATCGCCTGTTCTGCTCGTAACACAAAGAAGTGAAATGACTTGCACAAATGATAGAAAATAAACTTATCAATCAATGAAAAATGGTATCATATCAGCAAACACATTTACTATAGTCCTATCTCTTGATCAAAAGTATTTATTTGAGCCCTCAGGGGAATGAACCTGGGGCATTCTACCTTCTACCTCTGAGCTACACCACCAGTCACCAGTCCTTTTTTTTTTTAATTTTTAAACAGGGTCTAAGTTGCTGAGGCTGGCCTTGAACCTGTAATCCTCCTGTCTGAACCTCCCAAGTACAGGAAAACAAGTGTGTACCACTGTGCCTGGCTTAAAACATGTGTGTTTAACTGTGCTGAGAAATGAGCAGTCTTGTATCAGAATACTGAGATAAAAATAAGCATATCTTCATCTTCAGCACTATAAACTGAAATCTAATACCAACTTTTTATGATATGCAAAGGTGATGTTTTCAGAAAGACCCCTTTGATCATATTATAGATATTTCTGAACAAATAACATTACTCTCTGAAAGGATTAAAAACTGCAAATAAATCTGGGCATGGTGATGCATGCTTGTAATCTCAGCTCTTGGGAGGCTGAGACAAGAGGGTAGTGGTTCGCCGACAGCCTCAACTACTGCTTAGTGAGGCTTTTTGCAACTCAGTGAGACCCTGTTTCAAAATAAGGAATAAAAATTAGGGGTGGGGGTGTCACTCGGAGGTAGAATGCCCTTGGGTTCCATCCCCAGTACCTCAAAAAAAAATTACAAATAGTGTAAACATCTCCATAGGCGTGAAGTCCAGCTGGGGAGCTCTGGTTGGCGTGTCTGGCGAGCATTTCGAATTTGTGACTTTCACGTGAACTCAGTGGCGTGTGGAGTTTGCTGTCCCCTCTTCCTTTCTAACAGTCTGCTGGTTAAGCTCACCCCTTGGACTACCCATTCCCAGAGTCTGCCGTGTGTTTTCTCCATCACGGCTTCTCCTTTCTTTGCCTGTCCGTGTAAGGAATATTGGTGAGGGTTTCCCGTGTGAAATTCTTGCTTGGATCAGATTTATTTCCATATGCAGAACTGATACCTCCTCGTGCACATGGACACCCCCCAAACACAAAAGTGCGTGAGTTCCCGCAACGTTGCCCCCAGCAGCAGCCAGCTCTTGGGGACATGGAGCTTGCTCCTTGTGGCCTTGATCAAATGAAGCCGGCAGGTGCATGTCAGAGGAGTTGCTGATTATTTATGGCTTCTAGGTGCTCTGTGGGTTTAGCTGGTGAGAAAAGTTTTGTTCTACTCACACGGAGCAAACCCACCCAACTGTCTTGGCTGATTAAGTCCAATGGTTGCAGGCGCACATGGCAGGCAGGGGGAGAATTATGAAATTTCACTGACCGCGCCATGGTGACTGGGCAAACAGCTTGCTGGGAGAGTGTGGAGGGCAGGACATGGCAGTATTCCTCCGGGTGCTTTCCTGGCACTCTTACCCTCACATTTGCTCTGTGCCCAGTGCAGGCAGGCGCCCATCCTTTCTGTCCCTCCACAGTTCCCCCTCCACAGAGCTGCCTGGAAGGTAACCCCCAGTCTTTCCATATGAGATTCAAGGGCAGACGAAGAACATTTTCCTGCAGATAGCTGAAGTGGGGAGAAAACGCAGTGATGCACACAGAGAGGCTAGAACCAGCCATTCACGCGAGCCCCAGGTGGTGTCTGTGGCTTCTTGTTTACTGCAAGGATGGTTCAGTAACCAGGGCTTAGGGGCCTTTGGCCTCAGGAAAACCTGTACACACAGAGGTCTGAAGCATTGTGTGACTTGCTATTTTTATTTTAGAGAAAAAAAAAAGCTGAAAGGCAAAGATTCATTCTTTCCAACTTCCCAGAAACAAATGTGGTTTGTGACTTTGAAAACCAATTTGGTCTTTCCATTTGGAATCTGCAGGGGCCAGGACCCTGCAGGATCCTCTCTTTGCTTCCCACTCCCCCTATTGGCCCTTTCCTCATCTGGCCTTGTGTTCTTTGAAGGGATGGGGGCAGCAGCCTAGTGGTCCAGGAGGAAGACCATGCACCGGTAGGCACAGACCTCCAGGACCACGGACAGCGGCCCACCTAGGCTGGGGGGCTTTGCCTCCAACTAGAGCTCACACCAACTTTCCCTCCTACCCACCTGGTTTATATCCTACCCACCCTGGCCACTGGCTGCTGAGGCTCTGGGTTTTTTCCTTATAGTTTTTCCTGGTGTGGATGCACATGTATTGTTGAATCTGAATGTGTAGGTATGAATGCCCATCTTTTGGACTGAAGCTCCTTCCTGCTCTGCCAGTACTTGTCTGTGAACTAGGGAACATTACTGAGCATTTTCATTCACTTCCTTGTCTGTAATGTGAAAATAATAATACTCAATTCGCTGTGATACTTAAATGAGATAACTCACGGAAGTGCTTTGACGCGTATCTGATGTTATTATTGGTACACGGGCCTTGGCTTCCTCTGCAATGCAGTTGAGGTAACTTGTCATGTGAGTCTAGTTCTATTAGGCTGTAGACATCCCACTGTCCCACGTGTATCCAGTACTCTGCTTGCTTATGAAACACTCCATCGGTGGGGCAAGGACTGCCATGGCACGGGCAGCCCCGCCAATGAGCAAGGGCTGTTATCACCTTCGCAGGACAAACGGCAAATGCTGAACGAACACATAGCAAGAATGGCAAGGAACTTCGTGTCCATTTTTCCGCTTTTCCTGGGGGTGAGAGATCACGTGCTCTGTTGTATGATTTCTCATGAGGCTGGAATCTTGTAGAGTCATTCAGAAGGGATCCACGGATTGCATTTGTAAAAGCTGTTCAGAACCTGAATGCTGTGCAACAGATGAGGAGAACTAAACTTTTGTCTTTATATAATTGGGTATTGGTTTAATTTGTAAATTTTGTTTCTTTTTATAGGAGTCTTAAGAACATTTTTTAAAAAAGAATCTTTCAAAGTCTAATCTTTTGACATCATGTCGATTGATATGTGCTGGTTATTTTGGAAGGTATTAACAAAAACATCACAGTCTCGGGGCTTGAACAACCTAAACCTAATTTTCACAGTTCTGGAGGGTGGGATCCAGGGACGGGGTGCTAGCAGGCATGGTTGGGTTCTGGCTGTGTCCCAACTATGTCTGATGTGTGTGTGTGTGTGTGTGTGTGTGTGTGTGTGTGTGTGTGAGAGAGAGAGAGAGAGAGAGAGAGAGAGCGAGAGAGAGAGAGAGCGCCAGTGAGCACCTGCTTCTCTCCACGAGGGCTGTCTCTTACCACTCTTCACACCTCTCTGTGTTCCTAGTACTATTCCTGGAGTTTAAGGCCTTGGCTTATGGGGCACACAAACATTCAGTCCATGATTTGAAAGTGTCTACAATCGTGGTCATTCCACAAAAGATTGTGCATGACCAGCAGCTCAGCTCAGCTCAGTACCAGCTGGGCCATGGCAGAGGTGGGAGGAGGAGTGAGCCTGGCGGGGGGATGCTGGGCACGTGAGGTCAAGGGTTGCCCCTGCGAGATGGCTGGAGGCTCTGGGCAGGGTTTCAGTGCCTCACCTGTGAGGGCGCAATGCTCCTGACCCGCTGGAGTGGGCCGGCCCTGTGGAGGCCAGTGGGCCCAGGGGCTTGGGTGTTGTCCTGCACTTTCCTCCTCTGAATGGCTTTTTGCTGCTCAGATCCTGGCTCCAGACTCCTTGGCCTGCCCCTTTTGCATATGTAGGACTTGGGGTGCATGCAGGAACACTCTGCAGAGCTAGGGCAAAGACATAAACTCTTTATGTCTTTGGTATGAGGCTTCCGCTTGTGGACAAAGGTCAGAATTAAGTGGCCCCATTTCTGTTTTCAAGTGAGGATGAGCCAGGATTCACTGCAGTTGAGAAAGAGGTGGGAAATGGGCTCATGGGTTGGAAAGACTTAACTCCAGGACACTGTGCACATCAAGCTGTATCCTCAGCCCTTTTAAAATTTCTTTTATTTTATTATTTTATTTCATATTTAATTTGCCCTGATGCAAGGGAACCCTTACCCTGTGGTCAAGTGCTTGGCAGAGGTGGGATCTGATTTAAGACCCCTGATGTGATTGCGATGCAGAGATAGCCAGACAGAAAGGCCTCCTGTCAGGAAAGCTTTTGGAAACAATGTGGCCCGTGGTGCTTTGGCAAGGTTTTTAATCATACATCTTTGGTGATATTGAAAAACTTGTTATGACTCATTATTTGTTCTAGAAGATCCAATTAGGTCTGTTGGATGCTGTAAATCCAGATGTATGCAGAGTATTTTTAATTGTCTAGACCAGAGTTCTCTATGAAGAGTGACTGGCAGCATCTAGGAACCTGTGGTTGCCACTACGGTGTCTTGTGGGCTGATGCTAGGGATCTGTTCAGCACTCCCAGCAAACAATCACTCACCTCCCAATGTCAATATTGCTGAGGTGTAGAAGCCCTCTTCTGTGTTGAATTTACTTATAAGAAGCTCACTCCAATAACAGTCACACAGGTGAGTAGCAGGGCACCAGTTTCTTGCAAAAGTAAACATGCTTATTTTAACCCACAGCTGCATTCTTGGGCATTCACCCTAGAGAAAAGAACATTTATGTCCACAGAAAACCCAATATATACACATTATTCGTGATTTTAATGGCAACAGCAAAAACTAGAAACAATCCCAATGTCCTTTAGCAGGCAAATGGCTAAATGAACCACAGTCCATCCAGACCATGAAATATTACTTGGCAGTAAAAATGCAGAGACTATCAACCCATGTAGCATCTTGGATGAACCCCAAAGGACTTTTCCTCAGTAGAAAAAAAAGCCAATCCCCAAAGGTCAAGCATGTATGAGTTTGTTTTGTATTTTGCATTTAAAATATCTGGGACTTTCTGTAAGTTCATCTTTCTTCCTCTGTTTCTTCTATGACCTTCACGAGTCCTTCTGCCTGATAACAGGTCCTTGGGTGCTGCTTTGGTCCTGGGGAGGTCTTGTCATCTGCTGCCGTGCTCCTTGCCCACCCTGAGCTGTCCTCTGTGCCTTCATTAGGCAGATGTCTTCTTCCAGGGGCAGCATGGGAAGGGATCTTGGTCCATCCCTTTCAGCCTTCCCCTTTGATTGGGAACCACATATAGGTTTTGCAAACACCTTAAAATGCAATCCTTCAGCTGCAGTTGGTGTCATTAAGTTGTGAATAAGTTCACAAAATATAAAATCTCCAACGCCTGCTAGATTCTCTCTCTCTCTCTCTCTCTCTCTCTCTCTCTCTCTCTCTCTCTCTCTCTCTCTCTCTCTGTGTTTTGCTGGGATTCGGGCAATCAGCCAGCACTGCTAATAATCTTAGTACAGTAGGTTCTGAAGCGGCCCAGCAATCAATTGTTCTATAACAACCTTAAATTTTTAAAATCTTGGCAGAGAAAGTGATGAAGTAGCTTTGCAATGCAGAACCTGTGGGGAGTTTGACTGGCTTAGGGAATAATGCAGCTTGATTCTAACATCCCCATCAGCTTCATGCCTGGCAGATTGACACTGTGGGCTGATACTGCACCCAAAGTCTAGAGCCTTGGGATCTGGTTTCCCTTGGCTGCTGAGGGAGAGCCGTGCCAGACCCCTCGCCTCTCCGGGGTGTGAAGAAGACACTGGAGCCCCAGGAATGCGTGCTTTCTCATTTCCTTAGGATAAATGCCATTTGTGAATCTGTAAGTTCTTGAGATTTCCCCCAAGGACTCCAGTACTCATGAGTTCTCACCCTCCACAAGCCCCATCCTTGGCCTAAGGAGAAGGTGAAATTTCCAGTGATCACAGTTTTCACACAATTAAAGTTGCTAGAACCAGGTTGGCTTACTCTAGACAAGACCCTACCTGCTCACACTTTGGTGTGATAGTGTTTTGCACAATGGACTCAGCGGTGTGCTGTAGGATCTGCGGTGTTGCCTCTTAGAGCTGACCTCCTTTGTAGGGCTTAGAGTTGAAAATGTCCAATAGTCACAGCACACTCAGTTACAGCCTTTCTTTCTTGGCTTTTGTTGGGCATTAGGTGTAGGGTACAAGACCAGTGGATGTGCTTCCCATTCCTAACTCTGGGACTATGGCAAAATGTAAAATTTCAGCACATGTATTATATGTTTACATTAAAATACCAGAAATTCTGTATAACCCAGATCTCATGAGACTGAGAATTCCTGAAGGGCCTTGACCCATTCTCACCACCCGAAAGCCTGCTGAGACCATGAGGTACCCGTGTGTGGGCCAAAGCCCCCCAGGTTCCCAGGGATGAGCCAGTACTGGGGCATGGGGGAAGAGCCTGCCCACTGGACCATCCAAGGCAGAGTCCCTCAGCTCCCGCCAGCTCTCGAGGCTGGCTCGTCTTGTGATTGCATGGAGGGTCGCCCCAGCAACTTGCTTGGCTGTGGACGGTGGTGGCGCCTCACTGGGGCACTGTCATGGCTCAGGAGCGCGCAGCGCCTCTTCCCAGCTGCTCCGTGGCGTCTCTGGCCTGCACTGTCCTCCAAATGTCTTGTTTCTTTTGAGATTTTTTTTGTTAGACTTTATTTTCTCAAACTTGTATTCCATCTGATAACTTCCAATATCTTTTGAGAACAAATAAAACCGTTTTCCCCCAATTAACTTCAATTTACTTTATTGTTTTACCATTTTATTCCAGAAATTTATAACTTAAAAAGTTTTACTGCTGCTCATGAATATTTGTCATTATTTTACAGGTAAGTTGACTTGACAGGGTATTTATGACAATATTTGTCACTAGTAATTTTTATGTGTGTGTGGTCTAGGGGTTGAACTCAAGGGTATCTACCTCTAAGCTACACCCCAGTCCTGTTTTATTTTGAAACAGGGTCTTACTAGGTTGCAGGAGTACTCACTCATTACTAGAGCTGACCTTGAACCTGTGATCCTCTTGTCTCAACCTCCCAAGCACTGGGACTACAGGAGTGGACTGCTGCACCCAGCATTGTTACTTTGCAAAGGTAAATAATATTTTCATCTTATTCTGAGGACTACTTCATTGTCAAATGTTACACAAAAACTCACCTACCAAGCTGACGCTCATGTGTGGGACAACTGCCAGGTCCGGGCCTCACTTGCACTTAAGATCCACTTGGACTCGAGGAATGATTTCTTTTGTGCAGGATCACCTTTCTGGGTTTAGGAGTGAGTCCAGGAGCTTATGTTTGACCTCAAAACATCTTTTGTAGTTACACAATCATTTATATGTATACTCATGCACGTGCGTGCTCAGACAGCCAGACACACACACACACACACACACACACACACACACACACACACACACACACTTCTCCTGGAAGTGCAGAGGCAGAGAGATAATGATTCCTAACGGACATAATTCTTCCCCACCGGGGCAGTGTCCGAGCACAGGACCAGTGCATCATACACTGGTGTCTGCAACCACAGTTCAGTGAGAAATCAAACGATGCTCAGCCTCCTATGTTTTTATATTAACTTTAGTTCTCATTTCCTTAGTATCAAACTCCATAGTTAGTACTGAGTCCCTTCTGCTCACTATGCAGTAAACACAAGCGGAAGAGAGGGCACAGGAACCAAAGGGCCCAGGTGGAGTCCCAGCGAGGCCGGGTGGGGGCGAGGCCAGTGCGGAACCACCATCCGGGTGGCCGCGCAGTCGTTGCCAGCAGGTAGGCGGCAGCTGATGGTGCATGTCTAAGCCAGGATCATGTGTCCTGAAATGCTGCTTTCCCTGTAAAAATAATCCCAGAAACACACTTTATAAAGTTCCCACACTAAAAAAAAAAAAAAAAAAAGAAAAAAGAAAAGAAAAAAATGCAGGAGAAGCAATTTAAAAAAAATCTCTTTCACTCCTCCAAAGCACTTTTTTTTTTTTGTAATTTATACTAAGCCCTTTAGAATGTCATATTGGTCTTTTATTAGTAACCTTGACAATATGATTAGACTCCAAAAAATGCCCACTTGTTAGTGAATAGCTTTCATTCTCTAAACTTTAAAGAGGCTACTCGGCTATGACCAAACCAGCTTCGTTTTTAAAATTTTTGCAAGAAAAAAAAGCACGGATGGTAATAAAATACGTTTAGACTTGGCGTTGAGTTAAACATATCTGTTGACAGTTAAATAAATGCGATACTATTGTAGATTCAACAGACTATTTAATGCCACAATTTGGGCAGAACCGTAACTTTCATTTTCTCAATAAAGAGTTGACTTTAAATTATAATTACAAGCACGATTCTGTTAAAATGTAGAACAAATCTGTCCTCTTAAATATTATTTTCTCTTTATTATGGGTTGTATCTCATTTACATTTTGCTGTTGACACAAATAGTATAAAGATAAGTTGCTAAAGTTAAAATAATCAAGACAAATCTCTCTCTCTCTTTTTTTTTTACTAAAGGAAGGCAAGAAAATCATTAGCTATATTAATTAAATATATTTTGGCACCAAAAGTCGAGCCAAGGGGCAAAAATAAAAAAATAACAACAAGAACAACTAAACCTCACAAACACACACACACCCCCCAAACCCAAACCAAACCAAAATAAGAAAAAGGAAGAAAAGAAGCCAAACATACAAACAAAAAAAACCCCAAAGCAAAGCAAATCCCCAAACACCACCAACAAACAGAAAGCAAAACTCCAACTTCAACCCTGCGGAGCGTGCACTTCTGGGCTTAGCGCCCCCGCCCCGCCCGGCGCTGGCCATATGCTATTTAAATGTTGATGATCTTGCTTCTGGTGATTTCCATGAGCCACGGCAGACATATAATGCTTCCTCTTTTAATAGGTGCAAAGTGAGTTATTGTCACAAAGCAGATATGAAAAGGATGTGGAAAGAGAGCTTGCCTAATCTCTGTGATGCGGGCGCGCGGGCGCTAACATGGTCACCTGAATTATGCATGCCTATTGTGCTCAGATATCATAAATCGGCGCATGAATACCCTCCGAATCATTTTAAGTTCCTGAACATTTATATACAGAGCTCTTGAGCACCGCAAAGACAATTAGTCATATTTGTATGCCGGAATTAATTGAGAGTGAGAAGCGGGAGGCAGAACGGGAGAACAAAGAATGCTTTTTGTCAGTTCTTCCAACTGACAGGGATAATTAGATATATGAAATTGAAATTCCTCAGCAGGGGGCTTCTGTTGACAATGGATTTCCTTCTGATTCCATTCTGTTATTCTTTGATGCTGTCATCGGTGGTAATTTGTTATTCAGCTTGAAGCTTAAAAAAGCAAACCATTCCGCTTTTATGAGTAGATGATGTCAGTTTGTACACTGCTGGGAAATAGATATTAAATGTAATCTTTAAACTAAAAAAAAAGAGAGAGAGAGAAAAGAAATAAAATAAAATCAGTTAAAGAGACAGTGTGCTGTTTACAGGCTGCAGGAAGAAACTTCCCAAGAGACGGTCGGAACTTGCTCGGTGTGGAAGTTGTGCAGACGTGTTGGTCTGGTGCCTGGACGGCACCCAGCCAGTCTTCTAGGAGCTGGGGAGAGGCCTCCGCAGCGCCAGCGCCGCACTAGCCTGTGCCCAGGGGCCGCTGAAGAACACACACTGCCGCTGCCGCGCCTAGTCTCCCTTCACCAGCTGCTCTGTTCCAGCGCCTCAAAATCGAATGCACGCTATCTTCTTTTTGCCTACATCTGAAGCACAGGCTGTGGATGTAGTCTTAGGACAGGAATTGAAACAAAACATTATGCCAACCCCTCAGAATACGGTCTGCATCTCCTGTATCCAGGTCACTGATAAGCTTGACTCAGAATGTCTGTGTACAAGCCGGGCATGGTGGCACACGCTTGTAATCCCAGCATTCGGGAGGCTGAGATGGGAGGATCGCAGTTCACAAACAACCTCAGCTCCTCAGTGAGGCCCTCTGCAACTTAGTGAGACCTTGACTCAAAATAAAGAATAAAAAATAGGGCTGGGGTGTAGCTCAGACGTAGAATCCCCCCTGGGTTCCATTCCCAGTACCACTATATATACATATACATATATATGTCTACATATATATCTATATATATTATATAATCTGTCTACACATCCACCCAGGAGATGACACCCACATACATAGCTGCCCCTTCTTAAGCCATGAGGTTTTCCCAGCAGGCCTTGGTGTTGGTGTGATGTGGCCTGTGGTCCGTGACTCATTCCTTCAACCCCAACCACCTTAAGGCTTTCACTTGCTAGACTCTTTCTCCCTCATCCACAAGGAGATAGAGTTTCATAGCTGCATCTTCCTCTTTCTGGAAGATCTCCACCCCACACCTGGGCTGGGGTGGGCTTCTTTTAGAAGTCCAGCATGGACTTAGGAGTCTCCTGACCGCTCTTAACCACGAGCTCATTCTGCTGTACCACGCTCCCATCTTTGTCGACATCAAAGCACGCACACGGGTGTCTGCTGCCTGAGCACTGCGCTTGGTCCTGGGGGTGGAGAAGTGAGGACCACAGATGAACCTCATGGAGCTCGGAAGGTGTGGTGTTCCTTGTGGTGCAGTCCAGACTTGCTGCATGTGAAGCATCAGCTGCGTTTGTTTAAGTCGGCGGTGTGGGCCCTCGCCATCTCTGGGGACTGAAAGGTGTGCATAGGAGTCTGGGTTTCACGGACTGTCTAGGTGGCTCTCATGCCTGCTCCAGGGAGGAGTTTCTGCTCCGGACTCCCTGGTTTTGAGTGTGAGCCACAAACTCACTACTATTCCCCATGGTGCTTAGGAGTTGAAATGCTCAAGCAGAAGCTGATGCTGCCGTCAACACAGGTCCCAGCCTGGGGCTGCAAGGTCTGCCAGTGGAGGGCAATTCAGACATCTCAGTGAGGGTCAGGAGCACAGAACGTGGCAGCAGGAGGGGCTCTGGGTGCAGGCTGTGGATCAAACAGAGATCTGTCTACATACTCATTGGATACTTAGTAAGACAGGGATGGGGATGGGGGAGGTCATTTCTGTGTGGATTCCCATTTCAGGGCTGTGGTCACAGACTGTTATAGCTAGATATTGGATGTCCCCTGAAGAGCTCAGGGTTGATACAGTTAAGTCACGAGGGTAGTGACTGCATCAGTAGGTAAATCTGTTGTGGGTTTCTTGGGTGGCAACTCAGCCAGCGGGGGTGACAGGAAAAGCTGGTCCTTAGGGATGGAGCCTCAGGGCTTGGGCTGTGGTCTCTGAAGCCTCCAACCTCCCTTGCTGGGAGCGCAGAGCCTCCCCCCCCCCCCTGCCGTGTTCTGAGATCTATAGACTCTGGCCTCCCGCGGACTGGACTTGAAATCTCCAAGAAACTGGAAGCGGATGAAATTCCTTCCTCCAAGTTGCGAGGTCAGGTCTTCTGGAGTATCACGGTGAGAATGTTGACTGGCAGAGTCAACTGGAGATGGTGCTCTGTCTTCCCCTTAGGCACATCTCCGCAGCCGGCTCATGGGTTCTGAAAACCCAGTTTAAGCATAAGAGCTTTTGCTATTCTTGTTTTTCTAAAATTTCCATTTCTTCCTCTCCTCTTCCCTTCTGGCTTGTGGTTTTCCATTAAGTGCCCAAACTTTCCTCTGCCTGTTTTCCCTTCCATCCACTCCAGTCTCCTCGGAGATTGGAAGGTTTGTTTTCCCCAAATGAAAGTTCCCTAATCAAAATCAGCGTCCTGGTGACTCAATCAAAAGGAGCAACAACACAAAAATCTAATTTTCCTCAAAAACAAAAATCTCATGAGGTGTTGGCCGACGCCGCGTTCCAACTCACCACTGTGCTTGTAAATACACCATGTAGAACCTCACCGAATGAGACAATATTGCGTTCAAAGGGTCTTATTTAACTAAGGAAACATTTTATGCAAATTTAAGGAGTGAAGGCCAAGAAAAGGGAAAGGTCACCCGTGGGTTTAAGAAACAGTGAGGATGGAGGGCTTGGCGGAATAGGCCCTCGCGAAAAGTATTCAGGGAATTTAAAGCCAAGACAAAAGCCAGATTTGCTTTTAGGCCTGAATTCAGCGGAAGATCTGTGCGTCCCGCTCGCTCTGTTGCAAATCTCTCTAATGGAACTCTTCTTTCTTTGGAGAGGCGTCACTGTTTTGTTTTGTGTGTTAGGCTCTCAGGGTGGAGTTCCAGAAGCTTGGGTGCATAGAAGGCTCCAGGCTTGAGAAATTAGGAGTCACTTTCTGGATGGCTGCCGCCTATGGCTTGGAAGGCCTGCAGGAATGCGGATGAGTTTTGTGTCTGCCCAGGATCCCGGGAACTGCTCTGTGGCCCTTAGGCCCTGGGGGGGTGGGGGGGGCTGTCTGTTTTTGTGTAACAAACATTCCTCGCAGGTGCCTGCTGCAAACTGAGGGATTGTAGCAGGTTGCATTTGGAGGTGTCTGCCCAGAATGGACCCAGAAAAATAGCCCAAGATTCATTTGGGGGTAAGAGGCATCCTTCCACCCTTCCGAGAGGGGCACTGAAGGTTGGGCCAGAGACATGGGGCCAGCTCATGGACAGACAGCAGCCAGCAGCTGCTCATCTATGGTGGGAGCTGGCCCTGGTGGAGCACAGCTGGCTGTGGGCAAGGCTGCTCGACAGAGCTCCACCGCATGGGATTGTCCACCCTGAGGAGAAAGCTACATCATGACTTAATGTAATCTTTCATAAATGATGAAGAACAGCTTTGTAAATAGCTTTCTACAACAGAACAAGGAAAAACATAAATTTCAGCAAGTAAAAGTTGGACATGGGTGGTACACACTTGTAATCCCAACACTTGAGAGGTTGAGACAAGAGGATCACAGGTTCCAGGCCAGCCTTGGCAATTTAGGGAGGCCCTCAACAACCAACCGAGTGAGACCCTGTTCAAAATAAAAATGAATGGAGCTGAGGGTAGAGTTCAGAGGTAGAATGTCTCTGGGTTCAAGCCCCAGTACCACCCAAAGAAAAAACAAAAGAAAACAAAGATTCAGTTAGTAAAGCTATGTTGGAGATGGAGAATTTCCTGGCAGAAATGTCTATTAATAGGGGGGTGATGGCTAGGATGGTGCAGGACCCGTCCTCAGCGTCAGAGACAGTGTGACTACTGGGAAACATAGGCCCCTGCGCTTGAACAACTCCTAGCTTGAGGGAGAGTGAGACGCAGTTGCCAGAGCATTAGGTTAAAGGGCGTTTGGGGGAGTGAGTAGCTAGATCCATGAAGAGGCGTAGAGGCTTCCTGCAGGAGCTAGTATTAGGGCCACAGGCAGGATGCAGCGGGTCTTCAGGAGTTCTAGAACCCAGGGGAGCCAGCACACTAGTGGGGACTTGGGCTGGAGGGTCTGGCCGGGGCTTGCAAGACTGTGGGCAGAGACACTTGAGATTCAGTGACCACGTCTGGCCTGCTGGACAGGGCTGCTGCCTTGACCAGTGGTGGCCTTTGCAGAGGTCTTTTAGTGTGCCTGTTAAAATAGTATTATCTTAGCCAGGTGTGGTGGTGCAGGCTTGTAATCCAGCATTCGGGAGGCTGAGACTGGAGGATTGCAGTTCACAGATAGCCTCAGCTATTTAGTGAGGCCCTCTGCAACTTAGTGAGACCCTATTTCAAAATAAAGAATAAAAAATAGGGCAGAGGGTGTAGCTCAGATGTCAAATGCCCCTGGGTTCCATCCCCAGACCCTCCCCTCCCCAAATAACAACAAAAACATAAAAAGGCTAAAAAATTAGGCTGGGGGCTGGGTGTGGTGGCACATGCTTGTAATCCCAGAATTCAGGAGGGAGAGACTGGAGGATCATGGTTCACGGATAGCCTCAGCTACTTAGCGAGGCCCTTTGCAGCTCAGTGAGACCCTGTTTCAAAAATAAGAAGACTAAAAAAAAAAAAAAATAGGGCTGGGGATGTAGCTTGAAGGTAGAATGCCCCTGGGTTCCATCCCCAGTACTGCAAAAATAAAAACAACATTGTAGTATTTTATTTTTCAGATGAGAACATAGAATGGGGAAGAGGTTCTGTTCTTTGCACAGTTCTGGGCTTTGCCCCAAGCCTGCTTCCTCTTCCCATGGGTGCTCTAATCTTGAAGAAGGCAGGCTTTGGTGAGTGTGTGCTCGATGAAGGTGGCAACTTGGAATTCAGAGGGCACGGCAGTGGAAATGGCGGGCAGTGGAGACGTCCCCGGCCCTGGGACTTGGGGGTCCTCTGTGAGGGTTAGCTGAGGCCAGGACTGGCAGCAGACCTCCTGGAAAACATTTCAAAGGCTTTGCTCTCCGGAAGACTGGCAGGAACCAGGGACTTCAGTTTTAACAGGGCCCAAGGAAACTGGAAAGAATTTGGTTCCGATTTTCCAGCAAGAAAAGACAGTTATCCAATTGAAAGGTTGGCATTTAAATAAAAAGTCACCTGTAAATTTGTGAGCTGGTAACATCCAACTTGCCATTTGATGGAGCCCTTGGGATCCGATTGGATTTAACTTTGGAATCTGACTTTCCTCATAAAATAACTTACAGAGAATTTTTCCTGTCTTTTAAATAATTTCCCATTTTTGAATCTTTCTATGACAATCCTGAATGAAGGAGCAATGTTGGGTTAGCCACTGCTGCTCAGAAGACTGGATTTAAAAAGCTCTTGGTGGCTGGGCGTGGTGGTGCACGCTTGTAATCGCAGGTTCGTGGACAGTCTCAGTTACTTAATGAGACCCTCTGCAACTTAGTGAGACCCTGTTTCAAAATAAGGAATAAGCCGGGTGTGGTGGCACATGCTTTTAATCTCTGCACTTGGGAGGTTGAGACAGGAGGATCACGCAGGTTTGAAGCCAGCCTCAGCTACTTAGTGAGGCTCTCAGCAACTTAGTGAGACTCTATTTCCAAATAAAATACAAAATAGGTCTGGGAGTGTAGTGTGGGGGTAGAAAGCCCCTGGGTTCCACCCCCAGTACCACCACCAAAAAAAAAAAAAGGAATAAAAAACAGGGGTGGGGGTGTAGCTTGGAGGTAGAATGCCCCTGGGTTCAATCTGTGGCACTGCAAAAAATAAAAATAAAGTTAAAAATAGAGAAAAGGTCTCAGGCTGATGCTTCCCTGGTGCCTGTTTAGTGTTTAGTGCCAAGGGGCTGTGCTGAGTAGAACTGGAGCATCAGCTGTGGGCTTCTGCCATACTCAACACTGCCTTTGTTACAGGACATCACACACCTAGCGAATTTTATTACACAAGTATCCAGCGTATTTCTGTAGCAGATCATCCAGTGTGGAGACAGTTCAGGTGGGCCCATCTGTCCAGGGCATTGGGGGCTCATTGTGGGCTCACCTGGTCTCTGTGCTGAGACACCTGAGGTTACATGAACCCTGGGTTTGGGTTTGGAAGGACTCAGTAACTTGCTGGTTATTTGACTCTTGAATCCTTCCATCTGCTGACAGATAAGATTCATAGAGACCTTCCACCCTTGAGCTATTTGCTTTATTTACTTTTAAGATGTCTTTTCTCTGTCATCTATCTATCACCCTTCATTCTAATCTATCATCCATCCATCCATCCATTCACCCACCCACCCACCCACCCATCCCTCCATTCATCCCTCCTTTATTTATTTTCTATCACCAGCCTATCTATCTATCCACCCATCATTTATCTCTCCATCTACCCATCCATCTATTTCTATCAATAATTTAGCAATCATCTCTCCATTCATCTATATATCATCTGTAATCTATCATCTATTTATCTATCAATCTATATTTCATCATCTATCTTCCATCCATCCATCCATCCACTTACCATCTATATCTCTATCTTTTTTAGGGGTACTGGGGATTGAACCCAGGGGCATTCTACCTCTGACCTATGCTCTCAGACCTTTTTAGTTTGAAATAGGATCTTGCTAAGTTGCTGAGGCTCTTGATAATTTGCTGAAGCTGGCCTTGGACCTGCAACCCTCCTGTCTCAGCCTCCCAAGTAGTGGGGTTACAGCGGTGCACCACTATGCCTGGGTCTCTATTTATCTCTGATCTTTTGACCTACCATTTTGTTCTGCATGTGTTTTAATGTTGCATGTGCACAATGCCTCTTCTGGGAAGGACATTAAACACGCACAGGAAGAAGGCAACTGGTGCCACGGTGGGTGGTTCGAGTCCCAGGGCCTCGGTTTAGGTGGCTCTCGTCCCTCTCAGCGCAGTTCCCTTTTGGTAGCATGGAGTCATGGGATATGAATTGTTTTACAAATTATGACAAGTGGCTCCTGGACACACGAGAGGGGCACAGCTTCACTGCAGTAGGAGGAACTTACATCATGCAGCTGTAGTTTTTTATATTCGTAAGGCAGAACCCCCAAAGCATGATAACACAGTGCTCAAGAGAGCAGGGAACAACTGGCCCTGAACTTGCCAATGGGAGCAGAAATCAGTAAAACTTCTGATGGGCTCTGGGAAAAATATATCAACACTCTTATCATATGCTAAATTTATCAACATTCTTCTCATATACTCCTTTACCCAGTAATCTTGCTTTTAAAACTGTATCCTCTAGATACATTTGTAAGTGAGACAGCATGTTGTTTGTCAAGGCAAAAGGTAGGAGAGCAATTCTGCGTCTCCCAGGAGGCTTGCTAAATACTTGGAGCCACACAGTGGAATCTGTACCTGTATTTATTTATTTAGATATCTCTGCAAAAAACAGTCTGCAGCCTTCCCCAAACGAGAGCTGTCTTCATGACCTCTTAGATTCCACCAAGAACAACAGTGAGGTCAGGAGGATGGGAGAAGTCTGTGACCTTACGTGAGACCAGTAGAAACCGGAAGATGTGCCTGCGCAGGCTGTGGGCGTGTCCTGGGACCCGCCCTGAGAGGCCAGGGCGCCGTGGTCCTTGGTTGGGAGGGGAGACAGCACCGTGGGGACAGTCCACCACTGACCTTCTGTTCTTAGAATTTTTGAAGATGTGAATAATCATTTAAAATCTAAATAAAATTTTAAAAAGATGAAATAATCTAGCTGTCCTGGCGAGGCGAGACCATGCCTTCAGAGAATCCTAAGGTAGTTTCAGGGGCCACCTGGCCGCCGCTCTGGGCTAGACGAGCAGGCCCAGGATGTGCATGCGTGGGGCCTGGGGAGGGAGGGCGGGTGTGCCTGGGCACGGTGCGGGTCCCAGGCTGGTTGGCCACCCAGCTCATCCCATGGGCCAGCGCCCCTACCGGGGGCCCAAGAGAGGCGGGGCAGCTGTGCTGGCTGTGTCCTCTGGAGGAGGGCTGGGGCCAGGCAGGGACACCTGCACGGCTTAGAGACGCAGCTGTTGAACTCACTCCCAGGCGCTGGCGTTGGCCCGCACCTTCCTCCTCCGTGACCTGGGGCTGAGGAGCACTGGTGCTTCAGGAGCAGGCTGCTGCCCGAGGCGGAGCTTCCGGCCACTTCACAGCCGCGAGACGTCGGAGCCTCGGGTCCTCACCCAGAAGCTGACCCAATGTCCCAGGCAGCCTGATGCCCAGACTGGAAGACTCTTTTCCTGAGTGAAACAAACGCCCCGACACTGTGTGTTTGTATCTGCAGTCTCCACAGGGAGAAAGGCAGCAGACCTTTTAGCGAGCAGAACGTGTGCGTCCCGACAGACGGACTGTGCAGTCACAAAGAGGTCAAGCCCTTCATTAAAAATACATGGCCAGGAGAAGGCAGACAATTATCCTCCACATGATATGAGTGATCAATATAATTAAGAAATGAGCTCCCAATGAAAGGACAGATGAACGGTCATCTTGGGAGGACTGATACTGTATGGCTAATCAAGTATTCACCTAGTGCCGAGGTGCTTGGTGCTGTGGGGATGGAGACCATGTTTGCCTCACTGAGGAGTTCTACAGACACACCACCACCATCCACGACGCGGGCGAGTGGGACCCATATCACCTGGGGCAGGAAACCAGCTCAGGGTGAGCTTTCCCAGTGAGGTTTCCCAGGCATTCCTACTCCTGAGCCCAGAGCCCAGAGCACCAGAGCCCAGAGCCCAGAGCCCACAGAGCCCAGAGCCCAGAACCCAGGGCCCGGAGCCCAGAACCCAGGGCCCGGAGCCCAGAGCCCAGAGCCTGGAGCCCGGAGCCCAGAGCCCACAGAGCCCAGAGCCCAGGGCCCAGAGCCCAGGGCCCAGAGCCCAGAGCCCGGAGCCCAGGGCCCAGGGCCCGGAGCCCAGGGCCCGGAGCCCGGAGCCTGGAGCCCGGATCCCAGAGCCCACAGAGCCCAGAGCCCAGGGCCGAGAGCCCAGAGCCCGGAGCCCAGGGCCAGGAGCCCAGGGCCCAGGGTCTGGAGTCTAGAGCCCAGAGCCCGGAGCCCGGAGCCCGGAGCCCAGAGCCCAGGGCCCAGAGCCCAGAGCCCAGAGCCCAGAGCCCACAGAGCCCAGAGCCCAGGGCCCAGGGCCCGGAGCCCGGAGCCCAGAGCCCAGAGCCTGGAGCCCGGAGCCCGGAGCCCAGAGTCCACAGAGCCCAGAGCCCAGAGCCCACAGAGCCCAGAGCCCAGAACCCAGGGCTCGGAGCCCGGAGCCCAGAGCCCAGAGCCCAGGGCCCAGAGCCCACAGAGCCCAGAGCCCAGGGCCCGAAGCCCGGAGCCCAGAGCCCACAGAGCCCAGAGCCCAGAGCCCAGAGCCCACAGAGCCCAGAGCTCAGAGCCCAGAGCCCAGAGCCCACAGAGCCCAGAGCCCAGGGCCCAGGGCCCGGAGCCCAGAGCCCAGAGCCCGGAGCCCAGAGCCTGGAACCCAGAGCCCACAGAGCCCAGAGCCCAGAGCCCAGGGCCCGGCCCAGAGCCAAGCCCACAGAGCCCAGAGCCCAGAACCCAGGGCTCGGAGCCCGGAGCCCAGAGCCCAGGGCCCAGGGCCCAGAGCCCACAGAGCCCAGAGCCCAGGGCCCGAAGCCCGGAGCCCAGAGCCCACAGAGCCCAGAGCCCAGAGCCCACAGAGCCCAGAGCTCGGAGCCCGGAGCCCAGAGCCCAGAGCCCGGAGCCCAGAGCCCACAGAGCCCAGAGCCCAGGGCCCAGGGCCCGGAGCCCAGAGCCCGGAGCCCAGAGCCTGGAACCCAGAGCCCACAGAGCCCAGAGCCCAGAGCCCAGGGCCCGGAGCCCGGAGCTTGGAGCCCAGAGCCCGGAACCCAGAGCCTGGAGCCCAGAGCCCAGAGCCCAGAGCCCAGAGCTCAGAGCCCAGAGCCCAGGCTGTGATACTCAGAGGAAACTCAATTAATTAAAATGTTGGCCATTTTATCTCGTAGCACTGCTTCTTAGCTATTCTGTCCTCTTTGGGAGCAAAGCTGGATGGCTGGACCACTCAAGGTAACAGAGCACCGTTGCTCTCTCTTGATCTGAAAATGGAAAAAGGAGGAGGACATAAATCAGTTTTTTTTTGAGAACTCATAAAATGGTTCCTAAAACCAGGGAGCAGGACTCAAGAGTGTCATGTATGAGTCAGAACAGCTCATGTTAGCTGCTGCTACGGGTATCTCCCGACTCAGGGGTGTGGCTCCATCTGCTGACATCATCACCCATCTTTCTGGGTGGTGGGTGACCAGGGGTCCTGGCTCCTTTGGTCTTGGAGGTCTCTGTCTTCAATTCAGGACTTCCCTGAAGTCTGCCTGCATCCTTTCCATCAGGTACTGAAGACGAGAGAGCGGCAGATCACACAAGACAGCACCAGCAGACCATGGGTGTGCCCAGCAGGGCTTCTGCCTCCACCTTCTGTGTATACAAGTGGCTCCCTCAGCCCGGAGGAGCCTGGGCTTCCTGCGTGCCAGGGGGAACGGGCACTGGTAAGAATTATGTGCAGTCTTGGTTCTGAAAACCATCCAGTCGTGGCAGAGCTATTTTGCAATGGCAGGATGAAAAAATGTACAAGAGGAAGGCGACAGACCATGCAGCCATGTTTCCTGGGAACAGTGCGTGCTGCCCACATGTCCAGCACGGCTCCACGGGGAGAGCTCCTGGGGCCGGAAGGCAGTTCACCAAAGCCCCTCCTGCTCAGCGCCTCATGGGCTGGGCAGCAGCAGCAGCAGATGGTGGAGAGTTACTTGTTGAAGCAGGAGCCTCAAACCACCTCTGTGGGGGCCGGGGAAATGCAAGTTCCTTTTCATGTGTGGATTCCGAGGCGCTGAGGCAATAGCATCGTGAGGCCAGGAGACAGACAATGGAACTGGTGGACAGCAGAGCAGAGCTTTGTGCCTCTGGGGCCAGGGAAACTGAGGCCTTGGAAGGGCCAGAGAGGGCACTGCCCGCAGCTTCCTGCTCCAGGAGCGCCTCCTGGCCTCCCCTTCCTCTACCACCAGGTACACAGAACCCTACATGCTCTTCTCTTCCATGGAGACAAAACAGAAAATGATTTCAAACATAGAAGTGGATAAGCATTAACAAAAGTGAAGGCATTTCTGACAAAAACATATCAGTAGCACCCAGGGCAGGTGGGTTAGACTGCACCACCCAGAGCAGGTGAGCTAGCCTGCAGCACCCAGAGCAGGTGGGCTAGCCTGCAACACTGAGTGCAGGTGGGCTATCCTGTAGCACCCAGAGCAGATGGGCTAGCCTGCACCACCCAGAGCAGGTGGGCTAGCCTGCAGCACCCAGAGCAGGCGGGCTAGCCTGCACCACCTAGAGCAGGCGGGCTAGCCTGCAGCACCCAGAGCAGGTGGGTTAGCCTGCAGCACCCAGAGCAGGCGGGCTAGCCTGCAGCACCCAGAGCAGGCGGGCTAGCCTGCAGCACCCAGAGCAGGTGGGCTAGCCTGCAGCACTCAGAGCAGGCAGGCTAGCCTGCCTCCTCAGCCTCAGCTTTCCATGTATCTGCCTCATTGCTGTGGTGCTCACTGGGGCAAGAGAGACATTTACTTCCTCTCTTCCCTTTGAACCCCGCTCAGAAGGCTGGAGGTGCTTGCGTGGCTCTGGGTGGCACGCTGGGTTGCATTATCTGGGACACCAAGGTTGCCGCACAGGCAGTTTATGGCTATTGTCCCCAGGGAGGGCTATAGAAATCAGATGTCTATCTCAGAGATCCCTGAGTGAGGAGCGGAAATGATAAATAAATAGAAATAAATAAATAAATCTCAAAAAGTAACTCACAAACATTTTTGCAAGTATAAAGTGCGTGAGCTATTGTGTCCCGAGGGTATAGAATTAATTCACACAATGATAATTTATATTTTATGTGAGTTTTATTTTTATACACCTGCTTTTCTTTGCAATTCATGAAAAAACATATTGATATCAAGGCAATTGTGCTGTCACGGAATTCATAATCCTAACTGGAAGCCTTCACATCAACATGACACGTCTCTTTTATGCTAACTCCAGCAATTTAGAAAAAATACAGGTTATAAACAGCTAATAAAACTTCCCCATTTGTTAGTCTGATACGCTCTCTCTCCGTTCAGTGGAGTTAAGACGTTCTTACTGGCTTTGAGGGAAAAGTGGCTGCGCTGAGTCTGTGCACTCACCTGGAGGAGTGATTGCACGCACCCTCCCCTCCAAGGCTCAGGTTTCAGCGTTTGGGACAATGGGCTTCAGGCTAAAGTTTGTAAAACGTGCCCAGGTCTAACTCCGAGGTTTGAATGCACGTGGGGTGCACAGCGCGGTGGTTCAGGGGGACAGCAAACCCCTTCTGCCCAGGGCCAGCTGTGAACGATTTGGACTTTGCTGCTAGGGGGGGCCAGTGTTGGCTCCTGTGCTGAGACTTGGACCCCAACAGGGCAGTGTTCAGGGGTGGGGCTTTTGAGAAGGGATTGGGTCAGGAGGGCCTGACTTGGTCAGGGGATTCATCCCCAGACCAATCCGTAATTGGACAGACTATGGGGAGGTGCGGATGCTGCGGGAGGCGGGGCCGTGGAGGAAGCGCGTCACGGGGCGTGGCCTAGAGGGGCGTGGCCTCGCCTCTGCTCCCTGACCCCTGTGCGGAGCATCCTTGCTTCTCCACATTCTCCGGCCTCGAGGTTCTGCTTCCCGCAGACCCAGAAACAGTGGCGTCTTCTGCGCAGGGGCGGAAACCTCTGAAACGTGAGCAGATAGGCGTTTCCTTCACCAGGCTGCCGCCCAGGCATTTCCTCCGGGAAGGAAAGTTGCCGGCCACGCGGTGTTGGAGCGGCTCGCCGGGGAAGCCGAACAGCACGTGGCTGCACGCTGCCACGCTCGGTTTGCGGAGCCGGGTTTGAACCCATCTGCGCGAGTCATGGAACGCTATTCTCGTCGATTTCCACCCACTTAAAAATGTAAAAGTCATTCTTAGTGCACATGCAGTTCCGAGCCGTGGCCAGCAGGGCGGGGCTGCGGAGCCGCCCGGCTCAGCCTGGTGTAGCCCACCCTGGGAGCTGGTGTTTGCGTCTCCCCTCCAGCCTGGAGCTCTGTCCACCCGAGGGGACGAGCCTCACCGTCAACCGCCCTGGAGTTAAGGGCAGACTGAGGGCAGGGTGTGGCAGGTGTGTGGTTAGTGGTTGGACGTATACGTGCTCGTATCCACCTGAACCTCCATGAGCTGGAACTTCGAGGCGGGACTGCCAGGGAGAAGGGGGGGCGTGGGCAGGCAGGGCCGCCCTCTCCTTCCTGCCTCCTGGGCAGGTGTGAGGACCTCCTGTCCCCAGTGCCGCGGTGATTGGGCTCTGCCCTGCCCTTGCTGGTCCTCAGGCCTGCTGGGTTGGGCAGGCCTCTAGGACCTTGCTGCCTGGAGGCAGCACCCCTTTGCTCCCTGCCAGGACGGAGAGGGGCCCTCAACCTGGGTAGATGGGGGCGCCCTCACGGGGTCACCATGCTTGTTTATGCCAAGTGGAATGACCGGTGCTAGGGTGTGGCGGGGCTTCAGAGGATGTCCAGTGGCGGCTTTACACCTGAGAGTAAGCCAACGCTGGGCGTGGCACTGCACACTTATAATCCCAGTATTTGGGAAGCTGAGACAGGAGGATCTGAGTTCGTGGCCAGCTTCAACTACCTAGTGAGGTTTTTTGCAACTCAGTGAGACCCTGTTTCAAATTAAAGAATAAAAAAATAGGATTGGGGGTGTAGTTCTGAGTTAAAATTTGTCCCTGGTTTCCACCCCCAGTACTGAAAAAAAAAATAAATAAAGAAAGAAAGAAAGAAAGAAAGAAAGAAAGAAGAACGAAAGGAAGGAAGGAAAGAAGGAAGCCCAGCCAGCCCTGGGTGGTTGAAGTCTTTCTCTCCCTCTGCCTCCCTCCAACTCCTGGCCTCCCCTCCTCCCAGACCCTCAGAATGGCCGCACTCAGCATGCAGCCTGTGGATAAACGCTAGTTTTCACTTTGTGGGAAGCGGTGTGAAAGGAGAGGCAAGTATGATGCTGAGAGCAGGGCAGGAGGGAGGCAGGGCAGGAGGGAGGCAGGGCAGAAGGAAGGCAGGGCAGGAGGGAGGCAGGGCAGGAGGGAGGCAGGGCAGGAGGGCTCAGGGCAGGAGGGAGGCAGGGCAGGAGGGAGGCAGGGCAGAAGGAAGGCAGGGCAGGAGGGAGGCAGGGGAGGAGGGCCCAGGGCAGGAGGGAGGCAGGGCAGGAGGGAGGCAGGGCAGGAGGGAGGCAGGGCAGGAGGGCCCAGGGCAGGAGGGAGGCAGGGCATCTGGCTGTTCAGGCCTGCCTCTCCTGGGATGGCCCTGCTGGGATGACCTGTCCCCTGAGCCCTGCTTGACCTCTCCTGGGAGCTGAAATAGCAGCAGGAGGCCTCCAGCAGCTGGCGGCTGCATCCTGACCACTTTGGAAGAAGATAGAAGGCCTGGACCGCAGCAGTGCATTCCGCAGAGGCCAAGCGAGCAAGGGCGGAGGTGCTGTCGGGCCAGGCCGAGCCTCAGTGGGAGGACCCTGGTCACCAGGCACCGAGGCCTGTTCTCACCCAAAGGTTACACTTTGTTCTACTGTTTAACCTGGGAGGTGGGGCCACAGCACTAGCACTTGCAATGGAGACAAGGAGCTGAGAGCACCACCCTTCCTTCTGATCTGGCTTGAGGCTCATACCTGGTGAGGTGCGGACCTCACTGCCTGACTCTTAGTTCAAGAGAACTGAACTAAGAGTCAGTGGTGTCACACTTGTCATCAGGGAGTCTGGGCTTGGAGCCGGAGTCTGCGGGCGCTGGGAGCCCTGCAGCTTTGGGGGAGGATCTCTGAGTTGGAGAGCGGTTTAAACACTGGGGAAGATGGCGGGTAGTGGTTGCTGGCTTCTCCAGTGTCTGGGTGGTGCCCTCCGCTCTGTCTCCTCTGGAAGACCGGAACCCTCCCTAACACTCCGCCTGCGTCGTCTCTCAGCTGGTGCTGTGCCCGATGCTTCTCTTTACTCCTTGCTGGTGTATCTCCTTTTAGCCGTTCCCGTCTGGTTTCTGCATTTAAAAGCGCGTTAACTGTTCCAGGCGGGTCCCCCGGCCATCCCAAGGCAGTGGATGACGGCGGGATGCGGCGGAGAGACGCAAGCTGCCCTCTGGTGCGTCTCCATCCTCCCTAACTCACCCGCGCAGACTCTCCATGTGCTGACCTCCCCAGGGTGCAGGGAGCACCATGCTGGACCCTGGCCTGTCTGTCCTGGACCGTGTCCCCCTCGAGGGGCCAGGGCCTGTCATGGGCTTCCTGTGGGCAGACCCAGTGTGTTTGAATCCTTGTAGATGCACTGCATTTCCTGTGATGTGGCAGGCCCATGGGAGACCCAGCACACGACTGAATCTCACCGCATCTGTCATGGACGATGGATCGGGGAGCTCTTTCTAGATTATTTTACTAGATATTCATTTCTTTTATGGGTCCCCCACCCTGGCCCCTGCCCCTTGGTGGTGTTTTTGGCAGTGTCTTGGTGGGATGGGCTGAGGTTGGAGCAGGGCCGGGCCGGGCCTCACGCACCCTGGGCAGCTCTGCGGTGTCTTTCTGGGACTGTGGCTTGGACTCGTCTGTCCCGAGTGTGGGTTGCACAGGTCCAGGGGAGCGCTTTGTGAAGATCTAGAGGCGGGAAAGAAAAAGGAGGTGGGGAGAGGAGATCTGTGGAAAGACAGGAAAAATAAAGGGATGAGGAACCGGGTGCATGGCAGAGTATCAGGCGGAGGCGGTGCGTGGCAGACGGCGACCGCGGAGTCTGCCTTCTCGTTCTCTTTGTTACTACCCCGTCACACTGGGGCCCGGAGCTGCCCCCAGCCTGAGGCCACACCACCTTCTGGGACAGATGCTCCCCTGCTAGGCAGACACTGCAGTGGAGGAGGACGGGGAGCCCCAGCAAGGTCTAGAGCTAAACCTTTGTGTTCTAGGAGAAGCAGAATACACAGAAACCTACAAAAAAGCCAGGCACAATAGTGCACACCTGTAACCAAGTACTTTGGGGGCTGAGACTGGAGGATGGCAGGTTTGAGGCCAGCCTTCAATAACTTAGAGACACCCTGTTCCAAAATTAAAATAACTGGGATTACAAATGTGTGTTACCACGCTGGGCAGCCAACCTTAGCAACTTAGTGAGGTTCTGTTTCAAAATAAAGGAATAAAATAGGGCTGGGGGTGTAGCTCAGAGGTACAGTGCTCCTGGCTCCCATCCCCAGTATCTCTCACACACACAGGATTAAAATAACAACAATAAAAGGGCTATAAAATGTTTGTGCATAAAATTTAAAAATAGTAAAATAAGAAAAATAAAACTAATATACAATAAAAAACAAAACAAGCAAACAAACAAAAGGACTGGAAAGTAGCTTAGAGTTAGCGCATCCCTGGTTCAATCCCCAGTAAGATACACACATGTGCACACACACACACACGCACACAAAACGAACAAAAACAAAAGCCCAACTTTTTCTCTAGAAGCAAGAGAGGAGAGGTCTTGTGGGAGTAGTGGTCAGAGATAGGCCTTCCTCCTGCGTGTTCTGAAAATGAATGAACCCAAGCCGGGCGTGGGGGTGCACGCTTGTGATCCCAGCATTCGGGAGGCTCAGACAGGAGGATCACGGTTCGCAGACAGCCTCAGCTACTTAGGCCCTCTGCAACTCAGTGAGACCCTGTTTCAAAATAAAGAATAAAAAATAGGGCTGGGGGTGTAGCTTGGAGGTAGAATGTCTCTGGGTTCCATCCCTAGCACCACACACACAAAAATAAATAAATAAAATGAATGAACCCACCAACCACGGGAGGTGTACTTGAATGTGAGTCTCAGGGCCGCCCACAGTTCCGGGCTCCTCTGTACCAGGGCCCAGTCTGTGGCCCCAAGAGCTCAGGCAGGGGCATTGTGAGCCACCCCAGAGCCAGGGTGCCAACACCACCGCCCCTCTGCAAAGACGCAGGCTGAGACAGGCGCAGGTCCCACGAGGCCGCTCTCAGGATCACAACTCTTCCCCTTCCCAGGAAAAAACAGTGTTGTTATTATATTTTTAATTCCCTAATGTGTGACCCAGTGGCCCGTATCATCTACAGAGAATGAGTGGGGAGGCCGGCCAGGCTGTGTGGTCAGTGCTTTCAATATCCCCCCTGCTAGCCATTACATCACCCAGCTACTCTCTAAGAGGATTTTCAGCAGGCTTGGCTTCGTTATTAAAATAGTAATTAATTTTTTCCTCTTCACAAAACCCGGGGACCTTCAGACGGCAGCCTCAGGAGAGAGGGCGATCCCCCTTTGACAGTGGCCTTTCTGGAAGCCGTAATCGGCTCTCCAGCCTACAGTACACATGTTCCCCAGTAAATGTGATTAAAGAGCCACACAAAAACCCCCTTGCAGAAAATTAATTCAGTTTCAGGAATAAAAAGTCTGATAAAGTTGTGCGATGGTTCCTTGACAAGGCAGAATGGAGGGTGAGTTGATCCCCTCCGAGGATAAACGGGCGCCCGAAAGGTCCGGTCGTTCCCAGAGTAGAAACATCTGCTGCAGCTAATTCAAGTTAGCTCTCGATTGTGAAATTCATTACCACATCAGGCAGCGGAATCCTCAAACACCCTGCTAGGAAGTGTGGTTTCTCAGGCTGGAACCATGTGTCCGCTGTGCCGTTGTTAGGGTCCGCCCGCTCCAGCCCGGCGACGGACATCCTCCCGGGGCCCGGAGGGTGCTGGGCCTGCTGTGCTCAGTGTGGTCATCCTCCCGGGGCCCGGAGGGTGCTGGGCCTGCCGTGCTCAGTGTGGTCATCCTCCCGGGGCCCGGAGGGTGCTGGGCCTGCCGTGCTCAGCATGGTCTTTCCAGCCATAGCGTCCACTCACTCCAGGGGGTCGTGGCATCTGGACCAGGGAGTGTTGGTTGTGTGTGATGAGGCGCAGCCGCGACCCCCGCCTGGGCACTCGCCGACAGCTCCGCTAGTTCAATCCCAGGCTCCACCCTGTTTAGTGAGAGCCACTCTGCCTTTCTTTGGGGTCATCATGGGGATTAAGTAATAATGGATCCAAGAGTTTGGATCCAGAGTAGAGACTGGCAGGCAGAGGTGGTGGACAAGAAAGCTGAGCGCAGACACCTGCCTGGGGCCGGCCTGCCTTACTGCTTGGGAGGGCGGACATCAAGTTCATGTGCATGCTGCGCATGTGAGTACGACTTACTTGGAGGCAGGTTTTTTGCAGCTTGAATTAGTTAAGAGTCTCAGGATGATGTCATCATGGATTTAGGGTGGGTGCGAAGTCTAGTGACAGACGTTCCTATAAGTAAAAGAGACTCCAGTGCCACAGAGACACGTCGTGAAGACCTGGAGCCCCGGGCTGGGGAGGCAGGAGGGTGCTCTCTCCTAGGGTAGGCCTGCATTTGGACTTCTGGCCCCCGAGACTGTAGCAGGACGCACTTCAGTGAAGTCTCCCTCCCTGATAGTGGTCGCCTGTTATCAAGCTGCAAGAAATGCAGGGCCCAGAGAGGAAGTCCATTTCCCAACGCCGCTTGGGACCCGCAGACGGGCATCCTGAGGTCCTCCTGAGCCCGCAGCAGGGGAGAGCCAACCCATCTGGGTCAGCCCCGCGGCAGTGTGGGGCCTCCCTGGCCTGGCTGGGTGCCTTCACGCCTCCTGAGAGGATCTGCACATCATTAGGAGCACGGCAAGCCTCTGGGCTGCTTTGAATACACGTGCACAGCCACGCTGAGCGTCTGCGGTCTTCTCTAGAGCGAGTCCCCTGCTCACGCGTGGGCACAGCCTTTCCGGGAGCTTGTGCTGTGAGTCTGCTCCAATGGGCACTCGGTTTCAGTGAGGCCTCTACCTGAGGGGTGGCCGGGCAGGTCATCCTTTTACGTTGTGGCTCTGTGGGAGCGCCCTGTCTACACCCACAGCTCTGCGGACCACCCTGTCTACACCTGCTGCTCTGTGGGAAGCAGAGCCTGTACCCACAGCTCTGTGGATAACCCTGTCTATACCTGTGGCTTTGTGGAGCCCCCTGCCTACACCCCTGGCCCCACAGAGCACCCTGTCTACACCCACAGCTCTGTGGATCACCCTGTCTATACCTGTGGCTTTGTGGAGCCCCCTGCCTACAACCCTGGCCCCACAGAGCACCCTGTCTACACCCACAGCTCTGTGGAGCATTGCACTTACATCCACGGTCCCCTCCAGTACCATGATGCCATGCCCTGTGGGCCTGGAGAGGCCGGCACAGCGCCGGGGCTGACTTCCTGGAGTGGGCGTGGTGCTGTCAGCAGAGAGTCCTCCCGGGGACCCCACCAGGTGTGCTGTCTCCATGGTGTCCCGCCCTTTCTCTGATTGTGAGGAGCATCTTGTCTTGGCAAGTGCAAGTTAAAGTAGTCGCTAGAACGAAAAATTCAGGTCCCATATCCCTCGGCCCTAAGTACGTGTTTGCCATTTGTGCATGGATATACCATGTGTGTACTCTTCTCAGGCATAGCTGTATTGGATGAGGACATTTGTGAAGCTTCACACCATAGAGCTTTGCGTGAGGGTTATTTCCTGGATTGAAAGAAAATAGTCCCCACCAGAGCCTCCTGCTTCTCTAAGGAAAGACAGTGCGTAAGCCTACACACTCCATGGCGGTGGTTTCCACATCCTAATAATCATCGTTAATACGATGGGGTGCGAGAGGTCATCTCCCAGCAAGCCCGGGTCCCCGCAATCTGACCCAGCTGAGCACCAAGGTTAGCAGCCATCACCGCTGAAACTGTGATAACCCAGGGGAAAAGGCAAGGTTCACGTTTTGGTCTCTTTCTGACGTGCTGCTCACACGGGAGTTGGGTATCCTTGGAGTCGGGAGGGATAATCCCATCCTGTGTGTCATGGTTGGTTAAGAAGTTAGTTGGCCTGCAGTGAACACCTGCGGGTCGACTCTTGTGGCTGGAGGCCGCCACCTGTGTGATGCTTCTGGATGTGGCTTGAGGATGTGACGCTTGAATGTGACCTTGAACCACGCCAGCGCCGCACGAGCACGCCTCTGCTCTCAGTTCTCCAGGGCATGGGGACCCCAAAGCTTCATGATGCGCCCAAAGACATCTTGCCTTTCCTGAGCGCCCCATACTGACCCTGATACCTGCTGTTCTGCGAGCTCTTTTACTGTGGCTGCCCTGCAGAGACTCCACCCTATGCAGTGCTTCCTCGGCGCCAGCCCAGTGGACGGCCAGCCAGCGCTCTGATCTCTGTGTTCACAGGACAGAGTCTCCTTCTCCAGCTGTGTGCTTCCGAGGTGGGCTGTCTCTCTCCTGGAAGCAGCCACAGTGAGCTGCCGTGAGCAGGGGACGGATGTGTGGAATGGTGCGAGCCCAGGAAACGCTTAATCCAAGCTATTTTCACTACTATTACTTAACTACGAGTAATCTCATTCCTCCAGATTTAAAACTGAACACCCGCAAGCTCTTCCTTGCTTAGATATGTGCAACACGCAACACAGTTTAGTGTGTTCTATTCCTTTGCTTCAGAACGCAGGCGGCCCAGCCCGTCCCTCATGCGGTGATCAGAGCAAGGCACGCGCGCCCTTTAAAGCCTTCCCGGGCTCTATGCAGAGGCTGCGTGTACAGGGCTAATGGTTCAATTACATGTGGGGGAGAGATGAAAGGGCAGGAAGTGGCTGTCATGGCCTCAGAGGAAATATTTGCAGAAAAAAGAGCACACCAGCAAATAAAGTGCTAATTAACGTCCAATTCTAGCGCTGATAAACGGACCACAGCAGCAGGCAGGACCGAGCCCTTCTGTGTGGGGGCTTTGTGAGCCAGGAGCAGCACCTAGCTGCTCCTTATTTCCCGGACCGTATGGGGTTTGGAAGGAGAGGGTTCCAGGGCAGTGGAATCGCCGTCTTCAGAGTATAAATTCCTAGCGGCCAGCTTAGTTTATCCCAGGGAGGACCTTCCGCCTTCTCCTGGGTGCCAGAGCGCTCGCTGTCAGTGCTCCTGGACACCCGCCCGGGCGCCTGGCTAAGTGGGAGCACCTTTCTGTGGGCAGCATGGGGTTTTGAGCAGAAGAGAGGCATGGGGATGGTCTTTGATAGAAAGTGACCCTTGCCTCTGAACTGGCTCTAACACTTCCTGGGACTTTCATGTAAGCTATAAAGAAAAGATTGTATTTTTAAGATAGACACACTAACGTGTGTGTGTGTGTGTGTGTGTGTGTGTGTGTTCATGTGTGTGGTAATGAGGATTAAACCCAGGAACATTCTACCTCCAAACTACACCCCAACCCCATTTTATTTTTTATTTTGAAATAGAATCTTACTAAGTTGCTGAGGTCCTTGCTAAGGCTGTCCTCAAACCTGCAGTCGTGTCTCAGCCTCCCAAGTACTGGGATGACAGGCATGTGCCACCACGTCCAACTAAAAAGCTAGCGTTTTTACTTGTTATCTTAGTCATCGCTTTATGTGAGATCATGATGCTGTGTGTGAGGGTAGACCTGCATCAGGAAATGAAGGCAAGGCAGAGTTTAATTCTGTTTTTCAGGGTGCCCTTGAGATTTTACATCTAAATGATCACAAACTACGACATTCAAATTCAAGTATAAAGTGGGAAAGAGAAAGTATCTGAAGGGCTAGGTGCTTCCTAAAACCCCAAGCTCTCTGCCATGCTGTGAGGCAGCCTGTCACCAGTGAGGGACGGACGGTGCCTGGGCGCTCGAGTCCGGCGCCGGCGAGGCCACGTGGCCTTGGCTGTTCAGGGCACCCAGCCTGGGGTGGGGCGCTTGCAAGAGCTTTGCGTACTGCAGGCTCACAAGGTTGCCGTGATTTGGATCTTTTCACCTGCTGAGTTCTTAGGGGCTGGAGGAAGAATAGGCACTGAGCTCGGTGGAAGCGTGTCTGTGATTTGGAGACTGGTGCCCACGTCTGCCTGAGCGTGCTGCGGGAACAAAGGAAAGCCTCCATTAGCCAGGGAACGGCGTGGCAATTATTTCTGGTATGAGCATCGGAGAAGCGCAGCTCAAGGTAGACTTTTTGGGAGGCGCTGATGAGTGAATGCCAGAAATAATCATTTGACATTAAGCCTTTGTGATCTGACCAAGTGACTGTCGCGGAAGAGAATTTGTGGTGGAGTCAGATTGTGCGCTATTTCATGAATGCATTCCTTTTAGAATGTAAATGACAGAAAAATTATTCATTTATACCTATAATCAAACTACAAGTTTAATAGATAATGAAAACGCGCACAAAAACTATTACAATGCCACCAGAAATATGGCTTCAATCAACAAAAGGCAAGACGTTCAAAGTGAGACTCGGGAACTTTAACAAAAACGCTTCCATTGTGCTGGATCAGGACTTAGCTGCTGGGAGCGGTTTAATGTGCTGCAGATACTTTTGATAGAAAATCATGCCTTGGGACGCGCATTTTTATGTAGAAGGATTTTTGTGTTTGTTTTTTATTTGAGTAGTGCAGAGAGGCTTGCAGAATTATTTAGGAGTAAAGTCTCAGATCAGAAATGACAAGAGCAAATGGTCACAGGGCTTTTCAGTAAAATCCCTTGGGGTGGGTGGGTAGGTGGGGGGGTGTCCCAAGAGGAGTTGGCTCCCATGGGGAACAAACCTGAGCCCCTCTGAATTTAATCCTTGCTTTCTGAAATTAAGCAAATCTTGGATTTCTTTTCCCATGAAACATATTTGCAGTCCGCCTCTTCTCCTGGGCCGCGTGTCTGTCTTCTTCAATCAGAGTCCTTGTGCTGTCTGGCTTGGAGGAAAGAGGCCAGCTGACCGGAAGGGCCGCTTCAGACACTGCCACATCTTGATCTTTTTTCTTACCCAGATTTCTTACCCAGAACATTCACTGTGTCACCTCTGGGGTCATCTGATGGCCACTCTAACCCTACCAGCTTGGCTGTGACCTTGTATCCAGGAGAAGTGAGGTAACTGGTACCCAAAAAGGTGGGTGTAGGGGAATGATGGTCCTAAGTACCAGGCATCTGGTGAAAAGGCAGGCACGGGTTCAGAAATAAACTTGTGCTCGCGCGCGCACGCGTGTGTGTGTTGCAGACATCTCTATGCTTATCCTTGGAAAGGTTCCATTGCCTGTCTTAAGCCTCTAGAGTAGCTATCCTCTGAAAAGCACCTAGGTCCAACTAACTCACGTGGGGCAAGCTCATCGCATCCCTTGCTAGAGTGTGGCTATTTTCCAAATTCGGCTCAGTTTCCCCAGGGGCTCCAAACTGCTCGCCTGGACCCTTGCTCTGCATTTCTTTACCTGACCTAGGAAGGAAGGAGGGGCAGCTTAATAGAATAAGCATCGGGATTCTCATCTGTCATCCTGACCTCACGTTCAGAATGTGACTTCTGGGAGCACAAGACACGAAATCTGGAGATATTTGTATGTTTGCACTTCAAACAATCTTATGTTAAATATTCCAGGCAAAAGCAGCATCCACACATTGGCCCTTCTTCGCAGTCTCTGTGAGGGTGAACTAGAGAAGTAATGTTAGGAGACCTGGTTCGGCCCACCAGGGCCGCAGTGCCAGGGCTCGCTGGAGACCTGGGTCCTTCCTTCTGGTGCACACAGTGACTCTCAAAGACTTTCCTGGTGAAATCAACTTTGTGGCATTCAACCTTTCTCAGCAGAGACCCCTCCTGTGGCATTCCAGGCTCAATACTGACTAGACTCTACACAAGGAGAGAAGAGAGAGGTTGGTTTTCTCAGTGTTGGGAGCAGGGAGCCGGTGTCCTGTGGGTGCGGCCCCCTGGGCATCTTCTTGCTGTCTGTTCTCTTCCCACCCTGTGCTCTAAAAAGGAGTTCATATGGAACGTTTAGAAACACCCATGCACACACACGCAGGTATGTGCACACACATGCATTGGTGCCTGCACTTGGATGTAGGAGGCACGAATCTGCAGCTCCTCCCAGGGGCTCCTCCCAGAGGCTCCTCCCAGGGGCTCCTCCCAGAGGCTCCTCCCAGAGGCTCCTCCCAGAGACTCCACCCAGGAGAGTTCTGTATTCTTCTTCATTTTTCTTATTGGAGTTGTTTGTGATGATGACTGTCTGAGTCTCTGTAATGGATCTGCACAATCCTATGAACTAAAAAAAAGCAGAAATAAGGGTATAGAAATGGAAACAAAGGCATAGATAGCAGCCATCTAAGGCACAAATGCTGGCCTTTTACTTCATGAGATAACGTTTTAAAATTGATCACAAACCGGGCATGGTGATGGAGGATCACAGTTTCAGAACTTAGTGAGACTTTTTTTTTTTCAAAATAAAGATTAAAAAATAGGGCTGGGTTTGTAGATAGAATGGCCCTTGGTTTAATCCCTAGTACTGCAAAAAAAAAATTGATCATAAACCAATAATCACAAGTAAATCCATCTTGAACCTTTCACATCTCTCCTGACCCTACATCCCTACCTCCCAGGGGAGAGGGAAAAATGAAGGCGACCCCAGGACAGAGGGAGGCTTCTTCTCTCTTTTCCTCTTTCACAAAGGAAGGACAGTCTCCTTGTGGTCCCAGGCTCTTCTGTTGCTGTTTCTCTGATCCTGGTCACCAGCTCTGACCAGGAGCTGGAGCCAGGTGGGGTTCAAAGCGACCTCCTCCTCCAGTTCCTCCTGACTGTAGAGGACAAGCCTCACCTGGCCCAGAGCCTCCCCTGTGGGCCCGGCAAGACCTGCTGTTGATTTCTTAAAGGCTGACTCAAGCCTCATGGGCACGGAGAGGAGTCTGTCCAGGAGGGCACTCCTGGCATCTGTCACACCCCTCCACTCCTCCTTGGCCACTTTGCTCAGTCCTGTTGCAGACCAGTTTGCTGGAGAACACCCGTGAAGCTCGGCATCCAGGGGACCACAGGCCCTCCGGGATGGAGGCATGCTCCGTTTCTGCAGAGCACACCCTGGCCACGGCTCCTGCGACTCCACATCACATGTGCGTTGGCATATGTGTTGCTCCTCTGCTCCCAACCCATTCTTGAGTCGGGGGCACAGAGGGGAAGGGCACAGAGCAGCGTGGGGCTAGAACACGCCTGTGAAACCAAAGGCTGGAAGAGCTCAGGCACCAGCAGTTAAGCAGGGGTGGTGCTTTAGTTCTGTCCCCAGGGTCCTTCGGATGTAACCTACATAGGTGGTCCATGGGACAGACGTCACCTCCCGCATTGAAGGGGCAAGAATCAGCTGAGCATTCTGAGTGATGCCCAAGGCCACATGGTTGGGTAGTGGTAGAAACTCACCTTGCTTTTAGGGACTCCAACAAGGGAGATGGTGTGTGTGTGTGTGTGTGTGTGTGTGTGTGTGTGTGTGTGTGTTGGGAGACCTTAGGGTGGTGAGAGAATAATAAAAGAAAATTGTACCTTTTGGTAAATTCTTGACTAGGATTTTTCCTGCCGGAAACCTTGGGCTCGGGTCTTAGTGGGGGTGAAGCAGGCATTCCCTAGCCATCCGAGCTGGAGTCTGTCTCCATCTGTGCCGCGGCTAGCCTTGGGGTGGTCTGGAGAGCCTGGGAGGGGACCTCAGCTCTGCAGGAGCCCCCTCCAGCACCACATCTGCTGCAGTCCATTGGGCCCCGTCACCCTGGCTGTGCTCACGGGTCTGGACCAAGGGTTTCTGCGGTGTGATCCTTCAGCGCCTTGACCGTCCCCATGGAGCTGGGCTCCGGGGCAGAGCGCCCCCCAGTCCCCACCTTCGCCTGTCCGGGGACAGGGCACAGGGCACTGTGAGGGTCTTTTCTGCCTCGGCTGTTCCCAGGCTCCCCGGCTTGCGGCGTGTCTGTTGTGGGGTCGTTGTGCTGCTCGTGGTTGCTGAGTCTCGAAGCACACCATCCTCATTCTAGCTTTTCCTGGGGAGCTTCCTGTGGGGCCAGTGCACTGGCGATCTGCAGGCCACTAACATGCAGCTCTGTCCCACAGATGATGGAGGCTTACCGGGCGCTTGCGATCTTGGGTCGGTTCAAGGCCACGTGTATACACGGGACATGGAAGTGTCTCTTCCTCGTACGAGAGGAGCCACGTGCTGGGGCATTTCCCCATGCCTTTGCCCTCTTCTCCATGGCGTGGTACCTTGAAGA
This sequence comes from Muscardinus avellanarius, assembly GCF_963383645.1. NCBI lineage: Eukaryota > Metazoa > Chordata > Mammalia > Rodentia > Gliridae > Muscardinus > Muscardinus avellanarius. The sequence continues at coordinate 888,822 of NC_137803.1, forward strand.
GTCAATTCGAGGCTCAGCTGGCGGCCCTTACAGTCTACTCCAGTTGACGAGAAACAAGAGCCAGATGGAAGTGACTGACCCTGCAGGCGTGCAGCGCTGGCCGCAGAAGCAGCGGGGAGCGAGGGTCCTGTTAGGTCCATCCTCGTGAATGGCCCTGCAGCACTGGCCACAGAAGCAACAGGGAGCGAGGGTCCTGTTAGGTCCATCCTCACGGATGGCCCTGCTTGGTGGTGGGGACTCCTTTTGACTGTGGAAGAAGGATGTGGTAGCTGTGTTGGGAGGAGGGTATTTGGGGTCCTCTGGGCAGAAGGAGACAGATGGCGGGGATTGGTTTTAGCAACGCCTCTGTACTGGGAGAAGGAGGGAGATGAGGACATCAGCTCACACTCTAGGGGAGCCAGGTTGATGGTGTGTGTTTCTAAGTCCAGCTCAACAGAGCCGGGAGCTTTCCACCGGCCTCAGCGCAGCTCTGTACAGCCACGTTATAAACTTGAAAAGCTTTAGTCATAAAAATAATTAGAATATTGAATCACATAGACATTATTTTAAGTGACCACGGACTCTCCCAAGACTTGGGTAGGAATGTAGAATCAGCCTTGCAGTGTGAAAGGTGACTTAAAGAAATGCATGGGCTCCCTCCAGCCGGTTGCTTGGTTTCATCTTGTAAATGGGGAATCCCTGTAAGTTTGGCCGGAGCCCCCCTTCTGGTGCCTGGACGACTTCGGCATTGTTCAGGCGATGCGGGGTGGGAAGCCGTGGAAGAGAAGACCCTGCAGGTGGGCTGGAGTGAGGGCCACCCTGAGAAAGCTCCCTGCAGGAGGAGGCCTGGGGAGGTGGCCTCCAGGGCCAAGCTTCAGGGCAGCATCGCCACCACCTGGCTAACCACGGTCCAGCACAGGGCCACAATGGAGCCCTGTGGGCCCAGCCCATTCCTGCGGGCATCTGGACCCAGAGCATGCACATCCCAGGCTGGAGGGTGGCCGGATGGCCGGAGCAGAGTACTGCCCAGTGGGGAGTGGGAAGCAGTGACAGCCAGGGCCAGCTCGTAGAGAGGAGAGTCCACGGGCGAGTTGCTGGCAGTGCTGAGTGTGCCTGGAGGAGGAAGACGTTTCCCCGGGGCCCACCCCACCTGTGACGGGATGTCATTCAGAATGACTACAGCCCCCCGAGGCATGATGGGAGCTGTGCCCCCACTCAAGGCTGAGGGCCACCGGAGGATGCGGGCAGCGTCCATTCTGTCCTCTCCCTTAGGTGACTTCTGTAGGAGGCACCAGTCACCAAGGCCAGGTCAAACAACCTCAGGGTGGGCCCCAGGCTTGGAGCTCCTTCCAAGAGCTTCTCCCCCTGCCGGGGTTGCTCAGGAGGTGGTGTGCTGCAATGCCATCTGGCCTTACCATTTGCACGTGTCCTGCCGGTGGCCAGATGTGTGGTCTGTGTCGGTCCCCTTCGTCTGTGGTGTCTGCATGGCCTTGTCCTGCATGTTGGATGGGAAGCGTCTTACTTTGCAGCTGGTCATATGGAATCAAGCTTTGCCTGTATGAACACCAAACTCAAAGAGAGGAGCTGCCTTCTGACCTGCCAGCTGCCTGTCTCCATTCCTGGTAGGTGGGTGTGCAGGTGTGTAGGTGAGCAGATGAGCAGGTGTGTAAGCATGCTAGTGAGCAGGGTGCATGTAAGTAGGGTTCAGGCGAACGAGTGTGAAAAGCATGCTGGTGAGCAGATAAACAGATATGCAGGTGAGCAGATGTGTGTGCAAGTGTGCTAGTGAGCAGGTGTGCAGGTGAGAGGCTTCTGCATGCTTCTCTGTGGCAAGGCTGGGCCAGAGCAAGAGGCATCCCCCACTGACCTCGCTTTCTCCTCTCCCCACCTCTACCCTCTGCAAGAAGCTGGCATTTTCCACACGCACCGCTACCCAGAAGAAAGCTTCTATTAGTATCCATTATTGAGTAGGATGGTTATCATTATTTTGTGTTCCATGCAGATCAGTCATTTGAACCTTGTTCTTCTTCGCAGTAGAAGGAAACCGAAGAAAACAACATGGTTTCCTCATAAATTATCAAACGGCCCAGTAGGTGTTGTTACCATATGCAGTGCAGATTGAGCATTGAGTGTGGAAAAATAAATGAGACACCAGCCAGTGCTGACCAGATCACGGGAGGCCAGGGTCCCCGAGGATGGCTCCGAGACCCTGTGCTGCCCGAGCCTGCTGGGCCCCGGGCCAGCGCGCTCCACCGTCCACGTCCACAGTGGCTCCGATCTGCCGGCGCCATGTTGCCTCCAGGCCCCTCATCTTCCATGTGTTGGGCCCTTTCTTTTATTTTCTTTCTTTCTTTCTTTCTTTCTTTCTTTCTTTCTTTCTTTCTTTCTTTCTTTCTTTTCTTTTTTTTTTTTTTTACCAGATAAGCTACTTTTCAGAGTGGCATTTTTGAGGTATGATCACATTTAAAAAAACACAAGTATAGCTGGGCATGGTGGCGCACGCTTGTAATCCCTGCGCTTGGGAGGTGGAGACAGGAGGATCCCGCAGGTTTGAAGCCAGCCTCCCTGTTTCCAAATAAAAATATATATAAAAAAATAGGTTTCTGGGAGTGTAGCCTGGAGGTAGAAGGGTTTCTAGGAACCCTAGTGCCACCAAAAAACAAAAACAAAACAAAACAAAAAACCATAAGTATAGCCTGGCGTGGTGGTGCACACTTGTAATCCTGGCATTTGGGAGGCTGAGACAGGAGGATTGCAGTTCAAGGACAGCCTCAGCTACTTAGCGAGGCCCTTTGCCACTCAGTGAGACCCTGTTTCAAAATAAAGAATAAAAAACAGGGCTGGGGGTGTATCTCAGAGGTAGAATGCCCCTGGGTTTCATCTCAGTACCACAAAAAAAGGTTAAAAAAAAGCAGAAGTATTTAAAAGGTATAATTGGGCAGGTTGGTGTGCCTGTGTCTGTGCAGCCTCCACTGCAGCCCAGCCAGGAGCATCTCATGTCTTCTAAAGTGCGGTGCCTCCTCCCGTGCCCTCGGCCCTCTGGTCCCTCATCAACCACTAACCTAGCTGCACTTTTCAACACACCTCCAGGAATAGAGTGACAGTGGGAGCACATGGACGGAGTCCGGAGGTGTGCCGTTTTCATGGGGTTGGCTTCTTTGCTCAGCAAGATTACTTTGTGGTCCACGCATGCTGCGGTGGGTACCTGCTGCTCCTTCCACAGCATGCAGGATCCAGATTTTTTAATCACTTATTACTGGACATTTGAGCACTTTCTGGGTTTTGGTTATTAGGGATAAAGCTGAGTGAGCACCTTTGCCTATGTCTTTGTATGCGCATATTTACTTCTCTTGGGTAAGCGTCTGTGGAGAAGTGGGGCCCATAGGTAGGGGTACCCTGGCTCAGCTCTTTTCTTTTTTCTTTTTTTTTTGTGGTACTGGGGGTGGAACCCCGGGGCTTTCTACCTCCGGGCTATACTCCCAGACCTTTTTTATATTTTATTTGGAAACAGGGTCTCACTAAGTTGCTGAGAGCCTCACTCAGTATCTGAGGCTGGCTTTGAACCTGTGCGATCCTCCTGTCTCAGCCTCCCAAGCGCGGGGATTCCAAGCGTGCCCACCACGCCCGGCTGGCTTGGCTCTTTTCAAAGGTGGTTCTCTTTGCTTTCCATGAGCGGCGTGTGCAGGCCCCAGCTGCTCCGTGTCCTCAGCACACTCCACACCCTCCGTCTTGTGGTCTAGTGATGGCCAGTTGGATTGTCAACTTGACCGCATCATGAAACACCTAAGCTTCCGTGGCTCTGGGCGTGCTAATGGATGATCTCTCACTGTCTCTCCCCTGGCCCATCCTCCTTCCCTCCACCACCCACCAGCCAGGTTTTATGGCTTCCATCAAAGGACTTGATTCTGGCCTTTCAATAAAGGTGGGAGGTGGTCTAAGCTTAACGGGCAAAGTCACAGGGACCAGCTCTACGACACAGACTGCTTTCAAATTCAGCACATATTGATATTTTTCTGGAAAGTTTTCCTGACTCTTTACCTTAGTGACATTCTCTTTCTGTAATTCTACCACTGACACAGATCTAAAAAATTATAAAGAAATCATAAAGTTTAATCTGTATAAAATAAAGGGCAAACTCAAAACAATTAGGAAAAGAAAAATTATTAATCTCTTTATATTATAAAAGAAACAAAAACCATAAGAAATCTGGAAAAAATGAATGTTGATTAATACCTAACTTAACAATCTGCATGAGTATAATTTGTACATTTTAGATGATTACTAAGTACATTTTTCTTTTATAGTTTTGCCTGACATTAATTTAGAAGACATTTTTTGAGAGTCTAGAGCCTATTACCATTCCTAATTATTGTAAAATATTTCAGCAAGTAGATTTACAATGATTTCCCTGACATGTTCTTATTCTTGGATTTTTTCCCATTGTATAGTTAAAAGAGCCATCAATATTTTTGTTCTTTTGTCAAATATCTCATGGGAAACCACCGGGGTGGAATCTCGGGGTAAAAGAATAGGAGTGCGCGGTGCCTTACGACTTGAAATGAGAGCGGAGTGAGCTTAAGTCAGAAAGTTGGACCTTGATCTTGAAGAGAGGTGCTTATTTAAAGTCCATCCATGGACCATTTCCATTTCATTTTCTTGTGACGTTCATGTAACATCTACTAGGAGTTTGGGTTTCTGCCTTTCCACACAGAACAGAACTCTCAGCACCCGTGAGTCACGGAGGCCGATCAGACTGGCCCCTCCTTAGGGAGCGCTGGCCTGGCAGGGTCACCGCCCTGGATGTGCACACACTTGCACCCGGTGACTGGGCGGCTGTGCTCGGGCAGCCGGGGAGAGGCTCCTGTGTGGCTGTCGTCCTGACGTGGCCCTCAGGGACGCTTGGAACAGACCACTCTGGGGTGTATTTTGCCGAGGCAGAGACAGGTGGGCCGTGCGGAATGTTCAGGGAAGACAAAACAATCCAGAGGGGTTGAGGCTAGAAGGTGGGGTGACTGGACTCAGCTGAGGCTCCGCTGGGTCTTGGGCGTTTGGCTGGCCTGGGCTGAGGGTGGCCTCCCGGCTCTGTCCCCTGTGAGCCCACTGGCTGTCTCTCTGGCTTACCGGTGTGCCAATTCCTTCCCAGTGGGGCCTGCGGGAGGAAGGGAATTGGCATGCAGCACACCACCTCGTGGGCATGCGGGATCCGCTCTGCTAATTATGCAGCCAGTGGCTCACCTACCAGAGCTTCCTGTGCGGGTTCCACATCGGGGTTAAGAATGGAACAGGGCAGCTTCTGCCTGTCCCTCCAGTTTCAAGCTGACAAATCCTAGCGTCTCAGTGAATGGATGGATGAGCCACATGCCACTGTGAGCGCTCCTGGCAGCTCTACCGGAAGACTCTTCCCAGCCAGCCTCCTGACTTATGGCTCTCACCCCTGCAGACTCACCAGATCACCTCCCCTGCAGGGCAGGGTCTGGGAGCAACCAGTTCCTGGATGGGGACTTTCAGTGCCCCGGCCTAGGGCCCAGCACAGAACAGAAGCTGAGAGGCCCTGTGGCCTGGCCGCTGGCTATCTATGCAGCTGTGAACATGAATTCCTGTCTATTCTTCAGATCACCAAAGGAATTACAGGAAATTATCAATGGTGGCAAGACAGCTACTCTCACACTAATAAAGAAATGGAAGTATGGCCATTTTGATGATATTTATTCTGCCTATCCATAAACATGGAAGGACATTATGCTAAGTGAGATTAGTCAGTCACAAAAAAATAAGAAATCAGATATTTTCCGTAATATGCGAAAGCTAGGGAGAAATAGGTCACAGGAGGAACTCTGCATGAAGAAGGAGATTCTACAGAGGATCAAATAAGGCGACCTAACTGAGGGGATGGGAGGGGGAGAGGGAAACTCTCTAATGCACATGATGTACTTAAACATATCAGAGTCAATCACTAAGCCGAGCATGGGAAGGAGGAGTGGGGAGGGAATGGGGCGGGAATCGGGGAAGGGCTAACTGGTGATGTGTGCATGTGTGTCTCCACCATCTTGTATGTATGACTACAATGCAGCAATAAAAAATTTAAAAAAGAAATGGAGGTTCCAAACAGATGTGAACCACGTCCACTGTCTGTGAGCAGCACGTGCAGAGGTGCGCTTCTGAATGCCAGGGGACAGCCACTCCAGTGCGTGGTTCTGAGAGGACCAGGTGCGGCCTCCCTGGTGTAAGGGCTGAGACTGCAGGTGAGGCCATACGCCCAGCTCCATGCACAGCACCAGTAAGTACAAATGCACACTCAGAGCACGGGATCAGCAATATGGCAGCGGTGCTGTCAGCTGCAGAGGTGCAGATATCTGATTTCCAAGGCTCACAGTCATTTTCTAGATAGGAAGGCTTACAGAGGGGAATTCTGTGCCTAATGGCCCACCATGCGTCTCTACCATATACTTTGAAATTCTTTTGTGTGGATTATACTTAGTAATATTAGCTTTATTTGCATCTACAGGAAATGCAAAGTGTACAGTGGACCACATCCCAGGAAACAATAGTTTACAAATGGACCAGTGCACCTCTGTGTGTGTGCTCGGGAGAGCAGGTAGGCGAATCCACACAGGGCCTCAGAACCATGGCTTCTGTAGTCAGGCAGAACCTGAGTTGGGAGCTTGTTGGTAATTCTAGTGACCTGAGGCAAAATACTTCAAAGTCTTCACTCTTCAGAAAGGACAGCTCTTTGGAGGCTGCCATGGAAGTTTCAGTAAATGAGGGAGACGGCCTACCACGAAAGGAAGTCGTCCATAAACGCTGGCTGTTATTACCGTTTGAGTGGTAGTGACCGCCGCGCATGTGGCTGGGTGGTGTGCCGGGATGCTTTCCCCTCAGATGAGCTGCACAGCAACCCAGGGGTGTGCCTGTGTCCCAAGGCTGGGAGAAGAGCAGGCTGTCAGCGGGAGCTTGGAGCACGCTCCGCGGCTTGTGCAGCCTCGACAGCACCGGGTGTGCTTCGGCTGCCGTGCCAGGGCCCGCGGCTCTCCTTTGTGGAGAGTGACGGGCTCGGAGGCGCTCCAGAAGTCACCTCCGCCTTGGCAAAGGCTGTGCGATGCCAACCATGCATCCCTCCCAGCTGCAGGTGAGCCACGTGGGAGCAGCAGCTGCTGTGTGAGGCATCAGAAAGAAGAACAGATTAACGACACGTCCCTGCTACCCACGGCAGTGTTCATGGACCTGGGAGGATCATGGATCACGGACAAGCCAGGGCCAGGGCCTTCCCACACGCCAATGCCCCAGTGACCCATTTTAGGCCTGGTCCTTTCTCCGTGCAAACAAACACCAGTGCAGCTGGCTGATGGTGTCAGAATCCCATCTCCTCTTCGCATCTCTGCTGTTCTTCCCGACCTTCCTCTCTGGGCTCCAGATAGACGTTCAGGGGAACCAAATCTGTGCACCTCTTGTGCCTGCCGGTATCTCTTTCTAAATGCATCTTTGAACCTTTTTGTGCCGACTGCAACTTTCCGGAACAAACTCATACAGATTCCCCACCTTTTGCTTTTTTCCAATCAGAGCACCCCTTCTCTAATTTCAGGCCTAACCCAGGAGCACATGGGAGGGAACAAAAGAGAGAAACTGAGAAGGGAGAATTGCCGGGGGAGACCATTGTCCTCCTCCAGTGCTTGGGGCAAACCGGCTGTTTCTTGCATGAGACTATTAAGGAATCCATTTTGATAAGCTTAGTATGATAAATTAATCCCAAGAGGAAACTTCAGCCCAATGTGGTTTTAGTCCATTAGGTAGAATTTCCAGGAGATTCACTGTTGCCTAGCGATGCAGGAGAAAGTGTGAAGTGGTCTTATTTGTTGTTCATGAGCAGATGGGGTAACACGAGCGTTGGGTATGGAGTACGGCACCGAGGACTCTGCTAATTTCAGGTTTCAGACTGTGTCTCAAAGTGTCTCCTCCAGCATTACTGGGACATCTAAAGGGAAGCCTTCAGGGCTGTGGTCCACAGATTCACAGCCTTTGTGGCTCTGGTCTTCAGATACCAGGTCCTCATGACTGATCTTCATGGCCGCGGTGTTTAGGGCTGAGGTCTGCAGATTCACAGTCCTCAGAACTGCGGTGTCCCAGCTTGTGTTCCTTAGAGCTGTGGGGCTCGGGTTCATGGACTTCAAGACTGTGGTCTCTACAGCTACGGCCTTTCAAGTGAGACCTGAGGGTTGTGATCTTCAGGGTTGTGGCTTTTATGGCTGTGGTCTTCATACTTGTGGTCTTCTTGGCTGGGCCCTCAGTATCATGGTCCTCATGGCTGTGGTCTTCCTGGTCTTGGTCCTCATGGCTGTGGTCTGTAGGGCTGTGGTCTCCGTGGCTGCATGCCTCGGGGCTGAGGCCCTTGGTTCGTGGTCTTCACTCTGCTGCTCTGGGCTGTGTGCAGGGCTGCGGTCCTCGTGGCCGTATTCACGGGGGCAAAGGTCCTCATGTTCTCAGTCTTCGTGGCTGAGCGGTCTCTTACTGTGGGCAAGGCTGTGGTCTTCATGACCCTATTCCTTGAGGCTTCAGGCTTCAGGCTCACAGTCTTCATGGCTGAGTGGTGGCTTGCTGTGGGCAGCAAGGCTGCTGTTTTCATGTTTATAATCCTTTTTGGGCTGAGATCCTCAAGTTCATAGTCTTCATGACTGTGCTGTTCCATGCTCCCATGTCCTGGTGGACGGAAGGCGCTCCCCCATCACGGAGACAGGAAGCCACTCTCACCTCATGGAGGACAGAAGTCGCTCTCACATCATGGAGGACAGCAGTCATTTTCACGTCATGGGGGATGGAAGGTACTCTCACTCTCTTTCCTCAATTCTAACAGAGTTAAAAAGGGAAAGGCATCCGGGGTTGTTAGGAGTATCAAGTCTGATCATCGCAGAGTTCTCGGCACAGCGGCCCTGTAGATCCTCTCTGTCAGCCATTACTGTGTGTTTTAACTTCACGTTTCCTGCACCCAGGGCTTCAGTTTCTTTGACTTTAGTTTCTCTGAGTAACAATGACCTTGGCTTCTGGTTTTTACACCTCAGGATTCAAACTTGGCTTAAAGGCTCAACAGGACAGATGCAATGCCAACTGCTCCATCAGCTTATTCTTTATCCTTTAAATTCAGGTTTCTTGAAATAAAGAATCATTTGAGCAAACAAAACGCTGTTTTTTATAATCAAGGAAGCAAGCAAGCCTCCAGGTGTCAGGTCCTGCAAACACGAGCCTGATGCTCTCCGTACAGAAGCCAGTCTCCTCACAATCCTCTCTGACTCCCGGACTGAGGGCACCCAGAAGGACGGCCAGGGCCAGGTGGAGAGCACTGCAGAGGGAGCGGAGGCAGCCCTGAGCTGCCGCCTGAGAGGAGCTGGGGTGAGGCGTCAGGCGCCTTGGCTGCAAGAGGTGGAGGCGATCCCTGAGCCTTGACTCAGCAGGTGTTGAGTGGGCAATATCGGGCCACACGTTGAAGTGGCAAGGCAGCCCGGCTTCCCTCGCCACAACAGTGTGGGGAGGAAGAGGAGAACGTCACCAGGCCCTGACACTCCACCTGGCCAGGGCAAGGTGGTGGTGAGGAAGAGATCGTCTTGCTGCTCAGAAGCCAAGCAGCAACTCCTGCTCTCATGGAGCTGGGGAGGGAAGAGGGTAGAAAGAGTGGACATGGAAGGTGCCGGGGTGAAGTGGAGAAATGGCCCCCAGCACCCCTCACGAGGAGCCCTGAGTGGAGGCACCTGTGCTGGGCGGCAGAGGTGCATGGAGGACCATCTCCAGGGACCAAGGTCTCGCGCATCTCCTTCTGGGACTGCCATGCCCTGGCCACCCTGGTCGGGGCAATAGTGGGTGTTATGGTTAGATATATTATGTCCCCAAAGAGCTCAGGTATTAAAGTTCAGAACTGATATACTGAAGTCATGAGAGGTGCAATTTCATCCATTGTAATGGATTCACTAGGCGGTACGCTGGGCAGGTGGGCTGTGGCCGGAGGTGGTGGGTCCCTGGGGGTGTGTTCTTGGGATTATGTGTGGTTCCTCTTCCTCTTGTTCTCCCTTGCTTCTGGTTTCTGTGGTGTGAGAGCAGAGCCCCCCTCTCCTTTACAAGATGACGTGTGTCCTCCAGGTTGTGTAGGTCATTCCGTCCTTCATGCCCAAACATGCCAAGCACTGTTTAAGCTGCTCTGGGCTCTGAGATTCTTTGTTGAACAAGTCTGTAAGACCCTCCCCTTCACGGGGGGACATCTCCTCTGCCTGGAGACGAGCTGTGTGGAGGCGGCACGCAGGCCACCCGTGGGGACAGCTGCTGGTGGCCAGTGGCTTTCGAGCAGCTGACCCTGGAAAATCCAAATCGAGATGTACAGTAAGCACAGAATGCACACGTGCTCTTGGACTTGGTATGAGAAATAGAGAAAATAGCTCAGCAACAATTGTCACTACATGTAACATATTGACTACATGTTGACATGATGCTATCTCAGGGGTATTGGGTTGAATGTAGGATTAAATTAATTTCACTTTTTCAGTTTTGACTTGGCTACCAGAACATGTGAAATGGACATGGGAGGCCAACCCCTGGGCCTCACGCCCTTGGGCCTCACGACTCCTGAGCCTCACAGCCCCCTGGGCCTCACGACCCCTGGGCCTCATGACCCTTGGGCCTCACAGGGCGTCTCTGCAGGGCAGCCTGCGATACTGGGAGCTCCCTGGGGCTGCAATAGGGCAGTGCAGGGAGGCACCAGGTGGCGGGGTATCGCACAGCCCACCTGCAGAGCAGCAGGACCGCCTGGGCCGCTTCTCTGGGCCTCTGGCCTGGTGCAGCGACAGCAGCTTCAGGGTAAACCATTCTGCCTTTCGCTCCACATGTGGAGTCCCGGAGGCCCGCAGCAGCTCTCTAGGGCAGCGTGGCTTGGAGAGCGGCCTTCAGCTGGCCCCCTCAAGGCCACCTGAAGGAAGGAGTGCTGGAGAACTCTCCTCCCTGCAGGCTTTCTTGTAGAGCAGACTCCATGTCCCTCAAAGCCTCTCAACTCCATACCTCTGGCAGGGGCACTTGGACAGAAGACAGATCAGGTCCTTCCCAGCCTCCCCAAAGACTGGGCATGGGAGTGAGAGAGGGCGTGAGTGTGGTGACAGTGTGCACATGTGAGTGTGTGGTCTCCTGTGTGGGGTTCTTTGCACAGGCTCTTTGCAGCTCCACCATCTCCCTGAGGCGGCAACTCCCTGTAGACGCAGGTGCAAGTGGGGCTGCTTCCGGGTTTCCTGCAGGGCAGCTTGGCCCGACACCGTGAATTCCACTCTGGAAACAAACGAGCCGTGTTCAGGTGGTGGCCCTGTGATGTGCATGGGACACCTCCGAGCAGGCCGTGGGCACCTGCTGTCCAGCGCTGGGGGCCCGAGCACATCCCCGACTTCAGCACGCGATCCTCATGCTCCCTGCCCTCCTGATGTTAGCACCTTCTGACACCTGTCCCAACGCACAACGTGTGTGTCCCCGGAGGAGGAGCCAGAAGACCCGGACTTCACAGTCCCCTCTCCTGCAGTCTCGGAGCAGATTTGGAAATCATTTGAGAAAGAGATTAATATTATCTCCCTGAATGAAGTCAAAGCATGCCTACAACTGAACAACAATGGATTCATAGCTTTCCTGTTAATTTTTACCTTAAAATATTCCGGGAGTGGTGCCAGGAGTGGTGGGACATGCTGGTAATCCCAGCATTCAGGAGGCTGAGACCAGAGGATCACAGTTCCCAGACAGCCTCAGCTACTTAGTGAGGCCCTCCGTAACTTAGTGAGACCCTGTTTCAAAATAAAGACTAAAAAATAGTCTGGGAGTGTAGCTCTTGGAGGTCCAATGCCTCTGGGTTCCATCCCCAGACCTGGAAAAAAAAAATTCCAGGGAAATGGAAAAAAAAGAGTCCAGGGAGCGAGGCCAGCTTCACTTACCCGTCTACGACTACACCAGTGTTACGTTGTTCACCTGTGTCTGCAGGTACAGCTTCTGCTTCTATGCACAGCAGGAGACGAGGAGCCACGTGAGGGCCAACCATCAGGCGCATGCAGGGCCTCGAGCTCCCCTCCGGCACTCCCCGGGCCTGCAGAGGCCCGACCCGCCTTCTCCTCCATCCTCCTCCCTCTCGCCAACTTCCCACCACTTGCCTGACGCGGGCACTATTGTCAGAGGCACTGCAGGCCTCTGTGCTGCTATTCTGCGCCTGTGCTTTCAATCTGCGGTTGCAAGTGGACACACCGGCAGCTTTGCTGTATTTCTGTCTAAGTCCCCGCCAGGTGGCTACTGACAGCTCTTGCCTCTGAATGGCGCTTTCTGCCCTCTGAGCGCCCGCAGTGGCCACCCTCCCAGACCAGGAAGCAGGGAGTAGAGAGGGTGGGCCTCCCGGGCCACATGGCTGGCAGAAGCTGGACTCAGGCCAGACCTCCTGGCCCCATGACACGCTCGGCTTACCTGGACCAGGGCCGACGTGTGACGTGTGGGAAGGATACGTGCTCGGGGCCCGGACACCAGGGGCCAGTGGAGAGACGTGGCCTCCGGATGCCAGCACCCTGAACCTGAAATGCTTCCACCCATCCGGGCCTCATGAGAGCCCGCCCTCGTGCCCAGGTGGCGGCCCTGGCTTTCTTAGCCCCTCCAGGCAGCTCGACGGGAGTCTAAAGGGAAGCTGCAGTGTGGCGCTCTCTAGGAAGGAAAGACGCAGATCCAGCTCCCTGGGCATTGCCCGGGCGCAGCCAGATGCAGGGTAGGCGTGGTCTGGCTGGGCTTGCCTCCTGCCCTGGGAAGGGATATGCCCTGAGCCCACCTTCCCTGTCTCTGGGGAGCCAGGAGGTTGCTCACCCGCTGCTGCCTGTGTCACCTGGCCTCTCAGCAGCCCTCAGTCGGGGACACCTGCAGGACGCTGGTGCAGGGTGGCGCAGGCGCATCCCAGGTGGAGGCGCAGCTGTGTGAGCAGGCCTTTGCCGGGGCAGTTTTAGGTGCAGGATCCTCAGGCAGCTACTGCTCCCGGTGTCTCCCGAGCCTGCTCTGCTGCGGGCACGAGGGAAGAGAGAAGGCTGGGTCGTCTTGGAGCTGGCTCACCAGCTGTCCTCTCTGGAAACTCAACCCGTGGGCTCAAGACCTCCCGGTGGGGGCTTTGCAGATTTCACATCCTGCTGGCCGATTTCCACCTTAGGTGGTCTGTCCAAAACCAGCGGTGCGGAGGGTATCAGCTGTGCCGTGACGCCACTCATCCCAGTGAGAGGCCAATTATTTTATTTTGAATGCAGATTTAAATTCATTCATTTTCAAAGGCCCTAAGTATCGGAGTGTCGATTTGAAGCATTGACTACCCTTTTCTTTTATGTAACGTAGATTATATTGGATGTAAAAATCTATTGATTAAAATTGGAAATTTGTTATTTAGGACTCTGTGGAATGCGTTGTTATTATTTGCCGACATCAGGTGCAGGAAAGTATGCCCAGATCTACAGGACTCTGACTCTGTGGTGCATTGTTTCATCCTCAGATCAACTCACAGGTGCAAGAACAAAGGCGTGTAGACAGAGCCCCGGTCCTGTCAGCCTCCCCGCAGAGCCGCTTCTCTTCTTTTTATTTTTATTTTATTTTTATGGTACTGAGAATGGAACCCAGGGGCCTTCTACCTCCAGGCTATACCCCCAGACCTATTTTATATTTTATTTGGCAATAGGGTCTCACTAAGTTGCTGAGAGCCTCACTAAGTAGCTGAGGCTGGCTTCGAACCTGTGCGATCCTCCTGTCTCAGCCTCCCAAGTGCGGGGATTACAAATGTGCGCCACCACGTCCAGCTCCTCATTGGTTTCTGATTGTCTGTGTTATGTGACATGTGACCAGGAACCTATGTCTACTCAGGATGGGACTTCCCTGCATGTGGGGAGGGTGCCTGTGGATGGGTCAAGCGGGTGTCCACAGCCAGATGGGAAGCTGTGATGAGGCAGGAGGGTGCGAGGACGGGGTGAGAGCGGGGTGCTGGTGGGAGCTGTGGGGTGTGAATAGGGATTCAGGGTCGCCAGCCTGGGGGACTCGGGACCAGAGTGGGCTCCAAGCAGAGGAAAGACAGTCACATCCCCTGAGACCCACCCAGACCAGGGGCCATGTTTTGGATTCCTTCTTACAGACCTAAGACTCCCAGGTTGGGCCAGGAAGCATTTTATGTTTTCATGCCCTCGTGTCTAATTGTGGATAACTCTTGTTTATGGGTTCAGAAGGCGCTCAGGAGGAGGGTGACATTTCACAGGGAGACGCAGTGCTGCAGACCATGTGCACTTACAGCCCCTCGTGGCCTGTGAGATCACAGCTGCTCCCGCCTCCCTCAGCACCTCCTCCCATCTGATTGTACTCGATCGACCCCAGCTGCTTTGGGATCGGGGCCACAGTATTTTGGAATTCTCATTACTCAGGCCCCACCCTGTCCCCACAGGGATCGGCACTAAGCTGGGACCCGGGTGTGGACCAGGGAGCCTCCAGCATGCAGGTCACAGGGGTTTCTCAGGAGGCTGAATCTCCCATGCCCGGGGATGGGCAGCCCTGGGTCCCTGGGGCCCGAGGATACGCAGTCCAGAGTCCCCCATGCCTATCGGTTGCCTCCACCCACCTATGCCTGAGCACGGGCACCTCTGAGTCCCTGGGGCCCTGTGGGTGGCTCTGCATCCCCTGTCCTGTGCTGAGGTTGGGCAGCTCCAACTCCCCACACCTGTGGATGGAATCCTTGAGTCTCCCCCGCGTGGAGCAGGGCGTCCTTTTATCCCATGTTGAGGAGTCTCCAGAGCCAGAGGATGGGCGGCCAAGCCCCGTGCCTGGTGTGCACTACCTTAGCTCACTCTGCTTTCCCTGCCCCAGTATCATCATTTCAGCAGACCCCTGTGGAGTGCCCAGTGGGACAGTCGCTCCCTTCCAGGCCCGGCTCCTGAGGATGGCGAGGATGGCCACAGTCGTGTGTTCACCCAGCGGGCAGCCTGCTGGCCACAGAGGTCCTGCCACAGGGCCCATGAGCACTGGGGCTTGCACGAGTTGCCAGTCATGCTGCAGGACAGGAGCCGCAGGGACTCGTGTGGGCATATGCTGGCCTGTCTTGAGCTCAGTGTGGGCGCTGGACATGGAGGAATCCCGGTTCCTGGTCCAGGCAAGGTGGGTGTGATGATGCTCTTAGGGAGACTGCGCCAAGGACCACGCTTCACTCGGCTAGATGCCCTCCAGCCTTGATGGTCGTGGACCTGGAGTGCCCAGACCACACCCATCCGTGCTCCCTGTGCCTCCTGTCAGCATCTGGAGCCGGCACCGTCTCTGCATCAGTATCTGTCCACCCAGGATGGAGGCGTGTGCCCAGCATTAGCCTGCATCTCTTCTGCCCCACTTGAACAATAATAAACCCATACCTGGAGCTATAAGGCACAAAAAGTGATATTATTTTTTCAAGATTAATGTGGAATTATGGATCTAATTAAGTGACTCTGATTGGAATGCACATCCCAGAGACAGAAGTTTAAGGGCAGAGAGAATATTGATTCTGCAGCAAGATAGATTGCCAGGGAATTTGGGGACTAGACGATCCTTCCATGAAATAGTTGTTAAGGTGATTGCCTTTAAAAATATAATCTGTATTGGGAATTAATGACATAATATGTAATTTGGAGCAGCTAGCTAATTTGATAGAATCACTTTGTCAGAATTTCTAGGAAGATAATGCTTTAAATCTTTTTAAATGATCAAAACACTTTAAAATATTTGAGAAACATCCAGCTGTGTGAAGATTGCTGTAAGAAATTAGGCTTGTTGGTTTCTTCTCTCCATTACTTAGAACACACACACACACACACACACACACACACACACACACACACACACCATTGTGCCCAATCCAGTCACACGGATGCTATTGAAAACTTAGGGGGGAAGTGAGCTACACAACAGCCATCACTGTCAAACATCACGCTTGTGTTATCTGTCCTAAAAGGTCAGAAAGACTTCTGTCAGGCAGCAGGAGAATTAGGAAGTCCCGAATGGACCCTACTTCCTGTGACTAACTTCGCAGGTGTTTCCAGACCCCATCAGAGTTGACAGTCTCTATCTGATCATCCACCTTTGAAGGTAACTTTCTTTCAACCTGTGATGCATGCAGTTGATTAGATCATCATCTCATGGGACGAGGCAGCTCCTGTAACGTGTGCAGCACCGGGATCCTCCACATAACAAATACACTTGCTGTCCTGCGCAGGGTCCAGAGTGCCTGGCACAGCCCGGTTGTGGTCCTCACTTACATCCTGGGTTGCTTTGTGGGCAGTCCTGGCCTCTCACCCACGTCTGTCTGAATGACTCAGAGGCAGTCGACCCCAGAGGCATGCCTTGCTCAGTTGGTTTAGGATGCTGGTGTGTTTATAACAATATCACATTTCAATGGCCAGTCATTGGGACGGTCTTCACATTCAGAACAGAGACAGTACCTGCTCTTACACAGAGCAGGGAAACTGGCTGTGCAGACCGGTGTTATCATCCCTTCCTGTCATTGACGGGCTCCCAAGACGCTGCCTCCCAGCCTTTGTTATTGACTCACGAGAGCCCTTCTCGTCAACAGGAAGCTTTGCTGATGTCTTGCTTGTAACTTGTAAACACATGCATCTACAAGCCACCTTCTGCTTCACATGTGGAGGCCAGATATCCCAGGAGCTCTGAGGGATCCAAGCCGGAAATGCTTGCTGGGATCGGTGTGAATGCAAGCCTAGACCTCAGAGCTGATGGTACCCTTGAGGGGGCTTGGCAAGCCTATCCTCAGCCAGCATGCTGGTCCACCTGGTGGCATATACGGTCCAGCTCCTCTGCATCTCTTCCCTGTTCCTGAAGAGAGACACCTTGCCTACAGGCTTTCCAACTGATTTTTAACTTCTCCGCTATTTATTGATCACAATGAAAACCAGAACTCTGTTAATATATGGTCAAAACTTGTGGGCAGCTGGGTGTGGTGGTGCATGCCTCTAATCCCAGGACTTGGTAGGCTGAGACAGGAGGACTGCAGATTTGAGGACAACTTCAGCACCTAAGTGAGTTCCCTCAGCAATACTTAGCAACTGTTTCCAAATTTAAAAAAATAGGACAGGGGTGTAACTTGGAAGTAGAATAGCTCTGGGCCCAATTCCGGTATATATACATATATTAAAAAGGCAAAATAAAAAATAAAAACTGGGCTTGGGCATATCTTGGAGGGCTCAACCCTCAGTAATAAAAAACAAGAACAAACCCTAAAATAGACCTCCAAGATGGCAGCCCCGTCCTCCTGCTCTGTGTGCCTGTCCGCTGGCTGTCCTCTTGGCCTGGCCCCTGCTTCCGGCAGCAGCTTCGTGGGTTGAATCAAGAGACTTTCTGGGGAGAGGCCGCCCTTCCCTGGTTCGGCCAACACAGAACACCAGGCTGGCGAGACGCAGGGACTAACAGGGCCCTGGTGTCTCACCAAAGCCCCACCTCTTGCCCTCAGCCTGCCAAGCTGGGGAGCAGATCCAGGCAGGGGCGTCACTGCAGAAAGCCCTATTTGAGAATGACGCGCCCATTGGGAGCCCAGCGCAC
Organism: Muscardinus avellanarius; assembly: GCF_963383645.1. NCBI lineage: Eukaryota > Metazoa > Chordata > Mammalia > Rodentia > Gliridae > Muscardinus > Muscardinus avellanarius. The sequence continues at coordinate 906,375 of NC_137803.1, forward strand.
CAGCCCGCGGGTGCCTGCCATGGCACGAGCCCCAATGGCCACCGGCACGTTGCAGGAGGTTTGCGACAGCTTTAAGATGAGTGTAAGAACATGTAAAGATTTACGTCCATTATTTCTTGAGATTAAAGAATGAAGTTGATATAGAAATTGTTTCTGGCCATAGCAGAGCAGGAGAGCCCCAAATAACACAGCTCAGAGAGATCAGAGCTCTGTGTCTCTGGTGAGAGGAAGCCAGGGGTCCAGGTCAGGGCTGGTGGGCTCACTGAGGGACACCCAGGCTCCTTCCGCCTCAGCTGCCTGCGGCTCCCAGCATCACCTCCACACCCCAAGTCAGAGGAGGGAGGCTGTGGGAGAGGTGAAGAGACACTGCCCCAGGAGAGCTACCCCTTTCTAGAAGCCCCAGCCACTGCGCGGTCACACCTTGCTGGGTAGTCCTCGGGACAAGAGAGACTGGAAGTAAATTATTAGGCTGAGCATGCCCTGATTCTTAACTTGTCTGATATTTGCTGATCACATTGAAAACCAGAACTCTGCTAATTTATTGTTCTCCAAGTGGCATCAGGAAAAAAAGGAGACATGCACACTGGATGGGGAACTGTCTACACTGGGAGCTGGACCTACTCATGTGCACTGTCTACACTGGGAGCTGGCTCTCCTGCCCATGTGCACTGTCTACACTGGGAGCTGGTGTGCACTATCTACATTGGGAGCTGGCTCTCCTGCCCATGTGCACTGTCTACACTGGGAGCTGGTGTGCACTGTCTACACTGGGAGCTGGCTCTCCTGCCCATGTGCACTGTCTTCACTGGGAGCTGGACCTACACATGTGCACTGTCTACACTGGGAGCTGGCTTTCCTGCCCATGTGCACTGTCTACACTGGGGAGCTAGACCTACACATGTGCACTGTCTACACTGGCAGGTGCCAAGTGTGTGGACCCAGGCCCTTGTCCAGGCCCCTCTGGCTGTCATCACCAGGTAGCTGAGTGCCAAATAGCCAAGTCTGGGTGCTGGGCTTTCATCTCCACCGACACCCCAATCCTCTCATCCCAGCCTGTGGGGGCTAGCTTCTTTATGTCTGCGTCGCCCCTTTGGCCTGTCCTGTCTCCACTCTGCCTCCCGACAGCACCGTGTGAATCACACCAGTGCTCGGGTTTCTTCTGTGGGTGTGGGGCCTAAGGGTCCGCAGCTGCTCTCCTTGCGAGCAGCGCGAGTCCCCCAGGGCTCTCCAGTTCAGCTCCCTGCACCAGCTGCCCACCCTCCCGCCAATCCTCCACGGCCTCAGGCAGGCGCACAGACAGCGGGACCAGGCCTAGGCACCGCTGCCAGGCCCGTGGAGTCCTCCGTGTGGCGTGACGGGCTCCTGGAGGCGGTGGCGTCCCCTGCTGGACTAGTCGCGGTGGGCAGATCCTCAGCTGGATGTTGGGCTGCGTGGTTTTGCCAAGGCCCCAGATGAGAGAGCAGCTTCTACGGAGTCCTGGGAGCAGCACACGTCGCTGTCTAGTGCTTGCTGCTCCAGCCATGGGCGCCGGGATTCAGGGACGGGTGTCCTCTGAGGAGGGGCCTCGTATGGGGGAGCAAAGGACCAAGGGCACGCATGTTCCAGCTCTGGCCATGCAGGGAGCAGAGGCGAGGAGTCTACACCACAGATACTGACATGTGTTTGAAGATCTGGTTTTGAACCACTTGCCAGCGCACTGTGGTTTGAGGCAGCCTGTTAAGTGAATTAGAAGGATTCTGGTAAGGATGCGTGTGATCAGCCGGGGACCACCCGGTGCCCACAGGTGCCTTTGTGCAGGCCCTCCCCAGGGACCACCCCCTGCTGGGTGATCCATCATGGCCACTCAGGAGCCCTCTGGGTTTTTCTGGGAACCCCATATTTACAGAGTACACGTCCCACGGAACTCTGCGGAGTAGCACCGTGGTCTGAGCACCCACCGAGCGGTGCCGGGTCCAGGTGAGGAGGCTGTGCCCGGCGCTCCTGTCCGCTCCTGCGCCCCGCCAGAGGCAGCCATGCCCGGGGACCACGCCCGCACTCTGCTTCCTTCTCCTGAGCTTTCTGTCACTCGCTTTCAGACAGACATCCCCTTCTCTGTGTTATCCCACATCGTACTGGAGAGTTTCAATACATGAAAATAAATGGGACTGACATTTGAAAAAAATAACTTTTTTGTTGTTTGGGTTTTTATTACGGCTTCATTTTAACCAGCATTTAGCAGCCCACAGTGTAACTGCTCATTTTAACAGTTAAATTTACAGTTTTAAACAGTTTTTATGATGCCCGACGACATCAGCTTGACAAGTCTACTGTTAAAATAACTGTTTAAACACTACGTTTACAGATGAAAACACTCTTTGTCACTGCGGAATTGACTCATTTCAACTGCTATTTATTGTCAAAAACATTTTTTAAAAAATTACAGAGTCAGAGCATAGCAGTTTCTGTAACTTTGAAATACTCACTTAGATTGTTTGAATTACATAGAGATATGACATTTTAACCTGTTCCTATTAAAAAGTGGAATAACCACGTGTTACATTTATAGTGGAGACTCTTAAGCTGACTTCTGGTGAGGGGCAGGATTTGCTGTGTGAGGTGGTGCTCCCAGAGGCTGGGACCTGACCTGGTCCCGAGCTGGCCTTCCACACCGGGCAGTTACTCGGGAAGGTGGAGTTTACATCTTCCTTACAGATGTGCAGGTTTACCTTAAGAGAAGAAAATTACTCAACCAACTTCACATAATGCATAGTAAACCTTACACACTAAGCATTACTGGATCACTGAAAAATGTTCACAGTTAACTTGCAGTGATAATATTTACGCAGAAAGTAAATTTTGGAATTTTGGAGCAATTTGGAATAACTTTTATCTCCATCCTCCTGTCTCAGCCATCTGAATGCTGGGATTACAAGCATGTGTCACCATGACTGGCTCTGGAATAACTTTTAAAAAGCCGTGTGTGTGTGTGTGTGTGTGTGTGTGTGTGTGTGTGTATGTGTGTGTGTGTGTGTGTGTGTGTGTGTGTGAGTGTGGCACTGGGCTCGAACCCAGGGGTATTCTGAGCTACATTCCTAGTTCTTTCTTCCTTCCTTCCTTCCTTTTAAAATTTTGAAACAGGGTTTCACTAAGTTGCTGAGGCTCCTGAAATTGCTGAGACTGGCCTGGAACCTGTGATCCTCTTGTCTCAGGCTCCCAAGTCCTGGGATTTTAGGTGCATGCCACTGTGCCTGGCTAAAAAGCTATTTTTTGGGTGTTCTCTAAGAGAAGTTTAAGACAGTGGCATTCTTGATTATAAATACAGAGAGGACCCAGACTAATAGTAGAATAGAAGACTGGAGAGAAGGTTGGACTTTTTATGGGAAAAAAAAACATTTCTTAAGAGAAATAAATATTTAAGGAAGAGCCAGCTGGATCTTGAAAGGAGGGTGAAGAAACAGTTTTGATGGAGCAGCAGAAGAGGTCTCGGCGAGGTCTGGGGACGGTCCTGCGAGTTGGGCTGCTGCTGCTGCGCACGCTCAGCTGGTGATGGCACCCCTGGTGTCCTGTGCAGTGTCGCCCATCTCTCCTTATGGTTAAGAGCCAAGAAACGAAGCCGGGCGTGGTGGTGCATGCTTATAATTCCAGCATTTGGGAGGCTGAGACAGGAGGATCACGGTTCACAGCCAGCCTCAGCTACTACTTAGAGAGGCCCTTTGCAACTCAGTGAGAGAGACCCTGTTTCAAAATAAAGAATAAAAAATAGGGCTGGGGATGCAGCTCCGTGGAGGCCTTCTGCAGCTCTTGGGGCCTGCATCTTCCTCCTTGCATAGTGCCGTCCGTCCCCGAGGGCTGTAGAGTCAGCGGTTGTCACCTTTCCCCGTGGTGCAGGTCCAGCCCAAGCCAGCACTCCCGACCTCTCCATTCCTTGACTGACTGCATCATGGTCTGACCCCAGGCAGGACCACGCCGCAGATCTGTGTCCCTCAGGCAGGCGCGGAGGTCCACTTGCTGCTAAGTCTGCAGCCAGCGGACAGCAGGTCCCTCAGGGGAGCAGCTTTTGGGAGAATGTCAGAGCACTTTAACATGAGTCCACATCATGACCTGGGAAAGGGACCCGGAGCTGCCGACCAGGTCCTCTCAGTCCAGTCTCCTAACAGTCACGAGAGCAGGACACTAAGAGGCCAGAGCCCCGCTTCTCCCTCCCAGCTCTTCCCCTCCACCTCCCTGCTGGGCACACATGTCCGCTCGGGTGTCCCATGACTGACCAGTGTCCAGGTCCTCCCATCTGCCTGGCTGTGTGCAATCTACAGATAAGCTGCCACTCAATTTAGGGCTAGTTTTGAAAGTGCGTTGGATCATTATAAACTTTTAAATGGGAGCGAAAACAAAGCCGCTTGCTAAATATTTCAATCTGCCCACCTGTTCAAATTATCCTCACAAAGAGGCTGCCCTACCCGCTCTTTCTCTACTTCCTGTGTTATTGTTCTCATTTAACAATAGAGGCGAGTTAGTAAAACCTAATTAAAGACAGGGGAGCAGTTGAATGGTTCAGATAGAATATCTGCTTGTGAGTAATTAGCATAAGGAATATGAACTCTGAAGGGGGTTTGCGTCTGTCCCTGCCCCACGTCTCTGTAAGTTCATGTGCCACTCAGAGCTGAGCTGCGGGCCGGGCCTGGTTCTGCAAAGCTTAGTCAACACAGTTTGAAATGATAGCCTAAAATATGTCTGCAGAAAGACTTAAATCAGAATACGGCAGAAACTCTCTAATCTACATGATGTGCGCTCACAAACGTCAGAGACAATCACCAAGACAAACAGGAGAAACAGGGACTGGGGTGGGGACTGGGGAGGCTGAATGAGGGGCCGGTGGCAGTGTGCCTCCACCATCTTGAACCCCACGAGGATGTACGGCTACCTTGCACCAATAAAAGAGAAAAAAGAAACAGGAAAGAAGAACTTAAATGAAAAAATAGGGGCTGATGTTTATACTGTGGCTCATGGAACTCACAAATGTGGCTCTAATTTCTCATACAAGGAGCCAGAGACTAGTCAGTGGTGTTAGTAGTAGCTGGCCCATACCACCTCTGCCGAATTCAGGGGCGTTCGTGGCCAAACAGCTGGCTGATAACAAGCCAGTGAGTCCAAACAATCGAATCAGTTTGAGTGTGTAGGTGCAGTCCACACTATGGCCAGAACAAGCATTCTGAGTTTAGGTAATTTCAAACAGACCGGCATGCACACCTCATTTGAGGAAGTATGTTCCCCAGACAGTTACAGAACTAACTGACCAATTGAGAAATATTTAGGAAGAAAGCATGCTTGGTTCCGAGCCTCTGTGCTCGCGTTCTGTCTCCTCCAGACACAGGCTCCATGCACGACAGCCCTTCTGGCCTTCCGTTTGCTTGAGCAGACCTTCGCCTCTGTCCCGTCTGGGCGGGATGGAACACACGTGTCTGGCACGTTGCCTTCAACCTACCGTGGACCTTGCCTAGTTCTTAACTAGAGCGTCTGTACCATTGGACATGGGTTGCCTTCCACAGGAACGCTGCTGGCCTCTGGGGGCCTCCAGGCCATGCCCCTGTGGCCTTGCCGTCCTTAGCCCCGTCCCGGTGAGAGGGCTGCTGGCCCTACTCAGCATTCGGAGAGAAGCAGTGCCACCAAACTGCAGCCCCAGAGAGCCGTGGTGGGGTGGACCTCCCCGTCCATGGAGGAGACCAAGTCCCGGCTCCACGCGCAGGGTGGGGCCACTCCTCAGCTGCCGTCTTTTGCCCTCCCCCCACCCTGCGATCTGCTTCACTGGACGGTGAGCTACTGCACTGGGTTCCAGATTTGAATACTAACTGCACATAGATCCCACCCCTCCAGAAACTCCCAGAAGGAATGTTTCAGCTGGCACCCTACTGGTTCTTGGCCATTGGTGGCTGTGGACACCATCTGATGGCTCGTGGTCTTGGTGTGGTCACTTAGGCACCTGGAGATGGCCACTCTGATGGCTGCTGGCCCTGGGCGTGGCCACCCAGGCACCTGGAGACCTCCACTCTTGCACCAGACCTTTATGTTGGAGTTGCCAGTGGAAGCAAGCTGTAGAGTGTGTGGCCAGCTCAGTGAGAATGTCTGGGTCTCAGGTGTGCAGTGAGGCCACGGTGCACCTGGAGCAGAGACCCATGTAGCCTGGAGCCGGTCCTGGAGTGCCAGGATTCCCTGGCACACAGCAGCCTGCCGTGGGTCCTAGGGAATGTCTGGAAGGCCTCCTAAATGTCCCCCGGGGCTCCTTGTCTTCAGTTCTTGTCCGCTCTCACGTGTTCATTCATTTACTCAGGAAATAGTCATTGCAGGTGTGGGGGGCTCTGTCAGCAGCAAGCTTAGCACCAGTGGCTGAATGAATGGTGCACAGGACATTTGGGGGACACTAGTTGATATAATAAAAAGCTAGGAAAATTTACAATGGTCCACATCCCTTCTATATCATCATGATTATTATGATTGTTATTATTTGTGCAACTGGGGATGGAACCCAGAGATATTCTTCCTCCGAGCTACACTCCCTGCCCTATTTTTTATTCTTTATTTTGAAACAGGGTCTCACTGAGTTGCAGAGGGCCTCACTAAGTAGCTGAGGCTGTCCACGAACCAGGATCCTCCAGTCTCAACCTCCCAAATGCAGAGATTACAAGTGTGCGCCACCATGCCTAGTTTACATTATTTTTAAATCTCTCTCTCTTTCTTTGTAAGATGCTGGGGATGGAACCTACCACAGAGTTACACCCCAGCCCTTTTTAAGTTTCATTTTGAGACAGGGGCTCTCTGACTTGCCCAGGCTGGCCTTGAATTTGTGATCTCCCTGCCTCAGCCTATCAGGTAGCTGGGATTACAGGTGTGTGACACCATACCTGGCTAAATGACTGTTTACAAAGATTAACTTGTGGCTCTGGGCAACAGTGAACATGGAGACAGTGGATTTGCTAGACTCTTACTTAGCATTTCAAACTCGAATGCTTATAAAGAGACATCTTCCATTGTCAGAAGACAGCTCTTGAAGGGGGATTGCGACCGTGCACTTTGAGGCCTGTGGGCTGCCTGAGGCTGGTTCACGCGTGCTGTTTGGTCTGTGTCTTTTGAGGGATTTATTTCTGCTCTGTGGTTAAAACAATAACAAGATGTGATGGCTAAGAGTGAGGCCCGCTTTGCCCAGGCGGGAATACCTACACAGGCGGATCAGCCTGTTGTTATTCCATACAGCCGCGTCTTAGGCGGAGACAGGAACGTGGGCTTATGAAGTGTGTTAATTTGAAAGGCAGTGGCTTATAAAAGTGGAACGATAGGTCTCCTTAGGGCTGTTTGTTGGTCAGCCTGGGTGAGGTTCTTTTCACGGAGTTAGCTCCTTTCCTGCTGGGCACCGCCCTTCCCTGTCTCCTCTCTGCCTGGCTTTTGAATCTCTCTTGATTGTCTGGTGCCCAGGGATGGACAGTTTCAACAGCTGCTTCATGTCTTCTCATGTCCCTTCCCAGTTCAAATGTCACTCACATACAATGGATTCACAATTCACTTTTTTTTTTTTCAGTACTGGGAATTGAACCGAGGGACAGTTTACCTCCAAGCTACACCCCTAACTTTTCAGTTTTTTTGTTTTGAAAGAAGCTGAGAATCTTGCTACATTGCTGAGGCTGTTCTTGAACCTGTGATCATCCTGTCTCAGCCTCCCAAGTACTGGGATTGTAGGTGTATACCGCTGTGCCCAGCTGGAACTTACTCTCCTCAGGTGTGCTCTTCTATGATTGAGTCCATTCAGTCTTAGAGCCACCACTACTACCTGTCACCAGCCATAAGAGAACACATTTCTCAATCCTTTCTGAATCCTTGCTAGATTTGATAGCTCAGATACCACTCTTTTTCTATTATTATTATTATTATTATTATTATTATTATTATTGTTATTTTTTTGGGTGTGTGTCCATACCCATGTTGACTTCCTTTGTTCTTAGGACACACAATGCGTCAGTAAAGTTATTATTACTAACAATCTCTTTTACAAATCAAGAATCTAAGATCCCGAAGGGCTCCTTCAAATTCTTAAATTCTACTACTCCTTGATACCACTGCCATGACTGGTCGAGCCCAGGCCCCAGCCCCTGGGAAGGACTTCACATTTTTCGACTGGAAGCAGAAGCTGTTTATCTGAAACATTCACTCTCTATGGGTTAAGAATTTTAATTGTTCTTTGGTTAATTAAAAATTCCCGGTCATCTAGAGATTGCCTTTGTAATTTAGAAGCAGATTCTTGTGGTTGCACAAAATTGAATTAGAAATGAAAATGTGATTTTTTAAGATTTATGGAGAATTTTAATTTATTAAAGAAATACGCCATTTTAAGTTTCATGATTTTGATGCCGGTTTGACCCCCCCCCCCAACAGAAAACAAACTTGTAGGATCTTAAGATTTTTACATTTTGTGTTTTACAAGAGGGCATTATAATTATTATTATTTTTTGTGGTACCAGGAATAGAACCCAGGGGCCTCATACCTCCAAGCTACACCCCTGCCCTATGTTTTAATCTTTATTTTGAAACAGGGTCTCACTAAATTGCTGATGGCCTCACTAAGTAGCCAAGGCTGGCCATGAACCTGTGATCCTCCTGTCCCAGTCTCCCAAGTACTGGGATTAGAAGCATGTGCCACCATGCCTGGCCATTATAATATTTTTATGTCAAGTGATAGAAAAGCTGAACCCCAATCAGACCCATACGGGGAATAATCTGGCCCATGCCCAGGACCTGCAGGCTCAGGCAAGCTCTCACCGTTCTTGGCAATCCTCTTGTCTACCTCCTGTGCTCTTCCTCCCTGGCCCAAACCCCAGCCAAGGGGGCCCAGATGCCGTGGAGAACTCACACCAACAGGGTGTGGCCCTGGGAACAGTGATGGGGCCAACCCCACCCTGGCGCCTTGGGGTCTGGAGACACAGACACTGGAGCCCACGGAGACCAGGCGGACGCTCACCGGAGCATCAGGAGCTACAGAAGTGGGGAGGAAGCCCCAAACAAGAAATGGAGGCTCTCTGGCAGTTTCATTATCTTTTAATCTGGCTGTCCAGTGAGAAAAAGGCATGGCTGTGCTGCGCCAGGCCCGAGTGCCGGGCCCAGGGAAAGGAATCCCAACCGGGAGACTGACCTTTTCCCCCAGAACGCGACGGCACAGGGATCTGTTTCGGCCCAGCGCTCTTGGCAGAGGTGGGGCTGCAGGAGAGCTTGCTTTGCTCTTCTTGGTTATCATAATGCGGTCCTCATCAGAGAACCTGCTGGCAAGGCCCAGCCCGCCCTACAGGGAACTCCGCTGGGGTGCTGTCCTGGGCCGGGTGGGCACTGCGTGGCTGTCTTACCAGGAGCTAGGGTGTGACTGGGGCTGGCTTCTCGGGGTCTGGGAGGCAGCGCGCTGGGGACAGCTCTGATAAGGTATCTCCTCACAGCTGTGCAAGCTTCTCACCGAGCTGCAGATTTCACAACCCCTGACCATTCCACATGGTTCATCTTTCTACCAGACACAGGACGAGAAGGAAGCTGAGGAGCGGACATACCACGCTATTGTCTCTGGAGCCGAGTTAAGAGTGGAAGCCGGTGCTTAGGACCTTGTTGCTCTGTGGTCTCCATCCAGAGTCCTCCAGATCTCGTCCTGACTTTCTGTTTGCGAGACTTCACGTGATCTGCCTATCAGAGAGCCAAGGCCATAGCTGTGGGCATCAGTATTTATCCCTCTCAGGAGCCAATTCCCCGGGTGGGAAGGTGTTCCTGCAGAGCAGGCTGGTTCTGCCGTGGGGTCCCAGGCCTCCACCCGGAGTTGAAGAGAGGCAAGCCGGGCTGGTGTGGGGTCTCATGGGGTCTGCGGCTCAGCGTGAGCACCGCAAGGGCCCCTTGGCCTAGGGGCTGTGGAGTGGGCAGGCTTGGGGCCTGTCTTTATGAAGCTCTCTAACAGGTAATAGGGCTGTGCGGCTGCCGTCTCGGCTGGGTCAGCCCGGTGGCCCTGAATTCATGACTCTTCTATGTCTTCTCCGAGGCTCATAATAAGCCGGCAGCTTGGCGGCCTCTCTCTTAAATTGGCTAGGAAGGCAGGCGAGCTTTACAGCCCAAACAATCAATTTCAAACTGCCGAACCCAATCAGGCCGGATGGGGAGTGACCCTTTAAATTGAGTGTGAAATTGGGAGATGGCTCCTGTCCTCCTCGGGCGGTGGGGCCATCGCTTCCTCTCTTAAGTGGGGCCATAGCGGCAGCGTGGCTCCTGAGGCGGAGGTGTGATCAGCTGGGGTGCCCCGGCCTGGCAGCAGGGCTCCAGGGCCGGCCATCTGGCCGCAGGCGTGTGGGAAGGCCAGACACCCGGCTTTACACCCTTGTAAATCTGGGCAAGTGTCTCTCTCAGGTCTGATTTTAATTTGGGTAATATTCCTGTTAATAATAACATCTAATTACAACATCCATTAAAAGTTAGTAACATTAATTTAACAGGGAGAAAATCTAATAGAGTTCTTAGAGTGATATTGGCATTTTTCCATTAAATTAATGTTACAAACTTTTAACAGGATGTCTTAAATAGACATCGTTAGTGTTGGGAATATTAAACAAATTAAATTCAGGCCCGTAATATGAGGTGGGAGCCTATTTATGAATCCGAAGAAGGTGTCTGTGGGGCCCCTCAGCCCCTCCCACTTCCAGCAGAAAGTGTGCGAGGCTGCAGACCCGGCCTTCTGGAACCTTCCTCAGGGGACCACGTGCTCCGTGGCTCTGCCCTCTTCCCTGGGCTTCCGCGTAGGAGGGTTGTGGGCTGGGGTTCACTTTCTGAAATCCCTCATCTCCTGAGCTCTCTGTCACGGCCTTGGTCTCTGCACAGGCGGCTGGCGGGCCTCAGCCCGCAGTGTGGCCTCTGCCAGTGTGTCTCTTTCTGTGTCACCTTGGCTGGCTCATCTGCAAAGTGGAGACTTTCTCTCCATCTTGTAGGCCCATTCTGAGGGTTAGAAAGCATGTCTAAAGCCTCTGGCCCCTGCCTAGTGCCGAGGACTGGTGGAACAAACAAACGGGGGCTATGATTCTGTTTGCAAACATCAGTGTAAAAGAGCAATGATTGAGTTCTGGAAGGCTTTTCTAAACCAGTGGCTTAATGAAATCACACCGCATTATCGCAGCATAGAGCTTTGTAGTGGCGCCTTCCCTCTTCCCTCTTCCTCTCATGTTGCTGAGAGGTCACGCGGATATGGCGCATACCTACTATGAAAATGCCGGCTGACGCGAGTGCGCCAGGCTGTTCTCCTGTTTCCACCTGCAGTGTAAAGTGAAGAGAGGAGATGGGCCTCCGACTCTGGGCTCACACTGCGGCCCGGGGAGGACTGCGTGCCGGCGGCAAGGGGCAGCTCCAGACACGGGCGGGTTTGGTGCAGTGGGTGACGTGCCGTCATGGCCCCAGATCCACATGGAATTCTGTCACCCAGAGCCAAGCCGTTCGGTGCACACGTGGCGGGATCTGGATTTTGAGAAAAGGACTTTTCCAAGCGCACCATGGCAGGAGAATGTGGACGGGGGCAGAGTGTAACAGCAGAGCTTACAGGAGCATCTGCTTCTGGCCGGGCCAGCAGAGAGTGCAGACACTTCTTGTAGCTCATGTTTAGGCCTTTGAAGTTGAATGGAGGAGAGGACCTCGGCGCCGTGGGGGCCGCCCAGCCTCCTGCTGGCCCAGGGAGGCCCGTCTCCTGGGAAGAGTCCACTCCAGCGGCAGCGCTGAGCTGGGGCTCCTGCTGCTCTCCTTTATCTGGGGTGGGTCGGGGATAGGTTTCCTTTCTGTCCCTGGCTGGTAGCACGGTTGGTTCTCCGCTGTTCTCAGGAGCACCCTGCGTGGCCCCAGGCCATCTGGGCATGTGGCCACCTTTGGTCTGTGCCTGGAAGTCTTCTCTGATGTGAGGATAAAGTGCCTAGAAGAACCAGCCCCTCGGTGGAAAGAAGACTCTCCCCTGCGGCTCAGATTGGGTGGAGATGGAACAGCACAGGCTCTATCCCTTTGGAGCCACCTTCCCCTGCTGGCAGGCCCAGACTCTGACTCCTTTTCACTAAAGACGGCATCAAGGTGCACGCCTGTAATCCTGGCACTTGGGAGGCTGAGCCAGGGAGGATGGCAGGTTTGAGGACAGTGTCAGCAGCAACTTAGTGAGTCCCTGTTTCAAAATAAAAAGTAAAAAGAACTGGGGGTATAGCTCAGAGGTAGAATGCCCCTGGGTTCAATCCCTAGTACCATAAAAAAAAAAAAACTAACAATGTTTCCCAGCCTAAGATCTAATGATGATCTTAGAGATATGAGGGGCAAACCCATTTTGCTCTGTCACAGACATGTTATGTAAATGTCCCCTTTTTTAAAGCAACAGTTACTGCAGGTGGGCTCTGCGTGGGGCCCAGCAAAGCCTCGGTGGGCATCGCGCCGGGTCTGGATGCTCTGCCCTCAGCCCCAGTGCCGCCGCCTCGCTACCCGGCCAGGCAGCAGGGAGTCCATCTGGGGAGCGATGTGCGGTGGGTGCTGCGGGCCCTGAAGGCCATGCCTGCTCTGTCCCGTGTTTGCTGGAACCTTTATGACCCCTGTGTATCTGCACCCATGCCTGAGATCCAGCTCCCTGGGGCTCTGCCTCTTCTGGTATTGGTGGCAGAGGGACCTTGGGGAGTAAGCGACATGAGATATTTCATGAAATGAAATTCTGAGGGGATGCTAGTAGTGTCCCTGAATTATGAGGAAAAGGACTTCCAAATACTTAAGGAAAGACATTCCATTTTCAGATTGCTGGGCTATGTTTATGCCAGCTTCAAATAGCTGTTAAACTCAGGGAGAAGGATGGATCTGTGTTCGGGTGTGTGTGGGTGTGTGTCTGTGCTCTGGGTGGACGGGGGACACCAGCTGCACGGGTTGCGTGTTCTAGGTGGATGGAGGACACCAGGTACAAAACGGGTATGCGTGTTCTGGGTGGATGGGCATGTGTGCATGGGTATGCATACTTTGGGTGAATGGACATGTGTGCACGTGTATGTGTGCTCTGGGTGGGTGGGCGTGTGTGCATGCTCTGGTTGGGTGGGCGTGTGTGCATGGGTGTGCATGCTCTGGGTGGATGGGTGTGTGTACATTGGTGTGTGTGCTCTGGGTGGATGGGCATGTGTGTGCACAGATGCTCTAGGGGGACAGGCACAGGCCATGTGAAGTGGGAGGAGGCAGCTGGGCACAGCTCGCAGCTCCTTTCCTCGACATCCCGATGGGCGTCCCGCCTGTTCGCAATGCAGGAGATGGCCTGCCTATTAAGGCCAAACCAAAGGTGTGGAGGAAAATAAGCAGCTGCGACGCAGCTCATTCTGTGGGATTAGCTGTGAATGAATTAAATCGTTGGACGCTTGGAGCCGGGCGTCTGAAGGCCTCCATCGCAGGTTCACCGAGAGGGGTTTTGGATACCAACTCTGTTTAGCTTGACTTTCTCTCCTTGGCACGTCTTTCTATCTTCGGAAATCTCATTAAACACCGAAGTGTTCTTTTAATTGGTACAAGTCCTGGCGTTGTTCGGCAGAGGGGAGGTCCAGGCGAGTCCAGAGCCTGTGTGGGCCATCATGTACCGCGGCTGTAGTCCTAGGAAGCCTGCTGGACACTCGCCTTCCTGGCCTCGGGTGCCCGTTGCTCAGCCACTTGGAAAGTGGCCCTGGGGAGTTGCAGGGTCTTTTTAAATGGTGCACTGTAATCACACATCTTGCTGAAGTCCAGGTGATAGAGGCACACAGGCACCCCGCACCCGCCGAGCCCCCAGCTCCCACCCTCCCGCTCCCTCCCCGCCTGCCCGGGCTCGGCACGGTGGTGGCTTTGGTGAGTCTGTGTGCACTTGGGCACATAGGCCCACTGAGGTGCTTCCCTCTTCGGGCCTCCCCCCACCCCCAGGGAGCTCCCTTCACACCACGGAGGTTTCTCCCCGCGTCTGGAGTCGCTCCATGTACAATCTTTGCCTGGCTTCCACCTATGAGAAAGAACATGCGGCCTTCCACTTTCCAGATGTGACCGACTGATCTCACCATAACGTTCTCCAGTACCATCTGTTTCCCTGCAAGTGACATAATTCTGTTCTTTAGGGCGGAGTAGAATTCCATTGTGTGTATATCCCACAATTTTGTAATCCATTCATCTGTTGGAGGTTCCTCAGAAGATTGGGAATGAACCTACCAAATGATCCAGCCTTATCACCCTGGGCATCTCTGCAAAAGAACCGAAGCCAGACTGCCATAGTAATGCATGCATATCTGTTTATAGCCGCCCAGTTCATTGCCAAACTGGAACCGGCTGCGATGTCCACCGACAGATGAGTGAGTTTCAGGGCATTGCCAGTGCTGAGTGCACTTTGGTTTTCAAAAGTGGTGGAACCAGACTCCCAGAGGACTTGAGTGGCTGCTGGTTTGGGAGCGAGCCCTCTGAGGAAGCCCTGCCAGGAGCCCAATGCCCATCGGATGCCCGGTGGCCCGCGGGCCTGGTGCCAGCTGCAGAAGACCCCAGTCTGAAGTCGTTGAAGAGCTCGCCATCGAGGGCAGGCGCTGGCGTGAGCTGGATGCCAGTGTCTTGGAGACAGACGCAGAACCGGGGCGCAGGTTCTCCCAGAGAGACACAGGTGAAGTGTGGAGACTGTGGAGTCAAGGTGCTGGGATCAATATGTCCCAGTTTTATTTATTTACTTTTTTTGGTGGTACTGGGGTTCCTGGAAGCCCTTTTACCTACATGCTACACTCCCAGACCTATCTTATACTTTTTAAATTTGGAAACGGGTCTCTTAAGCCAGCAAGGCTGGCTTCGAAACGCACGATCCTCCTGTTTCCGCCTCCCAAGCGTAGGGATTACAAGCGTGCGCCACCACGCCCGGCCTAATATTTCCCAATTTTAAATTGGGGCTTATCTAGGTTTAACTTTCTTCATAAATATGTACAGAGGAATGAATATTTCTCTCCCCCCATACTTTTGGAATCAGTCTTGATATCGGCCATTGCAATGTGGCTTTCTGTACTTCCTGGCTAATATCAGCAGGGAGAGAAATAAAAGATGACATTTGCTGTAACCGTGACGGGAGCGTTAAAAGCCACGGATTCGTCTCCGGTGAGCTGGTGCTGGTCAACATATATTTTAAATTTTCTCATGTGTACATCTAAGCATAGAGCATGACACACTGTGCACTGTGAGTAAGAGGTGTGGGATGGATTACGCCCCTTATCTAAATGATGACACAGAAAAGAATAGTAGCCAACTTTATAATTTAATATCCTTTAGGACGTAAATGGCATGTTTTGTTTAACTCGCGGGATTCAGGCAATCAGTCCAACATAAAACATGAATTAGCATGATGCTAAAATGAATACAAATATTTGTCCATCTTATTGTGCAATCAGGTGCAGGCACAACTCGAGCGTGGCTGTGCCGAGGCCGTCTGCTTCTAATTAAAAGACGCCAAATAGAACCATCGCGCTTAACATTAGAAGGGGGGAAACCTCAATAAAATCTCTGAGCAGCCGGAGTATAACAAAATGATTGATTTTCCTTTAGGATGGCCACACTATAGACTGCGGTGATATGACTTATTGATTATCGCTCTCAGTGCTTCTAGCGCTATCGACAGGTCGAGCGTACACAGGACCGCCAGCGCCACGATTTCCCCCACTGTCCGGGAAATTGTGCACATCTGGTTCCTTTCAGCTCTGAAACTCGTTAGTGAAGGCTTGCAGAGAGTAAATCCTGGCCTTTTAGGAAGTGGCCTAATTAGGGCTGGTTTTACACTTTTCTTCGGTTTTGTTGCAATCTTTACACTTCTGGGACAGCTATTAAGCTGCCCGCCCTGTTCTGCCTCCGGGAGCTGGCCGTCCCCGGAGCGGTGGTCTCACAAGGTCACTTAGAGCTCACTGGCATGGGGGGCGAGGGACACAGGCCTCCGGGGCCCCGTAATCAATCATGATTAGCACAGGGACTTGCTTCCTGCGCGGAGAGGGCCTGGCGGGGAGTGTGACCCGGGCTGTGTGCGGGCAGAGATGGGAGGCTTCACAACAGAGTCCTTCTGTGGGGCAGCGAGGGCTCGGCACATTAGGAAAGGCATTAACATGTCTGGAGCCGTCTCCAGGGCCCGGGCAGCGTGCGTGGCGTGAAGCACTGCGGGGCGTAGGTGCGGGCCCTCTGCGCCTCGCGCTCGCAGCATCCTGCGCTGCAGTCCACCTCGTGCTTTACAGAGGGGCTCAAGTCCTCCGTGAGACCCTGAGCCCAGGAACACTCAACACAACCTTTTGTGTGTTTCTCCTGGTGCCTCGACTCAAGGTTCTAGTCCACAGTACTTGTTGAGAAGCTGTGATCTCTGTGCTGACTGGAGCCCAGTACTGACAGAAAAACTCGACAAAGGCCTGGCTGAGAGCGGGTGCCATTGACGCACAAGCCAGAGCCACGTGAAGGTGTGTCCGGCATTGTGTGTGAGAGTGCGTGTGTGCATGTGCGCGTGTGTGCGTGTGTACGCGTGTGTGTGTTCCTGCCTCTCAGGTCACACGAGGGGGAGGGACACTCAGGGGAGTGAATTAAAGGCAATGAAAACTCAGGTCCTCTGGTGCGGTCGTGACCCGGGTGGTGAGCTGAGCCCACAGCCGGCGGACTCGGGTGCTGACACGCGCTCTGTGCACACTCCAGGCCCTGGCGGTGGTTGGGTGGTTGCAGGCAGCCCTGCCCTCCTCTTCTTTGCTCTGGAGGACACCTGCAGGCTGGACACAGCCCTGGACTCTCTTGCTTCTCTCCCCGTGCATCTCACTGCCTGTGCCTGGGGTCACATGAGTGGAACATTGTGGGCACGTGCTCAGCACACAATCGGTCATGGTGGGCGCACGGTACGCATCTAATGGACACGTGACCAGCATCGCGTGATGAGTTGTCAGCAGGGGTAGGCATGTGACTGGCCTGTGTGGGCATGTGGTCAGTGCGTGTTTGGTGTGTGGTAGACCCATGATTAGCACATGTAGGCATGTTGTCGGCTTGTAACCGGTGTGTCGGTGGTCATGGTGGGCTTGTGAGCAGTGTCTGATGGTCGCCGTGATCGGCACATGCTGGGCAAATGCATGGTGTGTGGTGGTTGCGGGGCCGACGTATGGCGGGCGTGTGATTGGCAGGTGGTGCTCATGTGTTTGGCGCATGGCAGGTGTATTTCACATATAATAACTGTGTGTATTTGTGTGGTAGAGTGAGACGCTCACCTCAAACACTTATCTTTTGTGTTGGAGACATCCCAGATCCTCTTTCTACCTTGAGGTGCAATTCTGTGTCACATCATGGCAGGTGTACTAGTGATCGGCCATGTCTATGGTGGTGGCCTGTGAGCCCACGCGCACGGGGGTCTAGCCTAGTTTGTCTAAGTTGACACTTTGCCGTCGTCACAATGACAAGATTGCCTCGGGGAGGGTGTCTGGGAATGGAGCTCCAGCATTCCGCAGTGCATGCCTGTGGACGCTAAGTGGCTAAGCAGGGTCCCTGTGCTGGACTGTGACCGCCACAACGGATCCTCCTATCTAACCGAATCACTCTAAAACAGTCTATAATCCTTAAAAAATCCAACTTTTTCTGCTTTGTTATCTGGAACCGCAGGTATTCTACTGAACTTAACTGAATCCAGTAGAGTCAGTGTGTGAAGCATTTTCAAGAGTCAAGAAGTTTCCTGTGCTCGGGTGGACCTGGTCGAGCCAGTGGTGTGCTCCTTCAGGGCTTCGGGCTGCGGTTCCGGCTGCACGAGGGCCATAGCCTGCTCTGTCCTGGGGGGAGAAGCCCTGCTGAGGAGAGGGGCTGTCCCCACGTGCACACTGGCATTCGCTCCGCACGTCCATCGTCTGGACAATGTAGGAGACCAGGTGTGCGAGGTGTGTGGCCAGAACCCGGACCCGGCAGCAGCACTGGATGACAAGCTTCCCTCCTGCCAGGGTCACTGGGTCAGGAATTTGAGAAAGGAGGATTTCAGGATCCTACCAAAAGTTCACTCGGATGCTGTCTTATACCCCCAGAAAAATAACCAACAAAGCAACCTTGCCTTGAGTTACTCCCACCCAGCTCCTCAGCCTTCTGCATCTTTCTTTCTGTTGACTGGCATCTAGGTATATCGAGTAGAAAGCGCATGAAGAATACAGTTCCTCTTTCCATCCTTTCATCTTCTGTGACTTGTAATATGAGGATCCAAGTTCGCACTCTTATTGTGAGGGGAGGGCAAGCCAAAAGAAAACCATTTCAGGAGAATCGCAGGTTCACAGCCAGCCTCAGCTACGTAGTGAGCCTGTTACAACTCAGTGAGACCCTGTTTCAAAATAAAGAATAAAAAAATAGGTAGAGCTGGGGCTATATAGCTTGGTGATAGGATGTCCCTGGGTTCCATCACCAGTACTACAAAAAAAAGGAAATAATTTCAAGTGTGTGTGTGTGTGTGTGTGTGTGTGTAAGAGAGAGAGAGAGAGAGAGAGGATATTGGGGATTAAACCCAGGGGCATGCTACCTCCTAGCTACACCCCAGCTCTTTTGTTATATTTTGTTTTGAAATAGGGTCTCACTAGGTTGCTGAGAATCTTGCTACATTGCTGAAGCTGTCCTCAAACTTGTGATCCCCCTGTCTCAGCCTCCCAAGAACTGGGATTACAGGTGTGTGCCACCACACCCAGCCATTTTAACTTTTTAAGTGTGACTTATATGTCTTCACAAGAAGCCAAACCCCAGAAGCAGAGCAGCCCTGGGTCTCCTCCCAGGCCTCCTAGGGCTTTCTCAGATGACAGGTGTGGCTGAGCCCCCTAGAAGGTTCCCGGTGGCTGGCCAGCCCACCTGGGCCCTGTGCAGTGTCCCGGGCTGGGGTGGGGAGAAGGAGAAGCCAGGAGGCTTGGAGGAGTGGAGCGGGTGGAGTGGTGGGGATGGGCAGCAGGGCTCTCCTCTCACCCCTGTCCCCATAGATTGTCCATTTCAGTCCTTCTCTGCCCTGCAGACGTGGCCAGCTGTAGCTTATGAAACTCAGCCAAACTTGCACCTGCACTGTTTTCTCTTAACAAGGTACAAAGTTGGAGACAAGCCTCTCCACCCAGAGGGTGGGCCCTTGGACTCAGGGTCCACCCATCCTGCTACCACCACCTGCAGATCCCTCTCCCAGCAGCTCCCAGCAGCTTCCCCTCCAGCTGCTTTTAGAGACGGGGATTCCACGCGGTTTTCTTGCTGCTCCCATGAAGGACGTCTGGTCTGTAAAGGTGGCGGAGAGAAGAGGACTCCGTTTTCAGTCACTGGTTTGGCAAGTGTTTGCAGTGCACTCACTGTTGGCAGAGGTCTGTTCTAGGTGGCGAATTTCAACAAGGAAGACAGGGTCCATACCTGGGGGAGTGCTCCATCTACAGGGAGAGACCTGCTGAGTCTTATGCCTGGTTTGAGCCAGTGGAGACTGCTGCAGGGCAGAAAGGGCATTCTCTGTAAAATAGTAAAATAAGCGTAGCTGGCCAGCTGCAGGCTGCAGAGCCGATCTGGGTGTGTGGCCAGGACTTCCCACTGGCTAGGGTGCTGAGGCTTTTCTTATAACTTTAAACCACTCGGAGAAACACCACCCACGGCATCCCTCACTTAGTCAGACGCGGAGCGTGGCTTCGGCTGGGCACTGGAGCCACACTGAGAAGGCAAGCGTACTTGCTGAGGTCAGGGGATTAGTGACGCCATTCTGTGCTACCAGGACCTCAGTGGCCTGGACTGAAGAAGGCGGAGTAAGGCCGAGCTGGTCCTGAAGGCCAGGCTTGTCCCATTGTGGAGAGTTTAAGGAGGCAGAACCGTCAGGAGCAAAATTATCTATGTTCCTTTTCTGCTGGATTTTGAGAACAGGCAAAAGATTCTTTTGTTTCTCCACTTCTGAACCAACGGAGCAGAAAGCCCTGTAGTTACAGGATCTTTCAGTCGGCTGCAGCTCCCCTCTAGCTGACGTCTTGTTTCCTTTTCAGTGGATTTCTTTGCTTCTTTTCTTTCATTTATATAGAAAAATATCCACAAGTCCGAACTTCCATTTAAACTTTGAAGGATTTTTCTGTAGATTGACCAGTTGCTATGGCTTGTAGTTCAGGATTGACATCTTTTCTCTAATTCTATTTGAAGTTTTTTGTTTAAATCATGACATTCTTTAAAATTTTTTTTTATTGGTGCACTGTAGCCATACATCTTGATGGGGTACAAGATGGTGGAGGTGCACACACACACGTCACTCACTCAGCCCTCACCGGTTCCCGCCCCTCCTCCCCCCTCCTTCTCATGTTCGGCTCAGTGATTGACATGTTAGTGAATGTACATCATGCACATTAGGGAGTTTCCCTCTCCCCACCCCTCAGTGAGGGCGCCTCACTTGCTCATCTCTGGTTTCTCCTTCTTCGTCTAGAGTTCCTCCTGTGACCCATTTTCTCCCTAGCTTCCGCATATTAGGGAGAGCATCCGATTTCTTGTGACTGACTAATCTCACTCAGCTTATTCCATCCATTTCCCTGTAAATGACGTAATTTTGTTCTTCTTTATGGCTGAGTAAAATTCCATTGTGTACATATCCCGTAGTTTTGTAATCCATTCATCTGCTGATGGACATCTTGGCCGGTTCCATAGTTTGGCCATTGTGAATTGTGCGGCTATGAACATAAACATGAATGCATTAGTTTGGTTTCTATTCTTTTGGGTAGATACCCAGAAGTGGTGTTGCTGGATCATGGGGTAGGTTTGTTCCCGTTCTTCTGAGGATCATATGGTAGGTTCGTTCCCCTCCTTTCCAAAGTGGTTGCACTAATTTGCAATCCCACCAACAATGTCTTAGAGTTCCCACTTCTCCACATCCTTGCCAGCATTTGTTGTTGTTTGTGTTTTGAATGGTTGCCATTCTAGTTGGGGTAAGGTGAAATCTCAGGGTAGTTTTGATTTGCATCTCTCTGATTGCTAATGATGCTGAGTATTTTTTCATACATTTATTGGCCATTTGAATTTCTTAATACCTTCACACTTACAGTTTTATTTTTTTATTTAGCAAAATGCAAATCTGGTACAATTATGGTGATTGCTTTGAGCACAGTCATTTAACAAATCCAAACCAACCACAGCACTTTCATGCCCTCTGAGTTTTGTGCTGCAGATTTTCTGGTGCCTCTCGCAAGTGTGATGTGGAACTTGTAGCCTCACTGGATACGTTCACTCCAGGGTTGGATACTCAGAAAGAAAGGGCAGAATGTGTTTCCTGTCTGACAAGTTCAATGCATGAACAAATAATTTAAATGCAATTTAAACACTATTATGGGGTGAGGCATAATTAATTTTAAAATCATATTTAAGTGTGCTTCAGTCTATGAGCTCCTGGTTCATTTAATGTGAAAGAGCATCACTAAATCACTTGCTTTGCATGTCTGAAGTGCTTTCTCCCTAAGGATTTGTGTTTTTATTTCCTTTCTTTCTTCTAGACCAGAAGATTTTCTATGGTTGCTGTCATTACCTTGTAAAGCGTTTAAAGGCCTCTGTTCATGCAGCATCTTGTAGGATGCCGCGCTCTGCCTCTTCTCTCGGTGCCCATGTCAACTTCTGTAGCTTAAAGCCCGGGGGCCTTCCCTAGTGACACAGTGGGATTCTCTTCTTCTCTCCCTCTCTTGCTAAACACCTCCGAGTTTTGTTTCATGGCAATTCCTTAAACATGCCAACTGATAATTGATGTGATTTCCTCATATCTATAATTGAGAAAGATGAACAAAAAATTTAAAAAATTAAAGAGGAAGCTATGTAGTTCTGCAATGATGAGTTAATGTCACTTTTTGTTTTTTTTGGTGCTGGGGCTTGAACCTAGGGGCATTCTACCTCCGATATATAACCCCAGCCCAATTAAAATAATTTTTTAAAAATTTGAAACAGCGTCTCACTAAGTAGTGGAGGGCCTCACTAAGTAGCTGAGGCTGGCTGTGAACCAGATTCCTCCTGTCTTAGCCTCCCAAGTACTGGGATTACAAGTGTGTGCCACCATGCCTGGCTACCTTATGAATTTTGATGGTGCTTGTGTGAAAAAAACTTCCCTAGGAGAAAGTCTCAAATTCTGGATGTCCCCAAGGAGAAAATACATCATCTCTTTTTTATTTTTTTTGTGGTACTGTGGGTGGAACCCAGAGGCTTTCTACCTCTGGGCTATACTCCCAGACCTATTTTATATTTTATTTGGAAACAGGGTCTCACTAAGTTGCTGAGAGCCTCACTAAGTAACTGAGGCTGGCTTTGAACCTGTGCAATCCTGCTGTCTCAGCCTCCCAAGCACGGGGATTACAAGCGTGTGCCACCACGCCTGGCTTCATCATCACTTTTACTAAATTTAAAAACCAAGACATGGTTAGAGTAAGTGATTTGGTTATACGACTTAGGACCACGGGATGAGCACCGTTAGCAGACAAAAGCCCGGGCTGCTGAGTTTCCTATGGACGTGACTGGCCGGCCAAGGCAGGACCCCATTCCCTGGGGAGGTGTGGTCTGGTGTCCTGCTGGCTCAGGGCTGGGTGTGTGGCGTAGGCGAGGCCACCTGGCCTTGTCTGAGGAGTGAGAACAGGAGCTTGGTGCACACATCACTCAGTGGAGGCCCAGGCCACCGAGTCACAAGTCCTGTGCTTCCAGCACACACACCCACGTCACGCAGCCCACTCGCTGGCTTTTCCCTGGGACCCAACCTGCAGGTGGCGAGTGATGGAGCCTGGCTGTGGCCCTGCAGGTGCTCAGGATCCAACTGGCAAGTTCAGCACAAGTGGCTCCATTTTCTTCACTCACCTCCTGCGCGCCTGGCTTCTACAAGGCAGACGGGTAAGAAGGATGATGTATCTGAGTTCAAGTCTGCCACGGGTGTTCATCACTTCCATGGTGGATGGCAAGACATTAGCGTTCCCACTGCCTGATCGTCACATGGTTTGGGACTTTGGGCCCTATTACCTGAAAGACAAATGCTTTCTGTAATTTCAGATGCCCACAGACATGAGGCCCAGCCCGCCTGCAACCTGCTAGGTCCTCAATAATCTCCTTAGCAGGCATCATAGACCCGCTCTGCTCTTCTTCAACCAGGGGTGGGATTTTCACTGTGCTAGAACGTAGCCTCCGATGTTATCGCTGGAATACTGTCTCCCGTGCCGCCGTACCTGGAGCCCCGTGGAGGGTCCTGTCATCCTTCCTCATGAATGTCTCCCCGACTGACTTATTTTCATGTTGGCTTGTTCCTTCTATGACCTAACCTCGCTGTGTGGCCTGCAGTGCGTGGCCATGGAAAGACCCTGATTTTGAGAGGACTATCTGGGACACCGATGATCGAGGCTCAGGGCCACCTGCACCCTGTGAACGGGGTGCTTCCGTGGGGCTTTTGTGATGCCTCGTGCCAAGCAGGGGCCCACCGCGGTGCAATGTGACACCACGTGTTTAAAAGCCCAGATTAACAGATTCCTGAAACCTGATCAAGGAGAACTTTCAGATGGGTAGCTGGGCTCGAGGAGGAGGAGGAGGATGTGCACAACTCACCCAAGAACAGGGTGTGTGCTCTGAATCCTGCTGCGAAATGGCCAGTGTCGCCCGAGGGCATGCAACAGGGACGTGCGTGAGCTGAGGCGTGTTGCAGACGTACCTCAGCACAGGTCACGGGAGAGAGTGCCCAGAGCGGGCTTTGCTCTGAGGAGCGAGCTCTGAGGACCTGCACAGACCTTTAGACGACCCAGCAATCTCCATGGGCTCTGGAATCTCACAGATAGAATATTGTTCATTTAAGAACTTGTGACTCTCAGATGTTCCCACCTTAGAGAGAAGAGGAGTGTGCTGGCCTTCTCTGACGGGGCCCCTGGACCAGCTCCTCTGCTCCGGGTGCCTCTGGCCGGCAGTGCCCTGTGCCCCAGGTCTGGCTGGGGAGTGTCTGGGCTGTCTGCGCTGGGGCTGGTGGTCTCCATAAATAGCACCCACTTTCCCGGGGGCAGCCTCAAATTCCTCAAAGATGTGAGCCCAAGACCCCTCCCTCCTGCCGCGGAAGTCTCCCATTGTTCTTCATGGGGAGCAGTGAGGGGCTGAGGGTGCTGTGGTGCCCCGGAGCTGGAACACTAACCTCCGTTCACCCCAGATGAATGCGCCTTTCCCCTGAGGTATCAGGAGCGAGCTTCTGGGAGCACGTGCTCTCATGTCCACTGACCAGTACCTGCCACGGCCGCTCCCCTCAGCTCGCAGGGCACAGGAGGGCACAGAGCCCGGGGCTGCCCGGAGCCAGGGCTGTTCCACTGGTCACTGCCTTTCTAGACAGTGGCTCTTCTCCCTCGTCTCAGTGGACGTGGTGCGCCGCATGTCCGGTGGCTCCCAGCTCGGCTCTTCCCTGTGGCATTCAGCCACACCGGAGGGACCCGCAGCCTCGGCCGGCCTGGACGCGGTGGTGAGGGAATGAGGCCCAGCCAGGCCACTGCAGGGGAGGGGGCTCTCGCATCCGTGGGAGGGCCGGGGACAGGGCTGCCCGGAGAGCCAGGGTCCTTCCTGGGGCCCTGAGCACTCAGGTCCCCGCAGCGCTCTGCAAACCCTGGCCCTTCCTGGCATGTGACCCCTCCTGGTGACTTTTGTTATTTAGATGATTATTCTTAGCCTTCCTGAAGAATAGGATGATTTGGTTGGCAGTGGAAGGTAGAATCATTTTGTTTCTCACCGCGGGACGAGGGGAATTGACAGCCTCCCCCTTCCCAGGGAGCATAATTAGAAATTAGTCGCGTCAAACTGTTCACTGCAGCTGTAGACTTTGGCAGAGAGTTGATGAGCACCCGCGACTCCACCAGGCACTAACTTATAGTATGTGTGTAAGCACATGTGTGTGTGCGTGTGTGTACCTGTACACAGGTATGCCTGTACATGTGCATGTGTATACATGCATTATGCTCCTGTGCATGTACATTTACAGGCATTGTGTATATCTGTGCATGTGTGTGCATGTGTGTACTTGTGTAGATGTAGTGTATTTCCCCACACATGTGCATGTTTGTGCATGTGCACATATGTGTACACATATTATGTGTGTGCCTGTGCATGTCCATGCATGAGTGCATATGCATTTTATGCAGGACTATGCATGTTTATGTCTGTACACATGTGTACAGCATCATGTGTGCCTGCACATGTTTATGTCATAGGTTTATAATGCATTGCATATGTGCATGTGTACATGCTCATAGACACATTGTGCACCCCATGTATGCATATAGCATAGCATGCTTGTACATTTGTGTGCATGTGTGTGTGCCATATGGGGCAGGCTGTACAAACAATCATAGAATCTGTGGATTTTGAGATCATTTTAGACACACACTAGACACACACTACCTTCTATTATTAAGTTAAAATACTTTCACAGAGTCAGTTTGGTTGGAACCGGAGGCAGTGGGTTATGAACCACCTGATGTCTGCTGTGTTTGCATTGCTGCACCGTGTCTGGACTCTGGCACCGGTGTCCACCATGCTGGTCCACTCAGTGCTGCGGCTGCCATGATGGCTCTGAGGCTCACACCTGGGTCACAGGTGCTAAAACCTGGGCTACACTGCTCACACCTGGGCCACACTGCTCACACCTAGGTCTTATAGCTCACACCTGGGCCACACTGCTCACACCTGGGTCTTACCTTCTCACACCTGGGTCTTACCTTCTCATACCTGGGCTACACTGTTCACACCTGGTCTTACCTGCTCATACCTGGATATCACCTGTTCACACCTGGGTCTCACCTGCTCACACCTGGGTCTTACCTTCTCACACCTGTGTCACACCGCTCACACCTGGATCACATCTGCTCACACCTGGGTCTCACCTTCTCACACCTGGGTCTCACCTGCTCACACCTGGGTCTTACCTTCTCACACCTGTGTCACACCGCTCACACCTGGGTCTCACCTGCTCACACCTGGGTCTCACCTGCTCACACCTGGGTCTCACCTGCTCACACCTGGGTCTCACCTCACACCTGGGCTACACTGCTCACACCTGGGTCTCAACTGCTCACACCTGGTCTTACCTTCTCACAACTGGGTCTCATGTGCTCACACCTGGATCTCACCTTCTCCCACCCAGGTCACATCTGCTCACACCTGGGTCTCACTGCTCACACCTGGGTCTCACTGCTCACACCTGGGTCACACCTGCTGGCCTGCCGACCCTGCTCTCACACATGCCCATTGCTCAGTGGATGCACTGGGGAAGCTTAGTTCATGGTGAGTTTTCAAGTCAGGGATTTAGCAATGTCATTATTGTCCTCTAAGAACTGTGTGACTTCATGTATGCATGACGTTCCTTAAGGGTATATTTGAAAACTCTGAATTCAGTTCAAAAGCTGTTTGGGGACAGATTTGGATAATTAGTAAGGCAATGATCAGACTGCCTCATGTGTGGACACTGCTGAGTGGGAGGTGGGAGGAGGCGGCTGCCTGCCCTGCCTCTGCTGGCCTCTGAGCTCGCCCGGTCCCGTCCTGAGGAGGTGGCAGCCCTGCGGCCCGGTCTCTCGTGCTGCCACGTCTCCCTGTGCGCCCTCCCCATGAGCAGGAACCTGGGTATTTTACAGCCGCTGTGATGCTCCAGGGGCGATTGTTGCCAGTTCTCCCAGGCTTGCAGAGGAGTGCAGACATCTTTTGGGTTGGAGCTGGGCATGGTGGTGAACACCTGGAATCCTAGTACATGGGAGGCTGAGAAAGGAGGATCACAGGTTTGCAGCCAGCCTCATCAACTTAGTAGTGAAGCCCTCTACATCTTAGTGGGACCTTGTTTCAAAATCAAAAACTAAAATAGGACTGCGTGTGTAGCTCAGAGGTAGAATGCCCTTGGATTCAATCCCCCCTACCTTACACAAAGAAGGAGAAAGAGGAGGAGGAGGAGGAGGAGGAGGAGGAGGAGGAGGAGGAGGAGGAGGAGGAGGAAACTCCTAGTAGTAAGAGGGATTACTTTCCCAAGTTAAGGCTGATAAATGCACTCCAGGAAAGTGCACAGCTAAGCATATTAACTTTTATCCTGTGGGTGCGAGATAATGCTATCTGGGTGCCAGGCCTGGTCCCTGTGGCCGAGTGAGACAGTCTAGGTGATGTAGCTTTGGCAGTGCTCGTGGAAGAGTGGTTCTTGCACGGGCTTGGTCCGTGGCGCTAAGCAGGTAACCAGCCACCTATAATTCCATTTCCTCACCCCTAGCACAAGGCAAGGACCTCGTGGGACATCCCACCTGGGACCCCATGGCAGAAGCTTGTCTCTCCATTGTGCAGGGGACAGACCGAGGACCAGAGGTCAGCCGCCACTGAGAGCTATTGGGGACAGCAGAGGAGACCGTGCCTGCCCTTCCCTGGGGTCCTGGCGCTCCCCCACCTCCCCTCCCAGGCAGGCCCAGGGGTCACCTCTCTGGAGGGGCCACATTATTCACTGCTTACTGGGGATGGCATTGAAGGGACGGACTTCTTCCTGACCTCGCTGACTCCAGTCATGGAGTGTACTATCTTGTTTAAATTTTATGGACAGAGCCTTTCTACTTTCATTGGAGACGATGGTTGCGTGGGGGATGGAGTAGTGAACCCAGAAGAGACATTGAGGGCCTGACCCCCGGGACCCATGCTGGTGATGTGCCGGGAAACGGGGTTGTTTGGGTGTGCTAGTAATGATGAGGGCAGATGGCGGACACCCGCGGAGGCCCCTGTGCCTGCAGTCTCCCATTGCCTGGGCTCCGCTCGGGCGCTGGGCAGCTCTGGTGGATGAGAGGGAGCCTAGCACCATGGGAGCCCGGGTCCGGCCCGGGTCCGGCGTAGCCACGTGCAGCCGCCCAGGACCAACTCCCGAACAGCCACAGCCTCCCCTCCCAGCCTGCCCTCCTCTCCACCTGCCAGTGCCTTGCAGAAAACAACCATTTAATCCTCTGTTGTAATTACCAGCATCCCGATGACACGGGCCGCGGCCGCCTCTGAACACTGCCAACACTCACAATGCAGGGCGTGTGGGCCCCCGCCAGCCGTCCCGCCGGCCTCGGGCACCTCAAAAGGTCAGGAGGCCTTGGAGAGCCGCTCTGCCCCGTGATTGATCTGCTCCAGCACAACTAACAATTACGCAGCTCTTCCTCCCCTCCCGTCCCCGCAACATGAAATTTCTCTCAGTGTGAAGGACCGTGGCCACGTGGGAGCCACTGGTGAACCATGAAGCCGAGAGGGCCTCACAGGTGCAGCGCCCAGCCCCTCCGCCTCCGGGCCTCGGCACGCCAGCAGGGATTTCTTCAGATGATCAGACAGTAACACATTGGTTACATCCTGGTTATGTTGTGTTGTGATGTCGTTTTAAAACCCACTCACCTCAGCGGATCTTAACGTTCAAATCCCTTCCTCTCCTCTCTCCCAGGAGCGTTCATAAGGCTTGCAGCGACCTGCGGCTGTGGTTTTATTCCAGGATAACTGAAGACTGCATGGAAACTGGACCCGTGGACTGAATACCGATGCCCTGAGCCGCGCCCGAGGGCTCTCCCCACCGTCCTGACCTCAGTCTCAGGGTCTCAGGGTGTCTGCTGACTCAGGATCCGGATTCAAATCCTCTCTCACCCTTCTCAACATCTCTGGCGGAGTCCTGTCCCTTCTAAGACCCACATGACCACCTGAAGAAGCCGGGAGGGCCCCAGGGGGTGCCTCATAAAGCGCCCAGGCCTTGGGCAATTTTGGAGCACCTGTGAGGCTAGGGGTCACCGACTGCAAGGGCACCAGCCTGGCCCAGGCACCACCTGCCGAGCCACCCTGCCCTCAGCTCCAAGGGAGGCCCAGGAGCAGGGCTGGCAGCTCTCAGCCTGAGCAAATCGCAGGAGAGGGCTGGAGGCGCTTGTCTCCAGGCGAGCCTTAGGCACAGGGCAAACGGCCTGGCTCTGCCTCCCATTTGCTTTCATAAATCTGTGGACCCTGACCCGTTCAAACAGCGTCATCTTTCCTGCTGCTCAGCTCATCCACGACTGACCTCAAGGCAGAAAAAAGAAAAAAAAAATCATATAATGGCTCCTTCGTTGCTTGCAGGCCATAAAAGTAAACAGGCCTGTTTCACGAGGGACAAGCCAACAGAGATGTTCAAGAAAGTCTGGCGAATCTGGAGACTTCTCAGAGATCAGGGACAGAAAGGCCTGGGTGCTTCTGCACGTCTGCCCTGCAGCTTTTGGAGTCTGGTTGGGTTTTAGGCACCTGCTGTCACTGTTCCCGAAGACTTTGTGTGAACATGGATGTTGATGGCAGTCAGCCATGCTTTTAAAGGTCCTTAGAGGACATTCCCCTTCTGGGTCAACAGAGTGTGCCCAGTGCCAGGCCCCTGCCTGAGGCTGCCTTAGTGCTTCAGAGGGGCAGGTGCAACCCTCCCTCCTTTCTGGGACCCCGCGGGCCAGGGCCCCGAGCTCCTCAGGTCCTTCGTGCCTGTGGGGAGGAGCACTGAGAAGAGCCTCCACCCGTGGTGCTCCTCGGCTGCCTCCTTCCAAGGCCTCCCCATGGAAGCCTAATGCTCCCGAGGAGCTACCTGCGCCCACTCGAAGGCTGTACTGCTGACACACCCGGGTGATGTGGCTTCAGCTTTGTCATGGATTCTGAGCGTCTACTGATTTCCAGGGACATCTCGGGTCTCAGTGGATGTGGGCAATGTGTATCCGTAAGAAAGGGAGCCTTCCTTCTGCTCAACTCTCAGCGCACCCAAGTTTCCAGGGCTTTCTAGCTGGGCACCGGGAGGAACCCACATTATGTCCACACAAGTATTTTGTGGCAAATTCAGAAGTGATAATCTCAGAGGATGCTATCCTGTTAATACCACATGCTTGGCCTCATTCTGACAAAAGTAGTGGATGGGAATGGCGTTGGGTCAAACATTCCTGGTCTTGTTGTAATTCCCGATTTTTTACAGAGGAAATAAAATTCAAAGATGGCAATGTTACGGCATAATGCTGCTTTTGAAGTGTGGCATTGTTTTATAACTGTAGTTTCAGAAGCCACGAGACCATCACAGATTCCATCTTACAAAGATTACAACCTAATCATGTATTTCAGTCTTCCTCGACTTTGTGACGTTTCTTTCAGCCGCTGCAGATTCTAAGCCTAGTAAAGATCTCTGCTCCGTGTTTTACAGAAATACAGGGCTGTTAGGTTTCATTTTGTTAACATCTTTACGCCACGTCTGCCAGTTGTAATTTTATAATAAAAGACTATCACGTAGTGTGGGTTTAACAATTATAGTTTAAAGTTTGGGATTTTAATTTGCAAACTACAAAAGCACAGCAATTTCATCACCTTTAATTCTGAGACAAACGTGCAGTTGTAGGAACCAGCAGAGAGGGCCTCCGTGTCCTTAACTCCATCCCCCGGGGGCCTCTTGCAGAATCTCAGAGCGACGTCTGGACCAGGGACCAGGGCGGGGTGGGGGCGCCCCAGCCTCATTCACCTCCCACCCCTTCCCCATGCACTGGAGTGTGTGTGTGTGTGTGTGTGTGTGTGTGTGTGTGTGCGTGGTCACATGAGCTTTGATCACTCACAGACTTGAGAGACACCACCACACCTGGGCAGCAGACTGTCTGCAGCTCAAGGACCCCTAGCTACCATGTAATGGCACGGTCACCTCCTCTGCCCTCGCTGAGCGTGACAGCGCCTCGCGTCTTGATAGAAGTCCAATCGCGTTGACTCTGGCTTCTCTCTCACAGCACCATTCCCTGGAGGCTGTTGAGTGCTGACTGCACCCACATCCCACTCCCCGTGTGGAGCAGCGTCCTGGGGCAAGGCGCACCACCCGGGAGGGGCATTTTGTCCTTTCCAGCTTGTGGTCTGTGCAGAGCAGACGCACATGCTCATGTCGGGTTGATGTGTGAACACAAGTCTTCGTCTCCCTGCAGGTAACTGCGCAAGTGCAGCGCTGGGTTGCAGGGGAAGCCTGTGTTTAGAGATTTCGCAGGTGACAAGGTCCTGCCGGCACCATTGTGCTTTCCCACCGGCAGCCTGGCAGTGGTCCGATTTCTTTACATCCTGGTCAGGATTGGGGTTGCCATTGTGTCTAGTCTGTTTCCCTCGTTAATTTAGCGTTTGGATGAGAGCACAGTAATATCTCATCGTGATTTCCATCTGCGCCCCATCGCCGGCAGGGATGTTGAGCATATCACCACATGTATATTTGCTGTCGGTAAATCCCCTCCTACATTTGCTTGGTTTCTGACTGGATATACTGAGTTTCAAAAGTGCTTCCTGGAGAGCCGGGTACTCATCACCTGTCAGATGTTTGGTTTGCAAGTGTGTCTCCCGTGTCGGCCTCTGGTCTTTTCAATTCCGCCTCAAGGTCCTTCACAAACAAAAAGTGAAACATTTCAATGAGCTGTGACATATTAGATTTTCCCTTTGCAGATTACGTTTTGGTGTCAGTTCAAAGAACTCTCGGCCCAGTCATAGATCCGGGTTCTCTCTCTGTTTTATACTGTCCCTGGAGTTTTGTAGTTCTACATCTTACATTTATGTTCAATGCCAATTTGAATTAAATGTCGAGGTGTGAAGTTTGGATAGAGGTTCACATTTATTTCCCAGGGGTGTCCAAAGGCTCCAACCCGCCTTGGCGTCTTTGTCAAAATATCACCTGGGACCCGCGGGTGGTGTGCGCCTGTTCTTCACCCTGTTCACGATCTGCTTCTGCAGTGGCGCGTGGTCCCCTGCGTGGAGAGGCCGGTGGGAGAGCCCGTGAGCCCTCAGAGCTGCTTGTGGATTATTCTAGGTTTGTGTCTTCTCTCTCTGGAGCTTTGGAAAGTGCTTGTCAGTGTCTCGCCTGTGTTAAGAATACCTTGCAGACATACCTGTAGGAATGGCATTAAAGCTTTAAACCTAGGATGAGTGGCATCTTTATATTTATTTATTTATTTATTGTGGTACTGGGGATGGAACCCAGGGGCGCTGTATCTCTGAACTACACACCCAGCCCTATTTTTTAGTATTTTTATTTTTTGAAACAGGGTCTCAATGAGTTGCAAAGGGCCTTGCTAAGTAGCTGAGGCTGTCCGTGAACCGCGATCCTCAGGTCTCCGCCTCTGGAATGCTGGGGTTACAAGTGTGCACCACCACGCTCGGCGACTGGCATTTTTTTTTTTTTTTTTTTTTTGTGGTATTGGAGGTGGAACCCAGGGTCTTTTTTTTTTATCTCTGGGCTATACTCCTAGACCTATTTTATATTTTATTTGGAAGTAGGGTCTCACTAAATTGCTGAGAGCCTCACTCAGTATCTGAGGCTGGCTTCAAACCTGTGTGATCCTCCTGTCTCAGCCTCCCAAGCGTGGGGATTACAAGCGTGCGCCACCACGCCCAGCTATTGGCATCTTTAATATGGCGAATCTTCCAGTCCATTAACAGCCTGTCTCTCTCGCTACAGAGATCTCTGATTTACTCCATCAGTATTTTGTGGATTTTAGGATCTAGACCCTGTGCATATTTTGTGAGTATTTCCTTTTTTGGAGCAATTGTAAGTGGCATTGTATTTTCAGTTTTATGCCATGTTTTCTAGTGTATAGGAACACAATTGGTTTTTGAGTGTTCGTCTTGTTTCTGCATGCTGGTACCCTGCTGAACCTATCTCCTTCCTCCCTTCCTTCCCTCCTTTCTTTCTTCTCGTGTGTATTCTCCGCATCCCCGTCCCCGTGTGTGGCACTGCTGCTGTCTCCCTGCACAGCGGCAGTGGCAGGTATCCTGGCTTCTGGTCTGAGGAGAGCTCTCAGTCGCCTACATGAGCTAGCAGGAGCCTTGGGTTCAGTTTTATGGACACGCTATCATGTTGAAGATATTTCCCTTTATTGCTACTATAGTGAGAATTAGATTTTGTTAAACTCTCTTTTCCCCCCGTCCATTAATATGAGTGTGTTGTTATTTTTTCTTTAGCCCACTAGCATGGAACATTATTTTGGTAGGTTTTCAAACATTGAATGAATCCAGAATATTAGGAATAAATACCATTTGGTGATGATGTATAATATGATTTTTGAAGTGCTGGGGCTTGAACTCAGCGGGGATTCTACCTCTGAGCTACACTCCTAGTACTTTTTTATTTTCCATTTAAACAGGGTCTCACTAAGTTGCTGAGGCTGGCTGCAAACCTGGGATCTTCCTGTCTCAGCCTCCCAAGTCTTGGGAATACAGATCTGCACCACCACGCCTGGCTGTAATTCTCTTAATGGGTTCTTGGGAGCAAATTGCTGAATTTTGATGAGAATCTTTGCCTCTAAATTAATGATATACATTAGTCTACTGTTTTCCTTTTTGTATGCTTTTGAATGTATAAATTTTGCCTCCCAAAATGTGTTTGGAAATGACTCTTGCTCTTTTATTTTGTGAAAATGATTATATAAAAGCAATGTTAATTATTTTCTTAAACATTTGGTGGAATTATCCACTGAAACCATCTGGGTTTTGAAATTGACTTTTTTGAATTGTTTAGATTATAAATTCTATTTCTGCAATGGTTATACAATCTTTAGGCTGTCTCTTTCATCTTGGTGGGGATTTGGCGTACTCCAATTTTAACAAATTGATATATTTATCCCAGGTTAATGGGTCTGTGGATATAAGGTTGCTTCTAACACCCTTCAGCATTTTAGTGGCTGTAGGGCCTGTGTGATATTCCTTCTTGATTCTTGGCACTGGTGATCCATTTTCTTTCCTTTCAGCTTTATCCGTACTTCCAGAGGTATATATATGGATTTATTTGAAGAATCAGCTTTTTTGTGGTACTGGTTTTCTCTATTGCTTTCTTGTTTTCAATTTCATTGGACTTCACACTTTTCTTTAATACTTCATTTCTTTTGCTTGGTTTAGTTTATCTGGAACTTCTTTTTATAGATGACTGAGTTGAGGCCTTTTCTGTTTTCTAATGGAAGCAGTTACCGCTATGAGTTTCCCCGTCAGCACCACTTTAACTGCATCTCATGTATTTTGATATATTGAAATCTCAATTTTTTTTGGTTGTTTAGAGTGTTGACACTTCAGACTTTTACTTCTTCCTAATGAATTCAATCTATTATCATAATGTAGAAACCTTTGCTTTCTGTTGAATGTTTTTATTCAGAAGTCTTGCTTTTTCTGATATTTATGTAGCTTTTTAAAAAATAATGTTTACATTTCAATCACATAACTGGACATCTTTAAAACACTCACATACACTCATGAACACACGCAGACACCCACACTCACATGTGCACAGATATATGCAGACCCAGCATGCACCTGGACACACACACATTCAACTACTGTGTTCTCCGTGGTCTTTTCTACCCGGATGAACAGCACTTCCATTCTCTAGAGACCAAATGCAGCAGCAGAAGATGGCTGATTTTGCTCCCCGTGCCCCACTTCCGGCTCACGCGTCGCGTCTACCTGTCATGGCCCCTGTCCCTTTTCCCTCACGTCGTGGCCACTCTGTAGTAGACCGCCATAGTATATCCATACCAGGCATCCCTGGATCTAGCTGTCCTGCATGAAGCTACCTAGGCAGTCTTGGAAAAGATGAATCCCACAGTTTTAGATATTTATTTATTTATTATTCATTTATTTATTTCTCCCTGTGCCTTAAAATCAGCAGAAGAGCCACTACACACGAAGTGTGTTTCAGTGCACTGAGTTCTGTGCCTTCAGAGAGGGGATCTTCACAGAATGTACCCTTCCTCTTTACAGAGAACCCCTGGATATTCTTGAAACGGCCTCCTTTTTCTTGTCCCACCCATTTCTTTGGAAGACCTTGAGTTCTGGCTTGAAAGTTGGGCTTTGAAGGGATAAGAACGAACTTCTCCGAGACCACGCATGACGTTGGGCTCTGGACCTTGAGGCAAGCCTTCCAGTGGACGGAGGAGCTCGGGACACCGGCTTCTGTCTCAGGAAGCATGGCCAGGCTTGGGAAGGTCAGGGATGAGCGAGAGCTGGGTTCTCCTCACGCTGTGACTCAGCTCAGCCCTGTCCAAGGTGGGTGGGCAGGGCAAAGCTCAAGGATACCAGGACTGGGGAAACGGGTGGTGAGAAGCAGCATCTGACCCTCTCCACCTGGAGGGGTGGTAGACGGGTGTGTGTGGAGCTCACTGACTTGTCCTCATTCCTGGGGAGCAGGCCCTGCTTCTTTCCCCTCTCCTGGCTCTGTCTAGCTACCTGCCACTTGGGGAAAAGAGAGCTGAGAATCTGGGCATGGGGGGACACGGGTCCCTCTCCTCTGTGTGGTCCAGTGCTTTATACTCTGACTGAGAACAAGGCTCAGCGTCAGGATAAAATCACAAAAAATTAAGAGGGCTACCTTTTTTCTTTTGTGGACAGCAGATTTGTAATAAAGGGATGTCACCTCTTTACCACTTAAGTTGCTGTGAGCACACCAAGCTATTCTCAATGATAGGGGCAGATACAGACCCCTAGTCTGGGTGTGACACAGAAAGCTTCCAGGGGACTGAGGTGTCTATGTATGTTGTGGGGCAGGGCTCATAGGAGTTTTCATGTTATTACAGCACAATTAAATTATGTACAGAAGCCAAGAAGCATGCCCTTCATTTTAGAAATATATCTACACAGTGTGTCTGGGGGAAAAGCCCGAGAGAAACTTAAAGGATGGAAAATCCTAACCCTCCCTCTGTGGCCAGAAACCTGTCTCCTGAAGGAGCTTGTGCGGTACATCAGGGCTGGCTGTGTTGTGCTCGTCAGGAATTAGGGACCTCGTCTGTGGGTGAGCAGTTCACGAGGGGATGGAGGAGGCCTGTGGCTTGCAGCACACAGTACATGGGCTGCTCATCTGTGCCTCAGACTATGGGACGCCCTCCCTGGTTCTCCTGTAGGAAGATACTTTTTCTGAAAGTTGAATGAGGATGAAGAGTTCTGACCAAGGGCAAGATGGCTCCTCCCTGAGAAAACTCAGCAGTGTGGACTTAGAACTAATGCTCCTTCCTCCTCCTCCTCCCCCTCCTCCTTCTCCTCTACTTTCTTTTACTTCTATCTCTCCTCCTCCTCGTCTTTCTTTTTCTTCTATCTCCTCCTCCTCCTCCTCCTCTTCCTCCTCCTCCTCCTCCTCCTCTTCCTCTTTCTTTTTCTTCTATCTCCTCCTCCTCCTCCTCCTCCTCCTCCTCCTCCTCCTCCTCCTCCTTCGGTAATGGGGATGGAATCCAAGGGCATTCTACCTCCGACCTGCACCCCCAGCCCTCCAGCCCTATTTTTATTCTTTACTTTCAAACAGGGCCTCCCTGAGTTGCAGAGGACCTCACTAAGTAGCTGAGGCTGTTGTGAACCCCGATCCGCCTGTCTCAGCCTCCCAAACGCTGGGATGCTGGGATTACAAGCGTGCGCCACCAAGCCTGGCACGCTAATGCTTCTTGATAGCTCCAACAAAGGAAGAACAGAGCTGGACATAAGACCACTCATGGCCAGCCAGGGGCCTGGGAAACAACTCCAGATTCTCAGGAAGTAAAGGAAAGCAGTCATTGGCTCAGTCCAGCGCAGGGCGTGGGGCGTGGTCTCTCTTCAGGGCTTGGAACTGGTACTTCTCAGCTCTGAGCAGTCTAGAAACTGGCTAGGAGCGAAGGTTCCTTTGCACATGTTTATTTAAAATGCACTCATGCGAGGGCGAGGCCAGGGCAATCTGTATTTATGATGACCATAAGCCAGCTGGAGGTGGGATGTGATGCTGGGTGAGTGGGGGTCGTCTTCTGTGTGCATACCTCTTTCCAAATAGCCTGATCTGCAGAGAAGGGAGCGGGAGCTGGCCACAGGAGCGTGGGTGGAGAGGGAGGGCAGAGTGGACTCGGCCACCAGCTACTTGCGGTGTGTGGATGTGTCTGAAGGCCACAGACGCCTGCCTGCTATCTCACTCCTCCTTCACCACCACCTCCCATCTCAGGTCTGAGAGCTACCCAGCGCTGTTGTACCCAGCACCCTGACGGAGACCAGGCCCAGCAGTGCTGGCCTCCACCCGCTTTCTCTGTGACCCTGCACACAGGCTCCTTGCAGACGCTCAGGTTCTGCTTTGCTGGGCCCCACACTGAGCCAGCTAACCCCCAGGGAAGTCTAAAATCGGATTAAAAACCCCCCAATGCCAATTATTATTATTATATAGAAAGTGTCACTGTGCCAGGAAGTCGCCTTACTCCATGGTAATTACAGTGATTAGAAGGAACCTGCGGGCCACCTGCCTGCAGAACACGTGCCAGGGACGGGGACTGGGGCGGGCCTCGCTGCCCAGCGGTGGTCCCTGACCTGCTGGTCCCTGCTCATTAATGACTCCGCTCTCCAGGAGGCTGACTCTTCATCATTACCCAGCATGCCCCGCGTCCGAGCGTGGAGTCCAGACATGGTGGCCCGAGCAGCCGGGTCAGATGGGAGCCCTGCTGCGGGCGCGGTGGGCGGTGGGGTCGCCGCAGGCAGGCCTTTGAGGTCGTCTGTGCCCAGCAAAGGGTTCTTAGCGGTGAGCATGGCACCCACGGAGTTTTTGTTTTCTCTCTGCATCTGGAAAGCACGCACCAATCTTTCTTTTCCGTGAGCAGAGAGCTGACTATAACCAGGTCCTTGGGGCGCCTTCTTCCTTATGGGGTCCCTGTACCCCTGCTCTGAGCCCTGCACCGCCACCATAAATCATAAGTCCTGAGCTTTCTTGCTTCTCTGCCACCTTTCAGTTTACCACGGAGGCCCCCGAAGACCGAGGTCCGTGCGCCCGGTGCCAGCGTAAATGAGCCCGTTCATTTCCTGCCGCGGGCATATGGCAAGCCATTGTCCTCGGCCACCGAGGCAGAAGTGATGCGATTTGTTGGCATGTCTTGCCACAGCACAGACGACCCATCCCACTGTGCCCCTGAAAGCATCAGAAGCCGGGAGAGGGCAGCCAAAGCGTCCATCACACATGCGCGATGCCGCCTGCCTCTGGGCTTCACAGAGACTGGGGGAGGTGGGGTCGGAGGAACCCCAGAGCTTCCTACTGCCCCTTAGCTGCCAGGACGTCCAGGTCCCTGGCACTCGAAGCCCCCCCCCCAGCAGTTGGACAGGTGTTCCCTGCAAAACAATGAATGTGCCCTTTCCCCAAGCACCACACACACACATGCCTGTGAACACTGAGGGCTGGCGTGTCTGGGGTCAGTACGCAGCTCCCCTTGGGGCCGCTCACATAGAGGACAGGGTGGTGCTTACATGAGTCCAGCCATTATTTCACTCTAGAAACAACAAACTATAGTGACCACATGGGGTAGACCCATAGAGGAGATAGTGACCACATGGGGTAGACCCATAGAGGAGGGGTCCAAAGGGAACGTTCTGAGCAAGGTTTCCATAAGGTTTGTATCCCATTGGAGTTTGGGGTTTGCAGAGCCCCCATTTTAAATACCTGACATCAACTTGAAACTAGGCACAAGTACTTTGCTTGCTATGGTCTGGGTTTACATGACAGGATAATGGTATACTAAGCACTAAGGCCGACGTGGAGGAACCGCAGTGGATCTGAGCAGGACCCAGTGACTCCAGGTTGCCCCGGGCCGGCAGTGCCACACACACTGCCATTACGAGGTGTGGTTGGGGATGGAGCCCCAGCCTGGCCTGCACCACCGCTCCTGCAAGTGGAGGCACGTTGTAGGTCTCTACGCCAGGCTGAAGGGCCCCGTGAGCAACAGCGAGCTGCTTTGACGTCGGAGAGGACCTAGAACACGGCCTGCTGGGCTCAGGAGGCAGGCCGACAGGACCTGTGCCCACCGGGAAACTCCCTTTTCAATCTCTCCCGATAACAGCTGCTTGAGAAGATGCTCAGGTTCCTTCTAGCTCTGAGTCCCTCTGCCTGGTACGGACGGCTCCTCCTGACCGCTGGTCTCCAGAGACCTTGGGTGACCCCAGTGCTTTGGCCTTTGCTCTCTACCTTCACCCGGGAAGGTGGTGGCCTCATCCCTCGCTGTCAGGTGTTTAATGCCCCATGGAACATTTGAGGACCCAGTAAAAGAGGGGGTAGGACTGAGCCATGGGACCAGAGGGTGGTGAGGCTGAGCCTGGGACCAGATGCTCAGGCCGGGCACCTCTAAGTGGGGTGCTTCAGAGCAGGGCGCGTGGACACTGGAAGCTTCGGCTGGGAGGCAGCTGCCCAACTTCTGTCAACATCACAGCGAGTGCGGCTCTGCGCAGAGAGGGCTCCGGCCTCGCCCTGACTCCTGGAGACTTCTGTCACCAGAGATGAGAGGACAAGGCAAAGAAGTAGATTTTAGCCTAAAAACAAAAATGAATGTTGAATTGAACGGTGCAACTTAGATTCTAAGAGAATTGGAAAGTTTTCCGTATTAGAAGACAAGTAAATAATGCCATCCTTTTGTGAAAGGTATTCTATTTCTATCCATCTGAAGTTCTCACCTTTTCATTGTAAAAAGAGAAAAGCAACTGAAGACGGAGGTAATTGAGCTGGACTGTGTTTCCTGAGTTGCAGAGCACAGTCATAGACAGCAGACTAAAAGGTAGGAAGGAAATGTTGGCTGGGCACCACTGTACAGTCACAAACACATTCCTGCCCTCAGAGACCCCGAAGCCCCCTCTGTGGGGAGGCTGGCTAGGGAAAAGAGTGCAGAAGAACTCGCCCTGCTCTTCCTACAGCCAAGTAAAAGGAATCTTGGACATTATAGATGAGACAAGAGGAACAGACTCTGCAAGGGAGAGCGAGGAGGAGGGCTGTGCTGCAGCCTTGGACTTGGGAGAGGAAGACTCAGCAGTGGTCACCCTGGGACACTCTTCTCTCCAGTATCCCAGACTTGGGGTAAAGAAGCCAACTGCCTGGAGATGCCAATAGACCAGGCGCATACTCTACAAGGACCTGGTATCTCCATCAGGGGATAGAAGGGGTAGACCAGAAGATGGATGACTTCAGGACAGTAGCTGCTCACTCCAGTGAAACAACAAAGAAAGATGGGGCCACGCAAAAGCCCAGGGCCAGCTGCCATGAGGCCACCCACCGGCCAGGGTGCGAGGCCAGCAGGGAGTCCCTCTGCATCAGGGTCAGGAGACCTGGGTGTCCATGCTCCTGGGCAGTGCACGGCCCTCCCACTCACTGCTGGTGCTCAGGGACACCCAGCAGAGCCAGGCCACATTGACTCCTGAAGTGAGACTCCTGCGGCCCGGGGACAGCTCGCCTGCCCTGCAGATGCTGCCGTGGCATAGTGGATCCTGCTAAGGGTCCTGCTGCCGTGGCATAGTGGATCCTGCTAAGGGTTCCGCCACCTCGGCCATCCCTGAATGCTTGCTGCTTGCTTTGCTTCTCTGGTGAGGGGCTGCCCCTTGCGATGTGGGCCACAGGTCTCCTTGTGCCCTGTGAGCGGATCCGTGCCTGGCCAGCCCTTTCAGCGGCCGCAACTTCCTAGTGAGTACTGATTTCTGAGTCTAGTGGTTTGCCGTGGCCTATCTGGTCCCTGGGTTATGGGCTCAACTGAAGACACTTACTCGTCTGTGGCCCATTCACTGTGCACATATAGACAGAGCATGTGCTGAGCCAGTGTAGGTTGAAGTATTTTAAGTTTTCACAGGGGCCAACTAGAACATTCAAGATTTCTTTTCCAGTGAAAAGAATTCCTTTCCCTGCCTCAGAGCTGGAGATGCTTTGGAGGGGAACCCCTCAGTGCCGGGCCACAGGCGCTGACCGTGAGTGTTCACCATGGGCTCCGCATGCTGCACAGCTGACTGACGACCTGAGCATGGTCCAGGCGTCTCCCAAGCCTGAGTGCCACACCCCACGATGGGCGTGCAGGACATGGGCCCAGTGAGCCGCCCTGAGAGGCTTC
Source organism: Muscardinus avellanarius (assembly GCF_963383645.1). Classification (NCBI taxonomy): domain Eukaryota; kingdom Metazoa; phylum Chordata; class Mammalia; order Rodentia; family Gliridae; genus Muscardinus; species Muscardinus avellanarius. Next base: position 947,144 of record NC_137803.1, read on the forward strand.
CCGACAGGGAGCACCCACACCGCCCTCCTCCCTCTCTGTCCACACATCTAACAGGTGAAACTAGAACCTCTGTGTGGCAATTCATCCAGGCCATTCTCCCCAGGCACTCAATCAAACAGGAGTCCAGGGGTTGCTGGGGCCGTGCTTTGTAGACACAGTAGACATCCAGCCAGCCAGGTGACTTCAAGGGGCCAGTAGACGGGCCTTCAATCAGTCGAATCCTGAAGAGCAGAGTCCAAGGCTCCTGGGGAAGGAGGTCCTCTCCCCAGGGTGAGGCATCAGCTCCTGCAGAGCTTCAGGCTTTGTGCCCAGCCACACCGCGCTCCTGAGGTCAAGCTGTTTCTGTCCAGTTCTGTTGCTGTGTCTTCTGGTTCCTTCCTCTGGAGAGCCCTGGCTGGCACAAATGGTCCTCTCCATCACCTCCTGCAAGTATTGAACTATTGTAACTGGTATTAGTTTTTAGATTTTAAGCTTCCTATTGTTTATGCTGGTATATAAAAAAATGGATTCTCTGTAATCTTATATCTTTTATCCTTGCTATTCTTGCCTACTTATTTTAGGAAGCTGTTTTGGGGGTGTGTGTGTGGTTATCTACATAAATGTGCATATCATCCGTGAATAGACAATTTTATTTCTTCTTTCAAATCCATGTCTTTTATTTTTCTTGTCTTATCACATTGGCGAGTATTTCTGCAGTATTAAACAGAAGTTGAGAAAGAGGACACCCTTGATTTGTTCTCAGTCTTCAGGAAGACATCCAAGCCTTCACATTTAAGAGTTAGGCTAAGTACAGGCATTTTTGGGTACAAGTTTTTCTTTAGTTGAGGGAGTTCCCCTCATTTCCAGTTTCCTGAGAATTTCACCTCGAATGTGTGTTGGATTTGACCCGTTGTGTTTTCTGCATCAGTTGATGTGACTATGTGAGTTTACTTTTCCTCCCATCCCACAGCATCCATCACGTGACGCTGATACAGCTCTGAATTCAGTCTGTACCAAGCAGGCGTTTCTTAAAGACTTGGTGGTGCTCCATGGCTTAATGTGGATGCTTGGAATCTACTGTGGCCAGTGTTCCACAGAAGCTCAATCTCTGTTTCCAGCTGCAGGTGTGCCAGCTGGACCGTGTGGCTCAGTTTCTTCCTCTCAGCGTTTGTGTGAGTTACTCTGTCCAGAAACGTGGTTTCTGGTGTTCCATCTCTGGCAACGGTAGCTTCACATCGATGGTTCTGAGCTGGCTAGGAATCCAGTGCCTACGATCCCATGTTGCTTTGAACAACTGTCATCCATCTACATCTGTGTGATGATTCCCCATAATTTTTGATTAATCAAATAAACTTTATTTCCCACAAATGGCAAAGAATGAAAAATATAACAGCTTTGCCAGTATGTTAAGTATCTTCTCACCCTCCCTACTGCTTACCCTGATTTCTTTTGTCCCCTGCAAACAACATCTGTTCACTACATTTTTGGTGTTTCTCACACATAGAAATGAATAATTCAGCTTGACAGGACAATAGTCAACGACACCTTTAGGCAGCAAGTCTCTCCTTTCCCGGGTGGATGGCGGAAACCAGCGGCAGCTCCCAGGGTTCAGGAGCTGGGCGGGCTCCCTGCCAGCTCTTCCTGGGGCTCAGTCTCTCACACGCAAGGTAAGTGCCCGATTAGTTCCAGGGCCTGACTTTGGCTCTCAGGGGATTTGAACAGTGATCCGATTGTTTCATGAAATACAGACTTTAGTGACAGCCACGGGATTGTTTTCCTTTTTAATCCCTGACAGCAGTAGAAAAGAAAATATACTGAAAATGTTTTTAGCAGAGAGATAAATGAAAATTATTCCTGGGTCTGTCAAGATGGGTGGTTGTGTAAATGCTCTGCCCGCGTGCGTGTAGGAGCAGGGTCCGCGGCTCCGCCAGCCTCCTCTGGTCCTCATTACGCCAGTCTTCATTACACGGTGCAGGACTCGGAGCGGACAACACATGCTTTTACCAATTGCGGGCTTAGTTTGCGCTTTTGTTTGAAAGTAAAGTTTTAAGCAAACATCTCTACACACTTCCAGGCGACTTTCGGGAGTGTTTCTATTTTTTTCACTAGTATTGGACACAGGTAGAAGCATCCTACTTATTTTTCCTGGTGCAGCGTAGTCAGACCTCTCAATGGAGTGAGACATGGAGAGGCAGACGTGCACACACCACTCATTTAGCCTTCCCCAGTCTCCCATTCTCTTCTCCCTCCCTTCTTCTCATGTTTGGCTTAGTGACTAAAGAAAGAAGCATCCTACTTCTGAATCAGGTGAACTCTAATTTCTCTGGTATAATTTAAGTGTCCTAAATGAAAGAATAAATGTGCCGTACAAAGGAGCCAAGGAGATTAAAAAATTGACTGGGGTCAGGCACTTCTTTCTCATCTGTACTTTCAATGTTTTGGATCTCCTGAGCCAGCAAAATTAAAAATAAGCAATATTGACACTTACTCATCAACTTAGTAAATCTATTCAGTTAAAAACCTTAAATGCTCAAGTAATAAATTGTGGTCATTTATCACCATCTTTTAAAAATCAAACAGCAGTTAAGGTTTTTTTTTTTTTTTTTACTTCTTAGTTTGCTACCTATAAAAAGCTGGTCACAGCTGGGCACAGTGGTACATGCCTGTAATCCTAGAACATGGGAGGCTGAGACAGGAAGATCGTAAGTTTGAGGCCACTTTTAGCAACTTAGTAAGACCCTCAATAACTTAGGGAGATCTGGTGTGGCTTGGAGGTGGAATGCCCCTGGGTTTAATCCACAGCACCCCCTCCTATTTGCGTGCACACACACACACACCACTAAAAACATAAAAACAAGCCTGGTCACAGACAGGCCACTAGGGTCCAGAGGGGGCGATTTTAGCTTCTCCACTGCCTCTGCAGGTGCAGTACGAGCCACCACGGGGCGAGTGGCTGCTGAGTCGTGGGCTCTGGTGTGTGAGTGTCCGGTCCACGCCTGCCTCCAGCTGGGCGTCGTGAGGGTCATGAGGTGGGACCCTCAGCGTCAGGACGCTGTGTCCCATCTTTGGCTTCTTGGCTTATGCTGGGGTTGAAGAAGCTGTTTGGGACCATGGATAACAATCCCTTGAGGACAGACAGCAGCATGGGCGCAGGATGTGTGTGGTGGAGAAGGAAGAACTTCCCTTTCCTCTCCCAAGGGTGGGAAGCAACGGATGTGGTGGTCGGCCTCTTGGTGCTGTGGAAAATGCCTGAGAAAATAACATCAGGGAGAAAGGTTAACCATGGCTCCTAAGGTTTCAAGCTGTAGTCACCTGACCCATCACAGTGGGCCTGGGAGGAGAACCTGCATCATGGTAGGGAACTGCTCAGCTCACGGTTCCTGGGAGGAAGGAAGAGAGGGAAGGAGGGAGGGAGGGAGAGGGGGGTGCCCGGCCAAGATGGCCCCTTCCAGATCTCCAGCCAGGCAGGCATCCCCTCCTGGCGTCCACCACTGGGAATCATTCATCCAGCTGTGAACCCACCAATGGTTGAACCCACTGAAGAGAGAGATCAGAGCCCTCATGGCCCGGTTACTCTTCAAAGCCCTTCCTCTGAACCAGCTGCCCTGGGGCTAAGCCTTCAACACACGTGCCTTTGGGGACCCTCCAGATCCAGTCCAGGACATGGGGACTGGTTTCGTGACAAGCATCCTCCACGGGCCGCCGTGGAGATGGTAGTAAGCTCCCCTGCTGTGGTTCAGCGGACAGTGGGGCCCTGTGCTCACCCCTGCCACTCCCTCAGACTTGGCGACCCCATGATGCCTCTGTTGCTCTCCTGCCAGCCAGAGGCCGCGCACAGGCTCTCCTGCATGGGATTTCTAGAAAAAGCTGCTCTCCTGGTCATGCGGAACAATGCGCTCCAGTCTGAGCTGGGAGTTTGGAGTCAGGCAGGCCTGGGGTGAAGCAGAACCCTCTCCTGTCTGCAGTCATGGGGGGTGAAGACACTGACTTGGTACCTAGTCATGGTCATGACTACTGCCTGGAGGACACTCAGCGAATGAGGGGGAAGAGGCCAGACAGAGCGGCCTTGGCCAGAGGCAAAGAGCACGGTCTGGTCCCCACGGTCCCCGGAAGATGAGGATCGAAGGAGTCCTTATAAATATGCTGCCCAGAGACAGGGTCCTGAGGCCCCGAGGGCAGGGGGAGCCGGCGGGGCTGGGACTGGACCCCAGGCTCTCCCTGGAGATGGCAGGTTGTCCTTGGACACAAAGAAATAATTCCACTTTTTTTTTTTTTTTTTGGTTCTGGGGAGGAACCCAGGGACAATCTACCTCCGAGCTACAGCCCAAGCCCTATTTTTATTCTTTATTTTGAAACAGGTCTCACTGAGTTGCAAAGGGCCTAAGTAGCTGAAGCTGTCCTTGAGCTGCCAACCTCCTGTCTCAGCCCCCCAAATGCCGGGATTATAAGTATGTGCCACCACGCCCAGCTTAAATCTTTCTGAAGGGCAAACGGTAAGAAAGGGATGAGGGCCTGCTGGTTTAGGGAGCACGGGGACTGCCTGTTGGCCCTTAAGGTGCCATGTTGCTCCCGGGGTGCTGCCGGCAGACTGGGGAGGGCAGCTGAGGACTGGGCCAAGGATGTCGCCGGTCATGCCCTTCCAGAGAGGTTGCTTGGAGTGAGATGGCGGTGTCACCAGAAGATAATTGATAAGTCCACGTTGAGCCTGCTGACCTACCTACACAGGGAGCTTTTTATTTTTTCCATAATAGAGTTTTCAAGCTTCTACCTAGAATCACAATCCTTAAACTTCAAACTGAAGAACAAGCTCTGGTAGGTAAGCAGGAGGAACTGGAGCTCCCCGACCTGTAGCCTGCTTATAACCCCACTCTCCGACACCCGCGGTCCCGGCGTTCATCCAGCGGGCTCCATGCCCGGGTAGACCCGCCACGTGGTCACTGTAACCTGCTCTGTGTGATGACTGCCAGGTGGCTCAGGGATTCCTGGTCCCTGTGCCCAGCCAGGTTCCATTCTTCTCCAACCTCTTTCAGACCCAGCGAGGCACCCTCTCGGCTCAGTGGAAGGGGCAGCCATCACCAGACTTGGCCTCTGGCTCCCTTAGGAAACAGAAGACTCCATTCCTTCCCACTCCCCACACCCCGCTGTTGGTCCTGTGACCTGGGGAAAGATTTGGAAACAGAAGCAGGAAGCCCCAGCCCAGCATTGTGCTCCAGCGACAGGACCTCAGAAAACCGGTTATCAGACAAATGCGTGCATGCTTGTTTTCCAAAGGTGACGTTCGAGAAGCCTTCCTGTAAACGAGCAGCATTTAAAACAGGCAAGAATAAGAAACACCCTAAGTAACCCCAATTCGGAGATTTCTGTGAGGGAATGAACGGCGGCGTGCCATGGCGAGAGCTCTGCGCGCACTAAGGATGAAGCTCGGGGCTGGGCAAGCAGCTCGGGGTCCCGCGCTTGCCCGAGACCCCAGCACAGCAGCAACAACAACAAAGACGGCAACTGCAACAAAGTCAATAGGATCAAGAGTCGGCGTGTTTACAGACGCGGGAAGACGCACAAAGTGCGTCGTTGAACGAAAAAGCTTGCTGAGTGGTGCTTATAAAATAGAACGTGTGTGTCGGCTGTGCGTGAGCGTGTGGATTCAGAGACCTCTATGCATGAAAGCCTGCATACCTTCACACAGTATTACATGATCTCTACCAGCCACTGTATACATTATCTGTAGATTTCTTACACGTGACATGGAAACAAAAAAGAAAATCTGGATGAAAACACATCAAAATGCCCAATATGTGAACACATAGCTCTCTGATGCGCACATGGGTTTCTCCCGCATTCAGTTTTAGGGTTTTGCCCTGTTTGTTTGTAAACATAGCAACAAAGATTATGGTTTTTTTTTTTTTTCAGTACTAGGGATGGTACCCAGGGGCATTCTACTTCTGAGCTATACGCCCAGCCCTATTTTTCAGTATTTTTATTTTTATTTATTTATTTTATTTATTTATTTATTTTGGCGGGTCTGAGGATGGAACCCAAGGGCATTCGACCATCAAGCTACACCCCCTGCCCTATCTTCCCTTCTTTTCTCCTTTCTTTCTTTCTTTCTTTCTTTCTTTCTTTCTTTCTTTCTTTCTTTCTTTCTTTCTTTCTTTCTTTCTTTCTTTTTCTTTCTTGTGGTACTGGGGTTCCTGGAAGCCCTTCTACCTCCGGGCTACACTCCCAGACCCATTTTTACATTTTTATTTGGAAACAGGGTCTCCTAAGCCAGTGCACGCGGCTGGCTTTGAACCTGCGTGATCCTCCTGTCTCTGCCTCCCAAGCGCGGGGATTACAAGCGTGCGCCACCACGCCCGGCTTTTATTCTTTATTTTGAAACAGGGTCTCACTAAGTTGCAGAGGGCCTTACTAAGTAGCTGAGGCTGTCCGTGAACCATGATCCTCCAGTCTCAGTCTCCCAAATGCTGGGATTACAAGCATGCACCACCACGCCCGGCTTCAGCATTTTTATTTTTGAAACAGGGTCTCCCTGAATTGAGAAGGGCCTCGCTAAGTAGCTGAGACTGTCCATGAACCGCAATCCTCTGGTCTCCGCCTCCCAAATGCTGGGATTATAAGGGTGGGCCACCATGCCCAGCTAATATTGTATCATTTGGAATACCTACTTACTTTTCTTTGGTAATAAGGGCCAGGCCGTGCCATACCCAGTGTTTTCCTTCACAGTGTTTAGGAGAGGCCTGCCTAGAAGAGGGCTGATGCTGAATATGAAATCCTGATGTCCTGGCCTAGGGACCTGGGGTCCTGGGGGTCCTGGGGGTCTTGGGGTCTGGGAGGCCTGGGGAGACTGGAATGCCTGGGGGGCCTAGGGGTCTGGGGGGCCTGGGGAGCCTGGGATGCCTGGGGGGCCTAGGGGTCTGGGGGGCCTGGGGAGCCTGGGATTCCTGGGGGGCCTAGGGGTCTGGGGGGCCTGGGGAGCCTGGGATGCCTGGTGGCCCTGGGGGTCCCGGGCCAGAGCAGTGATTACAGAGTAGTTATCACTGTCTCAGCCTGCTCACTCCCATTCAGCAGAATGTGAAGAAGAGAGAACGGCCAGTTACGAGTTTACTCTTTTTCTTTCTTTTGTAGTCCAGGAGCGTGCCACATCTGAGCTATGCCCAGCCTTATTTTACTTTTTGTTTTGAAGCAGGGCCTCCTTACCTTGCTGAGAGTCTAACTATGCTGCTGAGGCCGGCCTAGAGCCCGTGGTCCTCCTGTCACAGTCTCCGAGTACTGGGATTACAGGCATGCATCATGATGCCCAGGTAAAATATAACTCTTCAGGCTCGTTCCTGGCAAGAACCCATGATTGGCAGAAGAAGGTATGCCAACGGCATTTGAGACGCGTTTGCAAAAATGACTGGCCTTTATAAAATTTATGTCACTTAGTTTTAACTTGACAGGCATGGTGCTTAATAAATTTAACACATGGTGCTGAGTACGAAGGCTGGATGTTCGTGTTCAGAGCAGTGCGAGGCAGTCTCTGTGTGGCGGGCTCTGGTGGGGACATGTCCAGTGTGAAGCCGTGGTGCAGAGTGCCATGCGGGCCCTCTGTCACGACCCCGCCCCTCCCGAGAGCACGGTGCCCGCTCCCCAGTGCTGGCGTCCCTTCCCTGGCCTGCGCCTCTGTTCTTCAAGCTCCATGGGACCCACTTGGAACAGTCCCTCCAGATCCCAAGGAGAAGTGGGACAAGAGATGAGTCCTGACTAGGAGGCGCCACTTCAAACCCAAAAGGAGAAACTACTTGTTGGAAAATGGGCACTTTGCTGAAAACCTGATCTTCATTTTCCAACATAAACTCGGAATGTCAAATGGCTTGTCTTCTCTCTGGCCCTGCAGTATAGAAATAAGAAGGTTTGCTGATATAGAGAGGAAAAGGAAGAAGGATGTTTAAAATGGTAATTTTCTATCAGTGCTTCCAAAAATTTCCCCAAGTTTTAAGTGGATTCCAGTTCCTTTGGTGTGATTCCCAGGGCCCGGCTCTCTTCCCTTCAATCGTTGTTTGTTTTCGAGGTACTGGGGATGGAAGCAGGTCCCCGTGCATGCTAGCAAACCCTCACCACTGAACTGCATCCTCCTCCCGCTCGGTCCATTTGGCAAATCTCCTTAGCAAAACCATCACTTGCTTGGCTCTGTAGAAGAACGAGGAAGGCAGGGCCGGTTGCTAGACCAAGATCACTTCACTAATAATAATAATAGACGGCCAGTCCACATCCCCCAATCTTATTTTACGTGCATCTTTTATCTTCTCAAAACTATCCTTTTTACATCTGCAGTCACTCAACAGAACAGTCTAGAGCGCACAGTAGTTTATCAAGACCGGAAGCTCGGTCCAGATGACCGAGCCTGTTTTCCTGAGGTCAGACTTCATCTACAGTCGCACGTCCCGGCGCACGGCGAGCTGCCTCTCTCAGGCGACCGCAGCCGCTTTGGGGCCTGCTGGCCGAATCCTACAACCTGTCTGGTGTTCCTAGGAATACTTCTCCTCCAATAATAAAAGCCAAATCACAAGGAACATCAGCTTGCTTGCCACAGCCAGAGCATGGCAGCCCATCTCAGAAACCGACTCTGTTCCCATGATGACGCCTTCTCCGGCCTAGGAGCAGCATGTAAAGTAGATATGTCAGGCAGCCTTCTAGATTTTCCAGATTTTAGTGTTAGAAGCCAGTTTGAGAAGAAAAAAAAAAAAGATCAACTCTTATTTCAGAACTCAATATCAAAAGAAGAAAATGGAAAACTCTCTGAGTCGATGCGGCTACGGGCTCCATTCAGGAGCTGGGTGGCCAGCCTCCAGCGATTTCAGAGAAAAATGCTGGTTTCTGTGGTGAGGCTCAGTTTTACACGTTTGAGCACTTCCCCTGTCTGCCCTTGACACCTGACCACGGTCAGCTTAGTAAAGTAAAGGACTCCTCTGACTCCTGGCAGCACAGCGCCTACGTCACACTGTGCACCAGCTTTCTCCATCCCCACTATGTACCAGCCTTCTCTATCCCACTGTGTACTACGCTTCTCCATTCCCATTGTGTACCAGCCTTCTCCCCACTGTGTACCAGCCTTCTCTATCCCCACCGTGTACCAGCCTTCTCCGTCCCCACTGTGTACCAGCCTTCTCTGTCCCCACTGTGTACCAATCTTCTCCGTCCCCACTGTGTACCAATCTTCTCCGTCCCCGCTGTGTACCAGCCTTCTCCGTCCCCGCTGTGTACCAGCCTTCTCCATCCCCTCTGTGTACCAGCCTTCTCCGTCCCCGCTGTGTACCAGCCTTCTCCGTCCCCACTGTGTATCAGCCTTCTCCATCCCCACTGTGTACCAGCCTTCTCCATTCCCTCTGTGTACCAGCCTTCTCTGTCCCCACTGTGTACCAGCCTTCTCCGTCCCCACTGTGTATCAGCCTTCTCCATCCCCACTGTGTACCAGCCTTCTCCATTCCCTCTGTGTACCAGCCTTTTCCGTCCCCACTGTGTACCAGTCTTCTCCGTCCCCATTGTGTACCAGCCTTCTTCGTACTCACTGTGTACACCCTTCTCCATCCAACCATGTACCAGCTTTCTCCATACCCACTGAGTACTCGCATGTACCAGCCTTCCCAGGGAAATGCTTCTACTGATCTGAAGGCCACCGAGTGGCTGGGCCCTTCCCAACTTCCTGGGGCCACCAGAGGCATCAGTCACAGTCCAGCGTCTGGCTAGGGGGAGGCCAGATAAGACCCCAGGTGTCTCCTACTGTGTGGCATACTTCCCATAGCAGGCGTTTCTCCATGGGTTTTCTCTGCGGCTCAGAGCTGACTAGGCAGCTTGAATGTTAGTTTGCCAACTCTGGCAATCCGAGGCCAGGGCACAGACTTGCTCTGCTTGGTCAACACCCTCACTGCTGTAGCCCAGTCAGCCTGGCCCCACAGCTTAGAGGAAGGAGGATTAATCTGCACGCAGTGTTCCTGGAGTTCAGTCCATGTGAGGCCGGGGTTTGGCTCCCAGGGCTGGTGGTAGAAAGCCGGGGGAGGGGAGCACGTGGGCGGCACGCCTCACAGCACAGAGGGCAAGGGCGAGCCATCACAATCCCGGGGACGCAGCTCCAGGGACCCAGCTCTTCTAGCCACCCCCTGCTGGCCCTGGCCACCTCCTCCATAAATCTACTGCATGTCGACTATGAGCTTAGCACATGAGCTCTGCAGGGGTACTCCTTATTTCACTAGGCACAGGTGGACCTGTGTCCAGAGCTTGGCTTCTCCCAGGGGGGCCGCTCGTGGCCTTAGCTCCTCTTTTTGCATCTGGCAGGTGTATTGTCATCAAATGTTGTTTCCAGTGCACCTTGTGCAGGCGTGTTCTGGGGGAATAACGGTTGCGAGATGCCCGCAGAGTTGTGTTACCTGCCCACCCACACACCTGCTCCACGGAGAAGCTGAGTTCTGGGACAGGTATACCTGCAGAAGGGCGACGTGAGCTCCTACCTTGAGAAGCTCAGTGGAGGCAGGATCCTCAGGCAGAAGTGGTGCAGGGTAGAAGAAATGAAGACAGACGGGAAGGGCCAAGGAGCCTAGCTGCAGATCCAGGAGGCTCCATGGCGCCCTCACCTTACTCCCCAGTCTGTGTTTGTCCAGGCCCAAATACTTGAGAAGATTTTGAATCTCAGAGCACTGTGTGTCTCGATGATTAATGTGTATGCACATTTCCAGTCTACGCAGTGCGTTTTGTTTAGACTGAGCAAAGCCAACGGAACATATTGTGCAAGGTGTATGATAAGGCTGCACACATCATCTACAAGATTGGGTGACGTCAGCCTCGGGGGCCTGAAAGACCTGGGCCCCACCCACTCCATGACTAAGAGGACTGAGCTCGCCAGGCGGACATCAACCCCACACACTTCCCAAGTTCATGCTTTACAGCTTCCTTTAAATAGAGGAGCCTGGGTTCCGCGAAGGGAGCCCCCTCTCAAGCGCCCACACTCCTCTCCCTTTCGAGTGTGTGTCTTGGTCTGTTGCTAACGTTCCTAAGTAAATCTCTCTGCTTTCCTAAGTGAGCCTTGCTTGTGCCTTCGATGTGCCCTAGCCCTAAAGACCCTTTCCCTGGCATACGTCGCGAGCCTGCCCGGGCTGAGTGGCCCTCCCCCCGTCTGGGTAGCTCCTTGGATCCCTGTGCGGTGGCATTTCAAAGCGCAGCCGTTTTGTGGATTATGACTTCATCCTGCGTCCTCATGTGTCTTTCCTGAGATGTCTGTGTCCTACTCTCCTCTTATTACAAAGACCCCGGTCAGTGGGATTAGGGCTGGACTAAGACTCATTTTACCTTAGTGACGTTTTAGAAAGCCCCATTTCCAAGTGCAGCCAAATTCTGAAATGTAGGAATTTTAGCGGACACAATTCAGACCACACGGGAGGTTTTATTTTCATTATTTTTACTGCCTACGTGCCTTTGCCTTCTTAAACTTTAGTAAACGTGCATTAAATTTCCTTAGTCTAGCCGCCCTTCCAGCTGTACTTTGCATGTATCTTTTCTTCCTGTACTCAAAATAAATTCTCCCTTCTCTCTTCTATGTCACTGACTTTATGGGTTATCCGCTTTCTGTCCGTGTGGCCAATACCTGAGATCAAGAGACGTATTAAGAAGAGAGTTTAATTCGGCTCGTGGCTTCAGGCCATGGCGACTTGGCCTGTGGCAGTGTGGTACGCCTGGCAGGAGTGCGAGGCAGAGGAAGCCATTCACCTCATGGCGGCTAGGGAGCAGAGACAGGAAGGGGCGCGGTCCTTCTGTCCTCTAAGAGCACACCCCCAGCAGTCTAACTCCCTCCCCGCAGGCCCCACCCCCTCGTCTTTCCTCCACCCCATAGTGGCACAGGCTGGCGGGATGTCCTTAGCACATGGGCCTTGGAGAACGTCTAGGATCTAAAGAGAATGCCTGGTGTCCTGCAGGGCCTCCTGCTGGACGGCCTCCTCGGCTCTTTCAGTACCACAGGAGTGTCTTCGCCACGAGGTCTCCAAGTTGCCTCCCAGGGCCTCTCTTCTTCACATCCTTCTGTATGCTCAGAATCCTCAGATGACTGAGTTTGTCAATCTCACAAAAAATGATTTAAAAATTTTAAAATTCTCTATTTCTGATGTCATGTTGTAGGGAGGTAATTTATCTCATGCTACTAAAACAGTGACCACAAGAACCAGAAAAAGCCTTTTCTTTTCTTTTTTTTTTTTTTTTTTTTTTTTTTTTTTTTTTTTTTACTCTTACACCAAATAGCGCCCTACAGAAGAGTTACTGGAGGAGGCAGGAGCCTGCTTTATATATTTGTGTCCCACAACTACAAAGCATAAAGTGACCATGAGCAGCATCCTCTTAGGGGCTGATGCCCTCAAATGGAGCCCGGGTTGGGCCAGGGAGCAAGACAGAGCTCAGGCCGTGGAGCTGCAGGGCAGCATCTGAAGGCTGACCGGCCGCACCACCTGCGGCCTTGCCACAGTCCCGCCTGGGGACGAGGCGGCCTTTCGGGTCTCTCCCTGTATTTCCATGCCTCTGCTGCTCTTTCTGCATCCTCACAAACAGCCAACATTGAAATAAAGTCGGGGGCTCAGGGACAAATGGAGGCACCCCATTTCTGTCCACTGAGGCCCCGGTGTGAAAATCTCCAGCAGAAGCCAATAATCAAAGGCTCTCAATGTCACAAGTGTAACTTACACACACACATGCCCTGGTCCTGGGGGCAATGCCACTCCTTGGCTTTAGTGTTGTTGGCAATGGCTTGTTTTCCGGGTTTCATGGAGAAGAAGTTGTGTTCGGTGCACAGTCAACACGTGTGTGAGTGGGCTTGGGCATACGGAGGCAGATCATGTTGGTTTTCACCAGTGAAGCCACGCAGTATGTGTTGTGATTTCTCTGCAAACAATCTCCAGCACCGGAAGCGTTCTGACACTCCCACGCGCACTGTCTCTGTGGCATTCCAAAGTGGCTGTCCTTACTCCAGGCACAAGGCGTTGGATTCCTCTTCCCTGAAACCTGGAGGCCCATTGCTGGGGGCCTGTGGCTGGTCCTCCACAGTCAGGCTTCCCCAGCGCAGAGGGTGCAGAGGCAGAGAGCTGTCCGACTGGGAGGCCTGCAGACTCAGGGTCCCTGCCCCAGCTGTCCATGCTGGGATACAGCTTCTCCTCTGCAGCTGTGGTAGCAATTTTTAATAAGAGCTAAGAACTATAAAATTCTCCATCATATGAAAGAGGTATCTGAAAATGGTAGAAAATGCTAACTAAGAAAGTGGGAATTCCCGTAATGTCTTTCCTGTATTACGTACATATGCAGCAAAATAGAGAATTCATGTCATCTCTACCCTATGCACCGCCTTTCTCACCCAATAGTGCGTGGGAAACTTGTTACAGGTCATTTAAATTTTGTTCTTGAGTTTTAAAAAAACGTTTTATATTTAGCACTCTCATGAGTATGTGGAGTTTCTCGAACTTTTTAAATGTCAAGACCCCTCTTTATGGTTTAATATTTTAAAAAATTGAGACACAACATCTATACATTTCATAACATTTCATCTTCTGTTTGAATTGTTATATACCAAAGTGTTTGCCTAATTTTGAAATTACAATATTTAAAAAATTTTTGTCTGTGTTAAGAAAAAATGAATATGCATCTATATGTAAATTTATATTTGTACATATACACTTGTCATTTTATCGGTACTAAGATATATTTCTAAATAAGTAAAACTGTTAGGTCAAAAGTCTGAACTGTTTCATGTTTCTGAATACATCATTTTTAACCATTTTCCAAAATTCCTATGCCTAAAGAATATACCCGAAAATGACTGGAGATGTCCTGGCGTCTGCTTCTCCTCGCGTGTGTTCGCTCTGTGAACTGGTGGCTGACGTCACTGCTGCGTTTCTGCTGGACCTGGACAGTCTATAACAGGGCTAGTGGGAGCTCTATGTACAAGAGGTCTTTTATTTCCGATTGTATTTGCTGAGAAGTTATTTTCTTATGCCTTGATTTTTATTTTAACTGATGAATTAATTAAGCTGTGTGTCTAACAACGTATGTCCCCAGCCTATCAGTCATGCAATGAGTTGTGGTTTTGCCCGTCGGTTTTCTGCTTGGGAAAGTCTTCACTTTAAGGGACACGTAGCGTTTGTCTATATTTTCTTTTTCCCACCCTCTTTCTATGTGCTGTTTAATTCCTGTGTGATGTGTGATCTGCGAGGAGGAGCTACAGTGGCTCGGCAGCTACAGTGTCTCCGGTTGTCTCAATAGAACTTTTAAGTGACGTACCTTCTCACTCTTTAGCCTTTACTTTTCTGAGATTTACTGGGGAGTAACTGGAGAGCCATGAAGCGCACCTGTAGCTGGCGTGGCGGTGCCTCCTGTAATCCCAGTACACAGAGGCTGCGATTGGGGGATTGCAGGTTTGAAGAGAGTCTCAGTAACGTAGTGAGATCCTGTTTCAGGATAAAAAATATAATAGGGCTGGGATTTATCTCAGAGGTAGAATGTCCCTGGGTTCAACCTCCAGTATCAAAACCAAACCCAAACCAAACAGAACAGTAACAAACAAAAAATACCAAGCTCATGTGAAGAAGTTTCCTGGCACCTCAGTGATACTTCCTCTTCTGTGTCCTCACAGCCTCGGGTTTGCTTTGGCTTTTTCCATTTTCATAGAAATGAAAGCACGTGGTCGACACTCAATCTACGTGGCTCCTCCCTCTGGTTCGCTGTTGTTTTCCTGTGTTCCAAGGGTTCGCTCCTCCTGGCTCAGTGGTCCGCCGCACACATATGCTACGACGTGCTCATTCTGTTGGCAGGTGTTGGGTTATTTCTAGTATCTAGCTGTTGTGAATTGAATGCTATGCACACTCACAAAGTAGGTCTTGCAGAAGCATGCAGTTTTGTTTGAATACCTGGCAGTACGAGGCTGGCTTCTATCATTAGGTGAGTACTTAACGTTTCCAGAAATTGCTAAACTGAGCCCAGAGTGGTGCAAGCTTGTCATCCCAGCATTCGGGAGGCTGATACAGGAATATCGCGATTCGAGGACAGCCTCAGTTACTTAGTGAGGCCCTTTGCAACTCAGTGAGATCCGCTTCAAAATAAAAAGAATAAAAAATAGGGCTTGGGGAGTAAGGGTGTAGCTCAGAGGTAGAATGCACTTGGGTTCCATCCCCAGTACTGCAAAATTAAAAAAAATGAAAAGAAATTGCTAAGCTGTTCTTCAAAATGGTTTGTGCTGTTTGGCATCCCCACTACCGCTCTATGAGGTTCGAGTTACTCCATGTCCCCACCAGCACTTGACGTGTATTGCTGACTTTTATCAGCCTTCTGACGCTGCAACACACACCTGGGATGCTAAGTTCATCAAGAGAGAGGTTCATTTTGGTTCAGTTTAGAAGTTGCAGTCCATTGCTGTGGCCTGCGATGGCGCAATCTCTCAGGGCAGAAGCCTATGGCAGAGACACTCACCTCATGATGAGCAAAGTAGAGAAAGAGGAAGAGTCGGGTCCACTGTCCCCTTCCAGGGCAGTCCTGGTCATCAGAAGACCTCCCGTCATCCCCACTCGGTCCACTGTCCCCTTCCAGGGCAGTCCTGGTCATCAGAAGACCTCCAATCATCCCCACTCAGTCCACTGTCCCCTTCTAGGGCAGTCCTAGTCATCAGAAGACCTCCCATCATCCCTGCTCAGTCAACTGTCCCCTTCCAGGGCAGTCCTGGTCAACGGAAGACCTCCTGTCATCTCCACTCTTAAAACTTCAGCCACGTCCCGATGGTGCCACTCCAGGAAAAGCCTTTAGCACAGGGTGGTCACTCGTCCTAATTTTAGCAAATAATGGGGCTCTCTTGTCACCTGCCTTGTGGTTTAACTTACTTCTCCTGACACCTGCTCACAGGAGCATCTTTCCTTGACTGACCAGCTATTTGTTTCTCTTCTCTTGGGATGTTTTTGTCCATATTCTGTGCTAATTTTGTGCTGGGCTCTTAGTGTTTTTGTTATTGAATTGTGTTATGATTTTTATCTGCAATTTTCCCTAAAAAAACTCATGAGTTAAAAGCATGGTCCCCAGTGCAACAAGGTTCAGAGGTAGAGCTTTTAGGCAATGGCTGACCCATAGGACTCCAAGCTCATCTGATGGATTACTCCATGGCGAGCTGAATGGACTAACGGGGAAGCGGGGCCCTTGGGATGGGTTATCTTCTTCCAGCCCTTCCCTTTCTGTCTGCCTCCTGTGTGCCAGGAGCTGAGCAGCTCTCCTCTGCTACTCCTGGAGTCCTGATGGTTCTGCCTTGGACCAGCGGAAGGAAACCTCTGAAACCACGAGCCAAGGTAAACCTTCCCTACACCAAGTTGTTTTGTCAGGTATTTTAGTCTCAGAAAAGAAAAGTTGGCTGATACAAGTTATAAAAGTACCTCATATAGTCTAGATTGAGTTCTTTATATGGTATATGTTCTGTGAACAGTTTCTCCTAGACCGTGGCTGGCCTTTTCATTTTTCCAACAGTGGCTTTCAAAGAGCAAATGCTTTAAAATTTGATGAAGTTCAGTTTATAATTTTTAATAATTTTGGGATATTTTTTATTATATGTGGAAAATCTCAAATATCTTGATTTACCCATAATTTCATCTGGAAGTTGTATCATTTTAGGTTAACATATAGGCCTATGACTCATTTTGAGTTAGTTTCCATGAATCATATAAAGGGAAATGTAATGCAAATTAAAGGTTAATTTTTGTGTGTGTTGATATTGTTTATAAATGATCATTTAATGAAAAAATACCTTTTGCCTAGTAAGTTTCTTTGGTACCTTTACTGAAAACCAATTCACCATGTATCCGTGGCCCTATTTCTAATCTACCTCCTTTGCCATCGATCCATTCATCGATCCTTCCAACACAAACTACTTTGGTCACTATAGCTTAGTCATAAGAACTGAAGTATGATAAATCCACCAAGTTAATTTCTTTCTCTTAAATGATTTTGGTTATTCTAGGCCCTCGGCATTTATGTATGTATTTCAGAATCAGGAGACTGTTGAATTCATGCATGGATTGTGTTGGACACAGAATTATTCATACTTTTTTCTTACAGTTTTTGAGGTGCTACTTCACTTTTTGCTCGTGATTTCGGACGGAAATGTGTGGCCATTCAGATTGTTGCTCCCTGTATATAATTTGTCATTTTTGAAATAATTTTCTTCTGAGGTTCTCAGCGTGTGTGTGTGTGTGTGTGTTACTAGGGATTGGACTAAGGGGCATTCAACCTCTGAGATACACCTCCAGCCCACCTGATTTTATTTTTTATTTAGAAACAAGGTTTCACTAAGGAGTTGTATCATTTTAGGCTGACATATAGGTCTATGACTCATTTTGAGTTAATTTCCACGAATCATATAAAGGACCCACCCTGTGATCCTCCTGTCTCAGCCTCCCAGTACTGGGATCACAAGCTTGGGCCACCACACTTGGCTCAGAGTTTTGACTGTGAAATCACAAAGTCTTTTTATAAGCGTTCGTCCAGTTTGGCCTGCCGCCTCCTGACCCTGGACATCTGCGTTTCCCACCACACCTGGCCTGGTTGCCCGCACTGTCTCCTCCAACCTTCTCCTGTTCACAGCTACTTTCTTTCCTATCTGGCTTCGGTAGTCAGCGTCTGGCCTTTCACTGCTGACACCCAGGTCTCCAACTGTCTATTCATGTTTACCTTTCTGACCCCACTAGGCGACTTTACTGGTCTGTTCTGACTCCTGTTCCCTCCCTCCAACTTCTCCATTCTGCACTGAATCCATTCATTGAGTTTTTACAAATCGACTCTTTTCTTAGAATAACTTTGGGTTGACAGTGAGTGAATTTAAGCAGTTTGTGTAGAGAGTGCTTATGTACCTCGGTCCCCACACGCTCAGCCTCCCCTCGGTGAATGTCTCTACCAGAGAGGCTTTAATTTCAGGTATCTTGTTTTTTAGTTCTTAAATTCCAATTTTTGTTTAGAGTTTATTTTTCTCTGCTGACAGTTTCTGTGTTGTCACTCTTTTTGGCTGCATATCCCTTTGTCTTACACAGGATAATTAAACAACGATTGCTTTACGTTCTCTTTATTACATTACCAACATCTCTGTCAATTTTTGTTTGGCACATGATGGATTTTTAAACGAATTGGTTACATTTTCCTGATTCTGCTTATTTCAATTATTTTTGTATGTTTCCTAGATATTATGGTTGTAGTCTTGTGTTGACCCTGGAGCCTGTGAAAATTGACTGGAGAGTGTTGTTCTGTTGAATCAGGTGATGGACCCAGTTAACTAGTGTCAGACACCTCTCAGGAGTGCAGGTTCAAATCTCAGTAAGTCCTTCTGGTCTTGATTTTACCTGATTTTTAATAGTTTTGTTTTTATACCTTTATTGGTCATTGCAATTGTATAGCATAGTGAGGCTCAAAGTCTTACAAATAATTATACACACAGGTCATGATGTGTTTTCCTTCAGGTCCCACCTGCTGCTCACACCTCCCCACACCTAAAAGCACACCGGTAGCCATGCCTCCCTAGCAGGACACAGGCACGATTCACACTCACCAGGGCTTCCTTCTCTTCCCCGCCTCCCTCTCCCCAAACCTTCCTCTCCTGTTCGTCTCAGTCCTCTATTAGCTAAAGTCCTTTTTCTTTCCTATTTTCTCTTTAGCTTTTCCAAATGAGAGAAAACATTTGGCCCTTGACCTTTTAAGATTAAGCTCACTATAGTTTGAATTTAAGTTTTAAATAAAATTTTGTACTAGAAAATATTCACAAAGTTCCAAAGTAAAGTTTTAAATAGCATATATCCACTATTTCCTTATACTTAATTTAAATAATTGTTCTTATTTTGTGTTTAACCCATCCTTTTGGTTTTATTGCTATAACTATTTATTAGCATATCCTCTTTTCATTGAAAAAGGATAGTAGTATATTTGGTACACTTTTCATTTTTGTAGGAACTAAGTATTGTTTCAAATGTGAAATAATTTATATAATTATGGTATATTATTAAAATATTTGATTATATCAATAACTGTTATTATTCCCTCATGAATACTGACTTAGATGGATCAGCAACTTGTCTTTTAAATGATCTAACAGAGCTAAAACTGGGACTCTGTCTTAGTAACAGGATTTCCATGTATCTCCTCCCATGGATTGAACTGTCTAGAGCCAACATTGAGATTTTGGTTTGAAAGCTCAAATGGCTGTTTTGTCCGTAATCTCTCATCCTGTGAACACGAGAAAGGGCACGCGCCTGCTTCTGGGGCCAGGATTCCTTCAAGTCTCTGTCTGGCCTTGCGGTGATCTTCTCTCCCTAGCTCAACCTGCTGGTGAGTGAGCACCCGGAGGTGGGCGGGCTCCCTCACGAGAGCCAAGGGCCCGCCATGACAGCAGGTGCCTCCGCCTCTGGCTCACTTGGGAGTCCTCTGCGGGAATGGTGTCCTGGTCAGGGCTGGAAGTGCCTGGTGATGTGCGGCAGTTGGCTCTCAGGACCAGACCGCATCCGCTCCAGCAGTTGGCTGAGGCCTCAGGAACCAAAGAAGGAGTTCTGCGACCTTATTGGTGAGCATATGGCAGGCTCTGATTTCCTTACTAAATCAGATGATATTACTAGAACTGGGTCATTATGCACACATTGTAATCTATCGTTAAGCCCAACAAAGTAATATTTAGCTAGTGCTTTAATTGTGCTGCTGGGATTTATCTCTGCTTTTCAAAGGATAAAATCCAAGCAGAATGGGATGGGGAGAAGCGGTGGTTTTTCCATTTTATAAAAGAGGTTGCCATTTTTGACAAACGGTGCTGTGGCTGAACAGTTACTTGTTGGGATACGGGTGCAGTCGTGGCCTGATTTGCTTTTCAGATGCAGGACACATGCCTGGAAGTGGGTGGCCCCGGCATGGCTCTGGCTATAGGTTTTGCAAAGTAATGTTGCATAAGGAAGTGTGGCCCCATCAGCTTGATGAGGGTGAAGCTCTATCATTTTTTCCATTTAAGCCAATATACTTTACAAGGCTTATTTCTTTAGGACTTTTCTATAAACATGCTTTATGCCATCCTTTTACTGCTTTTGAGTTGCTCTTGGGAGCTGCTCAGTAATAAAGTTCTTACAGTTCTGTAGAATACAGTACTTACCTTTTCCTCTGCATCTGTACCTTCAACTTAACCCTTAACTCTGCCCATCCCAGGTCTTAGTAAATGTGCTGGAAAGCCCATGGATCCTGAGAACCGAAGTCCCACGTGCTTGAAAGTCCTTTGACTTTCTTTGGTATCACGTCAGACCAGATTTAACTGCTCTCTAGAGTTCTGCCCCAAATGGTCATCCAGATGGGCCATCGTGGAGGACCATGAGTTGGAATGGTTTTTCTCGCTCAGGCGTGGTTCTGGTTACTAATCGGACCTCACTTCGTCAAAGCTGGGAGACGCGGGTTTGCTCTTCTTTCCATGTGCTAGGAGAACCCACCCAGGAGAGCCCTGGCTCAGTCTCCCACAGCGGGAGATGAGGACCCTGTTAACCCTTTAGTCAGGGTTAGCAAAACGAGCGACTTATTAAATAGCATTTTGACAACGCAGTAGATAATGAATCCTGTTACATAGTTAAAGACTTTTAACCATCAACAAGATTGAGCCTGCTACAGGAATGCCCGAGGAGAGCGGAGCCATGATAAGCCGGGGAGACAGTCACAGTCCCTGCCGAAGCCAGGCTGGCCACGCCTGGCAGCTTGTCTACGGAGGGTGCAGAAGGAGACCTGAGGACACTGCCCGGCTGGCGTTCTGAATTCCCAACTGCTGGCTCAATCTGAGAGGGACTCAGGCTCTGTCCGTGGATGCTGTCGTCTTGCCAGGTTAATGAGAGTCTCAGTACTTGCTGAGGCTGCCCGTGAACCTGAAATCCCCCTGTCTCAGTTTCCCAAGTACTGGGACTACAGGCGTGCACAGCCACAGATGAATTAAATTTCAAAATTTAATGTATCTTTGCCAGCTATGTGCCAGGCATGGATCCTAGATGTTTATATATTCTATTTCTCAGCCATCCCAAAAGGTGAGTGTTAGCTACGCTTTGATATATGGAGAGTTAAGAATAACTAAATAACGTTTTCTTCTTATTCTACTTCTAGTAAATTTAAAGTAGATATCTCATATATTTCTTATTATTCCTCTTTTCTTTACTTGGGGATCTGACTTCCAGACTTCCTGTTCATTTCCAGAGAATGTTCTTAATTTTCTTATTTCTAACTTTTGGCAATTTCTAAGTTCGCTCAGTAACACAAATCTCTTAAAAGAATTCAGCCTTGTAAATGTCTAAGCATTTTCCCGCAAGAAAATAGCTTTTTGTTTATTTTGGGAAGCAGCCAAATATGTTGATTTTTTTTTTTTCGCATTGAAACCAAATTTGGAGCCTTTAAAAAAAAAAGGCACAAAAAAGACATGCTGAAAACAAGTCTAGTCGCCATAGCTGACTTCTCCCGCGTCGCGATGCCTTCTAGAAAGTGGACCTGCCCATTCTAGTTCAATCTATACTTAATTAAGAGAAATGGATCTCATTTTCCTCTGCAGAGCAATCTGGGAACCAACGGGTTCCCCTCCCTGCAAACTCCAGGCAGCGTATTTACGGCACTGGTGCCAGCCTTGCTCGGGAGTCGTGATGGCGAGCGCACTGCTTGTTGGGGCTAGCTGCTCAGTTGCATTCTGCGCTTCTAGGCTCCTTTTGTGCTTGAACAGTTGTGCTGAAAAATATCCGCATTCACCAAAGTCATCTCCTGCACAAGGAGGTCTCCCAGTGACGTGTTAATGGCACTGTGTTATACGGCACAGCCGATCAGCCTATCCCCAGAGGCACAGCGAATTTTGATATATTCTGCCTCTCTTTAATGGCGCTTATCTCTTTGGTATTTAATTTGCAGCTTGCTATCCATTACTCATGCCGCTTGCCGATTTCTCCTCAGTTTTTCATACCATTGTCAAATTAGCTTTTCCTGGAACTTGCCTGGAAAAGGTAGGAGCAGCTACGAATGGCCGGCTTGTCATTTGAGTTTCTCTCTGCGTCAGTGGTTTGTAGAACTTTGGTGTTTTGTAGATGTATAAGTCAAATGAATGCCCAGGAAGCTTGACTGCTGTCCTCAGGAGCTTGTCTCTGTCCGTCTACCCAGCTCTCATCTGTCTTAGCGCCATGTGCCCACTCACACTCAAGGGGGATACTGCAGCTGAGAGGCGTGCCTCTGTTCTTCAGAGCAATAATGAACCTTACTTGATCATTTTCCTTTGCTCTTTGCAAGAGCACGGGAGTGGGGAGATGTAGAAAGTATTTGAAAATAATTTCTTCAGTCACAAAAGAAAAATAAAAGATATTTTACAGGGGTTTGAGGAGCTGCTCGATGTATAGGCGGCCCTGTGTGTGTTCATGTGTGTCCATATGTTTTTGTGTTTGTACACATATCTCTGCGTCGGTGTGCATATACATGTGTGTGTGTTTGTGTGCCTTTGAGTTTGTGCATAGTGTGTATGGTTGGAGGGGGCAGGAATGAGAGGAGTGGGGAAGAAATGAGGAACAGGGGGAGATCGCACGTGGCTGTAGGTATCTGCACTGTGAGACAGGTGGTTAGTAATGCCCTGACTGAGGCGTCTGAACCATCAGAACAGCAAGGATGCACACAGTGGGCACAGGAGAGCGCAGGACTCAGTGGCAGGCATGGCACCCAGCAGACAGATGGGCAGGCGGAGCGCAGACTCAGCCCAGCAGCAGGGCATGGCCTTGGGGGTGGACGGCCGTCTTACAACATACATGTCGTCTTGGACCAGCCCAGTTTGAATACGTGGTATTTGGCTGGGTGGGATCTGTCTGCAAGAAGATATTCCACGGGGCCTGGGCCTGGTATAATCTTTATGGTAAGGCTTTGATGTTGTCCCCACCCAGTGATGTTTGATCCCTCCTTCCTCCAAGCTTGCCACCTGCCTGCCTCACTGACTTCCTTTAGTGAAACTCATGACAATTGCTAGCTTCTGTGTTTGATTAACTTTTATGATGCCTTGTCAAAAGTTTCTATAAAAGTAAGGTGCTCGCTGCAGATGGAGGGATGAAATACCATCTATCTCCTCCTTGATCCTTAACTTGTCATATGTAATTTTCTTCAAATTATCATATCAGACTTCGTGTCATCGTGGTGCCCTAGAGCAGCGACCTTCCGTGGTAGGAGCCACAAAATAACTTTCAGGAAGCAGTGACCTTCTGTGGCGAGAACACGGAACAGTGATCAGGGCGCCGCACCCAGCAGCACCCCTGCGTGCCGGGACCTCAGAGAAGTGGCGTCCGCTGGAGCTCGCGCGCAGTTCTTGGGCGGGCCACTTGCCTGCCTCCCCTGGAATGCGGGTGTTTGTGCTGTCCCCTCTCCTCTGGTCCCCCTGCCCTGCCCTGATGCTCAGGCTCTCTTAAAATGTGTGCATAGCAAGGGATGCCGTAAAAGTTTCTAGTTCTTCTAGTGATGGAGGCTGTGGAGGACTGAATGGCTGCACCAGCTTTGTCTTTGCAGCACGCTTTGTCTTTGCAGCACCGTGCCCTGGAGAACCACCTGGGATTACAGGGGTCCCTCGCCCATCAGCCGAACAAGCCCAGGGAAATCGCCTCCTGCCCTTCCCTTTGATCTGAAGTTGGAGCGTTTGAGGCTTTTGTGCTGCATATACGAACGTGTCAGGCAATACAATGTCAAAGAATGGTGGGGATTGCTTAGTGCCCCTGGCACCACAGGGACACTAGCACATCGCAGCTCATCTTGACAGGCTATGTTTGTCCAAGACATAGATGGCGTTCAAAAGCTTTGCTGCATCTGCCCACAGCGTGGGTGCCCCGGTGTCCTCTTCTAGCCCTATCTACACTACACCGTGTGGATATCTGTGTCCTTATCATCTGCAGCTATGTTTGTCTACACCCTCATGCATATCAGTTTCTCTCAATATCTGCATGTCTTTATCATCTGTCTACATCTATAGCTTAAATACCCACATGTCTGTATATTGTTGTCGTCCACATCTGTCATATCTATGGCTCTTTCTACTCCTGCACTCCTCTCTGAACTATGTGTGATTAATATCGGTGTATCTAAAGCATTTCTTACTTCACAAATCTAGACCTATCATTTGTCCCAATCTGTAGCTATGTGTATCCAGCTGTATCTCTCTGTCATCTCTATCTCCAGATCTACGGCTATCTCTATACTCATACCTATACTTGTATTTGCATCAATATCTTTTTTTTTTTTTTTGCAGTACTGTGGATGGAACGCAGGGACATTCTACCTCCTAGCGACACCCCCAGCCCTATTTTTATTCTTTATTTTGAAACAGGGTCTCACTGAGTTGCAAAGGACCTCACTAAGTAGGTCCGCCAACCTTGGTTCTCCTGTCTCAGCTTCCCAAATGCTGGGATTACAAGTGTGCGCCACAACGCCCGACTTCAATATCTTTATATGTGTATCATTTCTCTATTCATGTATCTATACCTATTGTCTCTTTATATTAATATCAGATCAAAACCATCTCTATATATCTCTACTCATATTTACATCATCCATATATATGTATATATATATATTTTTTAAATCTGTAATACAAATGTGAGTTGTACCTAGTACCAATCCACATAACTCACAATCCCCTGAATCACTGCCACCCAAGTACCATGTCACAAGCTGGTTGCACTTAGAGAATCTATTAATAACCCAAAGAATTTCATTCAGGTGCAGAGACAAGTAAATTGAGAGTGAAATTAAATTATAGATAGCAGGTTATGATGGGCGAGGTACTTTTCTTCTTACCAAAGAGGAATCCATTAGGTGGGTACTTTGGGAAGACAGAGCATGATTCATTGAGTTTGGAAGTTCCTCTGGGTCGCCCTGCGTGTTCAGCGTGTGGCTCAGAGGTTGGAAGCTCCTCCCTCGTGTGTGCTTTCTTCTCTGTGGTCATGTTGGGTTTACCACTACTTCTGGTTTTCCGATGAAGCACTTATGGCGTGGCCGTGCACCGCAGCTGAGCGCTTACTTTATGGGCCGGATGGGGAGCGTGCCAGGTCTGAGCATCCCTGCCTGACCATGTCCTCTCGATGACGGCTCCTGCCTGCCTCCAGGGCCTGGGTCTCTCATCTCACAGCCCTTTCCCCCGGTGGGCTCGCCTGCCTGGCCTCTTTCCTGCCCCAGATCACACATGCCAGGAAGGCAGAGCTGTGGTGCACCTTCTGCTTGAGCCTCTCTCTCTCTCTCCCTCTCTCTCTCTCTCTCCCTCTCTCTCTCTCTCCCTCTCTCTCTCTCTCCCTATCTTTTTCTCTCTCTTTCTCTCTGTCTCTCTTTCTCTCTATGTCTGTCTGTCTGTCTGTCTCTCTCCTCTCTCTCTGTGTGCACACGAGCACCATGGAAGCTTCTTTACACCTGAGGCAGGTTCCATGGCTGAGTCCAGTGGCTCACCCAGGCTGAGACACCGATTCGGGCCCTCTGAGTTGGCAGGAGCGGGAGGCCATTTCTCCGGTGCAGTGTGGATTAGCGTCGATGTGTGCAACAGGGGCTGCCGAGGCGCAGGGCGGGGCGCCTGCCCTCTGAGCCGGGACTGTGCCCTCAGCCTGTCTGTGCGCCCCGTGTTGTTGCAGCCTTGATTTGCCCCTCCTCTTACTGCCGGTATGGGTCTGCTTGTCACTAGCTCCCTGACTTACTCTTCTTCCTCCCTTGTAAAGTTACAATTTCTATGGACGTAGTAACAGACATTTAAGTTCACACACACAGGGGTAAACTGGAGCTGTATAAAATGGTATTTATACATTGATATTAACCTATGGAAATACGTTTCTCAAATTTCAGTCTAAAATGTACGTGTGCATATTTTTTTTCTTTTTTTTTTTGCATTACTGGGAATAGAACCCAAGGGCATTATACTCTGAGCTGCACCCCAGCCCTTTTTAAATTTAATTTAATTTAATTTTTTTGTTGGTACTGGGGTTCCTGGAAACCCTTTTACCACCGGGCTACATTCCCAGACCTATTTTATATTTTTATTTGGAAACAGGGTCTCTTAAGCCGGCAAGGCTGGCTCAGAACCTGCGCGATCCTCCTGTCTCCGCCTCCCAAGCAGATGGAACCCAGGGGCATTCTACCTCTTAGCAACACACCCAGCTCTATTTTTTATTCTTTATTTTGAAACAGGGTCTCATTGAGTTGCAGAGGGCCTCACTAAGTAGTAGCTGAGGCTGAGATCCTCCTGTCTCAGCTTCCATCCTGAATGACAAAATCACAGCTTGGAGCCCATCAAAGAGTTGCTGGAAAGGATGCCAAAAGTGTACGGGCAGCTCCTCCTCCATCTCAGTCAGCCGGCTCCTGTCTCCTGGCCCTGCTGCTGAGCTCTGCCTCGACCCATCTTGTCCCTTCTACCTTCTTCATGGGCCTCTCTTCCTGCCCGAGCAGTTCCTAGGAGGGTTGTGGCTTCCTTCCCGCCAGCCTTCCCACCTGGGCAGGCGGGCTCACAGACCAGGGCTGAGGTCCACCGTGGCCGCGCCGGGCTGCTCAGCTGGCCTCTGGGAGGTTGGTGTGCCCTGGGCCCCACTGCCAGCTGTGCCCTGGCTGTGAGCACTGTCCTGCGGCACTCGTGCGATGGGAGCTCAGCAGTCAACGTGCGGGCTCACAGTGCCCGCCTGGCTCTTTCTTGCTCCCACAAACTGTGTGTTGGGCAACGACTTGTTATCAAGCACTTAGACACCTCTTCCCGCTGTCAGGTGGCCCAGAGGTGCCGGCAGGCAGTCAGCCCTTCCAGGGGGTGCCCTGGCCTTCCTGGGCCCCCGGCATCCTGGGCTCCTACCTTTATCAGAGGGAATGGTACCATCCTGGGCTGGGCTCACTCTCCAGCCCGCCTCTGTTCTGATCTTCCCTCTCTCCCTTTCCCGCCTTTCCTCCTTGTTCCTCTCTCTTTCCCTCGGTTTCTCTGTCGCTCCCTCTCCCCTCTCTCTCTCTTGATCTCCTTCTTTCCCTCTTCCTCTCTCCTCTTCTGTCTCCTTCCTCCATCTCCTGCGGCCTCAGACTCCCTGGATTGGAGTAGAGCTGAGGACCTGCATTAGAGGAGTGTGCCGGGGACCGCCAGAATGAAGTGCCACCCACTGGGAGTCTGAAAGCAGCAGCAATGGCTTCTCCCCGTGCTGGAGGCCCCGAGTCTGATCTCTGTGCCCATCCAGGGCTCTGGGGAGGGGCCTGCCTGCCTGTTTCAGATCTCGTGTGGTGGGAGTCCTTGGGGGGCAGCTGTGTGGCTATAGACCTGGCCACCATCTCTGTGTGGCTGTCACCTACATGTTTGCCCAGACATGACCCTTATTATAAGGACATCTGTCTTGTGGAACTTGGGACCCAGAATACATCACCCTAACTTGATCACATCTTCAAAGACCCCGTCTCTGCACACCACAGCGTTCCCAATCGCTTGGGATGGGCGTGGCTTGTCTTCCTGGGGATGTGGTGGCTCTGCCCAAATCCAACAGCAAAGGACATGTGGGGCCAACTGCATGTGAGAGCTGTTTTCTAGAACATACACCATGCCAGCTTCTAGCCAAGGTCCTCAGAACATGTGTCGGGCTCTGTGGCCACTGCCCAGCCCCACTGACCACCACCTTTTGACCACTTCTCCCAGCCTGGGAGGCCACCGGGATCCCAACTGGAGTCAGAGAAATCCTTGTGCTTGCTTGGTGTTAGTGCAAGACCCTAAACGAGCCACACGCCATCTGTATGTAGCCTGTGGCCCTTGGAGGACAGCGTGTTTGGGAACATTTTGCTTGGTTTTACTGTCTGATGGAGGGGCTCCCTCGTTGGCTGGCTGCTCTGTGATTCCTGACTTGGGGGAGTCACCTGAATTTGATAGAGGTCACAGCACTTGCTCCTGGAGTGGGGAACAGGGGCCCCTTCACACAGGCCCCCAGGGACCTGAACCACTCTTCCCCGCCCTGTGACAACTGGTGTGCCCCTGCGGAATTCACCACGGAGCGGCACCATCACTGTTAACCTCGCTCAACGCATTCAGCTTCGGGCTTTGAACTAGGAGCTGGAGTTTGATGTTGGAGGAAGATTCCTTACAGGACTCATTGTCTATGACATGGAGAAATTAGGGTAGAGGCCGCACGGGTGGGTGTCCTGGGAGACAGAACAGACTGGCTATAAAATGTTACCTTCAGGGCACCATGGGGCAGAAGTGCCTGCCTCCTTCCCACCCCTCCAGCCGTTGTGGTCAGCACTTCCACAGCACAAGACAGATCAGCAAGGGATAAGCCGAGCACCTTCATCTCTTCATAGCTCGAAGGGGCACAGAAGCCTACGGAGTGAAGACTAGCGACCCAGGGGAATGCACCTAAGTACCTCAGGCTCCGTGAAGAAGAGTCATGATGACATGTGGGTGAGATTTGGCGACTGCAGACCAGGGGACTCAGCAGGGCCTGTCTGCTCAGCCTCTTCCGATCCCTCAGCCCCAGAATGAGGGTCTTACGGCAAATGAGGCTTGGCAAAGAATGTCTCCCAGGCCAGTGGCCACAGAGACAGGGAGGGGCGGAGCGAGGAGCAGCTCCAGCTCCAGTGGTGTTTTCTGCAAAGGGGCTTTAGCTCCCTGTCTCTATGACTTGGCTGGAGGAGGAGGAATTCCAGTTCTTGTTCTCACCTCACGGAGGATGGGGCTGGACACAGGCGTGCAGAGGAAGGCCAGGGTGGCCCAGTGCCCCAGGCCGCCTCGGGGACCCTGATACCCTGGTGCAGCACGCCAAGGCGCTTGGCTCTGGGGTGTCTTTCTAAGCCCTGGCATAAAGTGTGGGTGCTGGGTACGAGGGACGCTGATGCCTCCAGTCTCCAGGATGGAGCAAGCCCACTCACCATGCCTCTGCGAGCGCTCGAGGAGTGTGGGTGTATTCTGCCAGCCCCGCGCAGCTGGGGAGACTCTTCATTGCCTGCTCTCGACGCCATGAGCAATGTCAGAGATGACAGCTAGAACCAGTAGGGGCCCTCACAGCTTTCACTGCTTACTTAAACTTAGTGACTGCCTGCCTGCCTGCCTGCCTGCCTGCCTGCCTGCCTGCCTTCCTTCCTTCCTTCCTTCCTTCCTTCCTTCCTTCCTTCCTTCCTTCCTTCCTTCCTTCTTTCCTTCCTCTTCCTTTCTCTTTCTTTCTCTCTCTCCCTCCCTCCCTCCTTCCTCTTTCTCTCTCTCTCTCTCTCTCTCTCTCTCTCTCTCTCTCTCTTTCTCTCTCTTTCTCTCTTTCTTTCTCTCTTTCTCTCATTTCTCCCAGGAAACAGAGATGGGGAACAGAGATGGGAAACAGGGATAGTAGAGAAGAGAAGAGAAACGGGAACAGAGACAGAGGAGGACAGAGAGAGCGGGGAACAGAGACAGTGGGGAACAGAGTCAGGAGTTGGAGAAGCCGAGGAAGACTGCCGTGAGACCCCCTGATGAACTGGGCAACTGCTGTGGGAGGAGGATATATCAAGGGAGACCCCAAAGGGCAAAGACCAGGAAGGCAGACAGGAGAGGAGAGGGGTGTGAACCAGGAGCGGTAGGGCTGTGCCCGCCAGGTCTGGGAGCCTCTGGGATAGCGCTGGATCCCCAAGGGAGGCCAAGGCCAAGGCTGGTGCTAGAATCTGGGGCCATGACCCAGGACATGCTGTTTGCAGCCCTACAAAAGGAGAAATCATCAAGGAGGACACAGGTGCTGTCCCTGGAGGTAAACAGTCTCTGGCAGGTGCCTCTGTGTGTCAAGGACACAGAGCAGTTAACAGAATGAGTTGGGACACGGGAGCAGAGGGAGGTACTTTTTCTTGGAATACACTTTATTTCTTAGAGCAGTATCCAATCTACAGAAAAGCTGCAGGGTGGCACAGAGTTCCAGACATCTATGGCCACCGATGGCCCCAACCGCTCCGTTTTGGGGTGTCCTCTGCTTCCTCGCCAGCCCCTACTTGGCTGCTTCCTGGGCCTGTGCTATCATAAGCAAGTGATGTGTGGTGGCCTCTCCACACAGGACGCTTCTCCAGGAAGCACTTCCAGAGGTGGATGGATCTGTGGGTCCCAGCGCTCCACCTGCAGATGTTGAAATGCATTTCTGGTTTTGATAGCCGTCACGAAATCACCTAAGCAGGTTGCATTGACTTCCACAGATTGGATTCACTGATGGAAACACCACATCACCAAGCCTGGCAAATAAGTGTGATAGAAAGTTGTAGGTCTCTGTCCATCTGGTGGATGCAAAGTTATATCCTGATGTAGTGTGATTCGCATTTCTCACGTGACAGCTGAGGTTAAACACATTCCACAAAGTGGAACACACGCACGCACACACACCCCTTTGCATTCCCTGTTTGTACATATGTTTGCATTCCCTGTTTGTGCATCTTTGCATTTTCTGTTTGTGCATATGTTCGCATTTCCTGTTTGTACATATGTTCGCATTTCCTGTTTGTACATATGTTCGCATTTCCTGTTTGTACATATGTTTGCATTTCCTGTTTGTGCATCTTTGCAC
Source organism: Muscardinus avellanarius (assembly GCF_963383645.1). Taxonomy (NCBI): domain Eukaryota; kingdom Metazoa; phylum Chordata; class Mammalia; order Rodentia; family Gliridae; genus Muscardinus; species Muscardinus avellanarius. The sequence goes on from NC_137803.1 coordinate 977,644, forward strand.
TTCCTCTTTGTGCATATGTCACATTTCCTGTTTGTACATGTTTGCATTTCCTGTTTGTACATATGTTTGCATTTCCTGTTTGTGCATCTTTGCACTTCCTGTTTGTGCATATGTTCTCATTTCCTGCTTGTACATATGTTTGCACTTCCTGTTTGTACATATGTTCGCATTTCCTGTTTGTACATATGTTTGCATTTCCTGTTTGTGCATATGTTCATATTTCCTGTTTGTGCATATGTTTGCACTTCCTGTTTGTACATATGTTTGCACTTCCTGTTTGTACATATGTTTGCATTTCCTGTTTGTGCATATGTCACATTCCCTGTTTGTGCATATGTTCGCATTTCCTGCTTGTACATATGTTTGCATTTCCTGTTTGTGCATCTTTGCACTTCCTGTTGTTGGGACATTCGGCCCATGTGCCCACCACGCTATTGACGGTTCTCTTAGCGATCTGTGCAGCTCTTCTGAGTAAGGGAGGCGGGGCTCCATCTGTGGTATGTGCGGGATATGCCATCTCTTGGCTGCTTTTTCTTTGCCTGCTTCATGGAGCTTTGCAATCAGAAAACTTCTATATAAGTGAATTCATCAGGCTGTTTCTTTTAGTTTTTTCAGAAAGCAGTGTTTCTTCACCCAGTGATTGGGAACGTTTGCTGGGATTCTCTTTCCCAGCACCCTATTCTGTTGTTATTGTTGTTTCTGTATTTGATTCTGTGCTCAATATGGAATTTATTTTTATATCAATGGTAACATAGAGATCAATTTATTTTCCAGATTGCCACCGTGTCCTCGAGGGACGTGCCGGGCCTTCTTTTTCTTGACGCCATAAAGACACCTTTGTTGTGTGCTAAATCCCTGATATAGATATTCGGATCCATTGCTGGACTCTATTCTATGCCATCGATTCCTCTGTCCGTTCAGTTCAGCGGCTGCGACTTTGACGCTATGGTCCGCTTGAACATCTGCTTGCCAACACCTGGTCGAGTGGGCACTCCCCCTCGCTCTCCTTTGATCCCAGCAATTTCATGGACATCACTTGGTGTCTTTTTCCTTATTGATACTTTATGGGATTGCATGACATTTTGAAATTAATTTGAGCACAATTAACATCCACATAGCAGGGACTTCTCCTCTGAAAGTCTAAAATCGAGTGTGACTTTATTTTATTTGGGTGGTGCTGGGGAGCGAGCCGAAGGCCTCACGCGTTATAAGCAAACACTCTGCCACGGAGCTACGTCCTCAGCCCTTTTTAAGCTTTATTTTGAGACAGGATCTCTCTAAGTAGTCAAGGTGGGCCTCAAACTTGTGGTCCTCCTGCCTCAGCCTCCTGGGTGGCTCGGCTGGGAGTACGCACCGCTCCCCTTCCGTGGACAGCCAGTGGCCCTCCCTGTTCCTGTAGGAGTGGCTGCATTTCACGGCACAGACACACAGAGCACCCGTCATCTGGCTGCCCAGCTATGCCCGCAGTTTTTCTTAAGCAAAGGCTATATGTTACGGCAGCTAGCATTTTGGCAAGTACTCACAAGTGTTTATTACTAGATGAAAATGTATGTATCATTTGCTGTCTATCTGTGTAGGCATACCTGGCAAATGCACATAGAACACACACTATGCTCCCTGGTTTGCGTATTTATGCCGACCCTAATTTTCAGGTACCTGTCAGGTTTCTTTCCTTTCCTCTTCCAGAATAGTGACTCCTCTGTCTCGTTGGTGGGCCTTTTATGCTATGTAACAGCAATTAATTTTACATTACGCAACACCAATTACTTTTCTCAATTTGCTGTTTAGGACACAGAGTGACGAAGAGTCGCTATATTTAAGGACAGTTTCTGGAAACCCAGTGTGGTCTCTGCAGGGCAGAGACCCAAGGGAGGGTGCTACAGTGTCATCTACATGGATGAATCTAAAGGCTGCTACGTCTCAGAATTAAAGACTACAAGGCTTTCCAATGACAAAACGTATAGGAAGGAGCCAGGTGCTGCGCACCTGACCCGTGTGATCCTTGGCTTCTCAAGGCTGCGCTGAGATCTGGGCTGCTCTTCATCTCCTCACACACTTGGAGCACGGAGTCAGAGTGAGCGACTTGCCCCAATGCAGAGCGAGCTGGCCAGCTCGGGATCTGGTGACTGGATCCCACTTAACCATGCAGTGTGGATGGTACATGTGTGAAGCTCACACGTGGGTGTGTTCAAACGTAGACATGCACATGTGGGTGGAGCTCACATATGGATGTGTGCGCAGGTGGGTGGAGTTCACATGGATGTGCCCACATGTAGGCATGCGCGCATGTGGATGTCCTCACACATGGGTAGGTGCACACATGTGTGAGTACATGCACATGGATGCGCTAACATATGGATGTGTGTACATGTGACTGGTGCTTAGTATGAATGTCACTTACATATGGCGGCTTCCACGTGTTAGTTGTGCTTATACATGGGCAGTGCTCACACACGAAGGGTGCTTAGACACAGATATGGTTACATGTGGTTCTGTTCACGTGTGGATGGTGCCCATGTGTTGGTTGTATACATGTGCTTACACATGGGCAGTGGTCACACACGAAGGGTGCTTATACACAGATATGCTTATGTGTGGGTATGTTTACATGTGGATCTGCTCACACGTGGTTCTGCTCATGTATGGATGTTGTTTGCACATGGATGGTGCCCATGTGTTGATTGCACACATGACAGTGCTCACGCATGCATGGTGCCTACATATGGATATGCTTACATGTGGATACTCTCACATGTTGATGTGCTGTTACATGGATGCACTCATGTATGAACTGTGCACACATGTGGATGTGCTCATGTGTTGGCTGGGCCCACATGTGCATTATGCCCACACATGATGTGTCCACACGCGTGGATCGTGTTCATGTAGGATGGCACTCCCTTCCAGCAAGGGCTTCCTTGGGACTCTGCTGACCACCGCGTAGGCTTAGGCCTCAACCAGGCGGACAGCGAGCCCTGAGTGTGGAGCTGTGGCCTGCGAGTAACTCCAGGAGGAAATGCAAGTGCAGGTGGGCCTCGGGCCAAAGCACACAACCGCTACCTTTATCACTGAGTGTGAGAACTCGACATTTCAGGAAACCAGTGACCTCGGCCCGTTTCCTCCAGGCTGCTCCGTTCCCCAGGCCTGAAGAGCAATGGCGGTGGACCCTCACTCCACCACCGCGCTCGCCTTGCCTAAGGAAGAGCCGAGCACACGTAGCTCTGCCTCTGCTGTCTTCTGCACACTACTGTCTAAAAGACAGGCATGGTGGGAGTTACCAAAAGAGAGAACAGTAGGTCAGAATGGTGCGCCATCGCCGCACTAACCCCTTCGGGATTTGCCTGAAACCTGTCCCCTGGCCACTCCTCGGGTTATATTGGTTCTGGGGAAGCGGAGCCAGGCAGAAGTTCCTAGGAGAGGGGGCACCGACTTGCCCCCCGTGGCAGAAGGCGAGAGGAGGAGCGTGGCTGAGCCTGTGCTCGAGAGCCTCCACACTGGACATGACTGTCCTGCCAGGCGGCCGTGTCTCCACTGTGCAAGTGTTTGAGAATCGCAGTGGTCTGCAGCTGGCCCTACAGGGGCATCCTCACTAGAGACTTGCCTGGAGGAGGGGCCACCACAGCCTTCAGGTGCGCCCCGCAGTTCATCCTGCAACCTGCACATCAGCACAGAGGCAGATGTGGTGGATGACAGAGACGACTAGCTACAAGACAGGTGGCCCAGCAGGCTCGGATGGATGGGGCACCCGGAGAGCCACCCGTGCACCACGGAGAAGCCCCACCCCACCCCACCCGGGGGCGCCTTCCTCTCTGTTTTGGATCTGCTGTGCTTCAGGAGCTCCAAGGGACCCACATCTGCTGGGGGCTTCTCCTCTGCTGACTTCTCTACCAGGTCCATTCTGCACAAAGCCAGGCTATTCCTCCTGTCCTGTAGACTGGCTTCTTCATTTTCTGCTGAAAAGGAATTTTGTAGCTATCAGGGGTGCTATGCTGATCAGCTTGCTAAGAACCCCAAGCATGCACACACACGGAGCAGGGGTGCATCCGTCACGCTGCAGCTGACTTGGAGGCCAGGATCCCGGCAGCAGAGAGCGTCTCTCCACCCAGCATCGGGGGTGGCCTCTGCCACGCAGGCCGCGATGGGCTTGGAGGGGGCCGCAGTGGCTGCAGTTCTCTGCACAGTAAGGAGAGAAGAACATGGTGTCTGTAGGGGAGGGACAAGATGGTGCAGTGAGGCAGAGGAAGCAGATGCCCTGGGTGAGGCAGTTCGTGTAAAAGCACGAAATGATGCCAAGAAGCAAGAGTGTTCAGTATCCCCGGAACCTGCCCTGTGACTAGCATGCCCCTCCTCCCCTTTGTCCACCCTCCCAGGGTCTGGTGCACACATGCCCTTCTGAGTGGGTTCCTGAGGTTCGCTTGGTCATTTCTGTTCTATGGTACTATGAAAAAGAAGGCAAAAGATGCAGGCTTGTGGGCCAGTGTGGCATGGGGACAGTATGAAACCCTGGTCCTGGGAGATGACTGGCAGCTTTGCTAGCCACAGAGGGACTTTGGGTCACCTGATGTCCATGGACCAGGTTTATCCTGCTTGGATGTTCTTGGGCAGGGAGCCCAGATGAGCCAGGCTCCCAGACTGACAGGGGCCTGGAGAAGCACTGGTCTGGGGCGTGAACCTGCGACAGTCTCTCCTGGCCATGGGAGCCCCAGGTTCACCTGCAGAGGTGGAGGGTTCCACTCAGGCTCTCAGATATCTCCCAGTCTGAGAACCCTGCCCTGCTGCACTCTCCCCAGAAGGCTTGGCATTTCACAAAATGTTTATCTGTGGCTTAGCGGTGAGGCACACTGTGGGGAATCAGGAAAAGACTGTTTCTGTGGGGCCCAAGAGGGGTCTCATGTTGGCGATAGGCAGCATATTCCTGTGTGGCCCAGACTCTGATTTCCTCCAGAAAGTGGAGGAAAACGAGCTAGGTTTCTGGAGCCTGCAGGACTTCTTGGCCTTCTTGGCCTCTCCACACTGCAGTCATGAGGACCTCACCAGTGAGGTGGGAGAGAGGCCAAAGCCCGGCTCAGAGAGGCTCAGGGCGACATCTACACCTTGGCGGGGTGTGGCCTGGATGGACGGCAGCACTGGGCGGCCTCTGGCTCTGCGTGCCCTTGCTTGGCAGATGTTGGCTGAGGACTCAGTGCATCCACGTGGGCTGTGCGGGATGAGGATGTCCTGGCCCACACCCGGGGGCTTGCAGGAGTCGAGGTGCTGGTATGCCAGGAAGGCAGGTGGAGACTGGAGGGTCCTGAGGGAATGGAGGACCCGGCCTCCACCTTCACCGTGGTGCAGCGAACTCCAGTTGGGTGGTCTGAATTCGCCACAGATCCCAATCTGCTGACCAATTTCTTTTTAAAAACTGATTTTGTGCAGTCTCAGTGCACGCAGTTATTTTGGTGTACATAAAGGTGTACATAGGCAACACTGCTGGGGCTTCTGTGGAGGCCGGCTCGGAGGAGAAGCGCGGCTCACTGCGGGGCACTGTGGAGGGAGAAACTGCCACCTCCTCGCGGGCCTGCGGGCCGCAGACCCGTCTGTGCGCGGTGAAATGTGTGAGAACTCCATTCTGGGAAAATTCTCATATGCATATGAAAAATCACGGCTGAAAGGAGCAGGGATTAGGACAAGATAAATTTATACCCAGCTCTGCACATTCCATTGACAAATTTGCTCTTTGGCGTTGTTGCCGCCGACCTCCTGGTTACCGAGGGGATGACATTAAAGTGAAGAAAATGGCTTATTCTGTGCGATAAATCCAAACAGAGATGACGCACTCTGCCCGCCAAGTATATCTAAGGAATTGTGGGGAAATGTCAGGCATTTCAAGAGAGCGCCGCTGTAAATTCCGATGCTGGCGACATCAACAATTTCTGTAGAGCAGAAAGGTCCCTTTGTTCCCGCTCAGCTGATGCCCAGCGTGTGGAATATTACAAGCCAGGGGGTCACATGAAAGCCGAAGGGAAAGAAAGCGAACCGGGACATGCCACAACTCAGGCACTAAGGGCTGGGTGCCGCCGAGGGCTGGGCGCTGCTGAGGAGGTGGCCGGAGCCGGGCGCAGGGCCGCTTCCCTTCCAGCCCTCTTCCCTCCTGCCTGGTGCCTTTCCAGAGCGCTGTGCCATGCCATAGCCGGGAAAAGCAAGAGCCACGCAGGATAAAGCAAGAGCCACTCAGGGCCATGGGGCAGCCGGGAGAGCGGACAGTCCACGCACAGCGCCGTCACCCTGCCACCCAGCAGGGCTGCTGAGAAAGCCACGCTGACAGGGCTTGGCAGAACAGGAGTGGGTCTTCCCATCATCATGCCTGCGTGGCGTGGTGTAATCATTTGGGAAAGAGAAGAGAGGAAGCGGCCTTCTAGCAGATTCTGGAAATTTATTTTGGTCCAGATTGCATCTCATTTAAGGAAACTAAAGAAATATGAAAAAGAACACATACACACATCCCAACATGCAAAACAAAATATGGCAAGCCTATCGTGCGGGTGGTGCTTGGCAGGCGGTGTCCATCGGTGTGTGGACGCGGGACGGGGGCGGGGCGAGGCACTGGCGTGCTGGAGAAGCGTGTCCCCGCTACCAAGGACACTCTCGGAGACGCTCGTGCTGCAGGCATCCTCATCATGGGCCTCTGGCATCGGGGATGGGGACAGAGGCCGGAGGAGCCCTCTGCCAGCTCAGCCGCCAGCCCCGTCTCTGAGAGCCCTGGGCGGCCCAGAAAGCGGCCTGCTCCTCCCTCAGTCCCGGTCCTGGGATACACTGGGCTGTTTAAAGGCCCTGCCTGGGGTGTTGGGGGCTGCAGAGTTGTAAACCTGGCGCTCATGTGAACTTCAGTCCCCTCCCTGCTCTCGCCCTGGCATCGGCCTCTGCCGGTGTGAGCCACCTCCCCCATCAGGATGGGTTTGATAATCACGGTGACATGGGGAGCAATTGGCCTTTTTAATGAGAGTAAAGATGACCTTGAGATGACAGAAAGGCACTGTGCGCATTCCCAGCGTCATGGTCAATACTGTGCCTGCAGGCGGCTCCCTGGGCACTGTTCTGGGGGACAGTGGGTGGCATTCCATCCCACAGCTGTAGACCTTAAGGGAGCCCAGGCTGCAGTTCTCCTGCTGGGGCCAGGATGGACGGTGGGGCCCATGGAGCCCTGCTCTCCTCTGGGCACTGGGCTCAGTCTGGCCCTGCAAGGAGGAATAAGCCAGAGCCCCATGGCACTGTAATGGCAGCCAGGCTCTGGTGCTGGTCCACCCGAAGCAGCGTGGAAACGGGCCTCCTGGAGCTCCTCTCTGTTTGTAACAGGCAGAGGCACTGCTGCAACCCCAGGGTGTCTGAGGAGGCATCTTGGGAGCCTAAGGATGGAAACGGGCAGTCTGTGCAGGCGGTCAGCGGGGTGGCACTGCAGGCCAGCGGGAAGGATGGACAGGGTCAGAGGCCCGATAGAGGGTGGGGACAGCCAAGGGGCTGCAGGCTGTGTTGTGGCCCGCACCTCAGAGTCGTGATGGCACCAGGTTGCAGAAGGCCCACCACGTCTCCTGCGCCTTCAGACACCACACTGCGGACAGGGGAAGCCTTCTTAACAAGGAGCAGCTGAGGTTCTGCTCATGGCTCCTCTCCAGGAGCTGCCACTGTGAGCTGCCGGGGGCCAGCGGGGCTCCCCAGGTTGGGAGGCCGAGTGCTGCCCTGCGGGATGGGAGCCAGGAGGTGGGTACCAGACAGGGGAGGACCATCCTGGCTGGTGGTCCACAGCCCTGGCTGCACCTCAGAGCTACCTCAGCTCTTAGCATCGATGCTCAATGCCAGCCCACACTGGTGGGGAGCTCCCGGTGCTTCCAATGGGAACCCTGGCGTGGCTTTCTGGAGCCAAGGGAGGGGTCTCCAGGCAGCTAAGACAGCAGGACACAGAGGCTGGCTCTCCCTGCCAGGGTGAAAAGGGGGAAGCTGGAGGTGCCCTGTGAGCACAAGATCAATGTCTAGGGCTTGACAAGCTCTCTGGTCTCCTGCTCTGCCACACCCTCATGGAGACCACCCCACCCCTGCGCACACTGCTTCTCTGCGGGGGCTTGAGACACCTCTCTAGCCCTGCCTGAGCCTTCCCTCCAAACCTCTTGCTGAGTTGAGGACTCTGAGTTTGCAGTGTCCCTGGGTTGAGGTCCCTGAGTTTGCAGTGTCCCTGGGTTGAGGTCCCTGAGTTTGCAGTGTCACTGGGTTAGGGTCACTTAAGTCACAGAAGCAAAACCCCCGGAGCAGGCTGGCTAGGCATGGGGCACGTCCACCCAAGAGCCAGAGACTCACTCCCTTTTGAAGCTCTTGGGGTTTTTTCACAGAATTTGTGTTTGGCTTCCTTGGCCACAGACCCACTCCTCTACCTGGCTCACACTGCAGATGCTTGCAAAGCCCCCAGACAGTCCAGGGTCATCTCTTTAACGTCGCCTGGGAGACCTTCTTTCGTATAAAGTAACATTGACAGGGTCAGGAGTAGAGCCCTACACTTCTGGAGGTCGTTGATGAGTCAGCCACAGTTCTCCTCTGTCTCATCACTTGTGAGTCCCTTCCCTCTGGTGGCCATTTGCAACATTACCCTTCCTCCCGCTCTCAGGGGATTGCTTGCTCCCACAATTTGGGCCAGGGGCTAAACACAAACCCCTCTTGTAAAAACTGACAAATTGACTTGATATACTGTACACTGGCTTCAACAAGAGTTGTTAATAAATCTGAGCTCGCTCGCTACCTAGAGTCTATTTCCGGGGATAGCAGCTGTTTGGCAGTGCTAGGGTCCGTACAAGCTCTTTTCCTATTGCGTGGAGGGCCTCAAACAGGTTTCTAAAACATCCTGCATTTTAATTGCCTCCCCCGGCCAGTGGGTGTGATTATAGCACCTTCCCCATGAGGGTAGCAGGGGCTAAGCACATAGCTTCCTTTGCATCATGCTGGCAGTACGGTAAGTGCCTGATGTAGATTAGCTGCTCGCGTGCCAGACCAATGGATGCCCTATTAGAGTCTGGAATTCCTCACACGAAACGGCGAGAATCATCTCCTCTAAAAAATGACAGGGTCCACTCCCCAAACAAACACATTCTGTGCTGTTTTCCTAAGGCCCCATGTAAATAAAGGCCTGATTTTCTTTAGGCCCAAAGAAGGCTAATTAGCAAAAGTAAGCAGGAGATGGCCTGTCCCATCTCTTCCATGGGCTCCAACCTCATTACCTGTCTAACAGAGAGAGGAATCGGTTCCCCTTTGGTACTGTGCAAGGTCAGGAATGCAGAAATACAGGGTCCCCTGTGTCTGTGAGGTGCCTTGAGGACCAACAGTCCTCAGTCCTATGAGTGTGTTTGTCATACACACATGTGCACACACGTATTCTCTCTCTCTCTCTCTCTCTCTCTCTCTCTCTCTCTCTCTCTCTCCCTGCCTTTTCCTTCTCAGATAGGAATATATCGTGATGCACTGTGGCTGTCACTTTTGCAGTTTGAGGTACAATAGCAATTTTAGCACAACTTCTTGGCTCTTCTCACAATTTCATGAAGACAAGATTCATTCTTAACCACTGATCTTAGAGAACAGCATGGGATCTTATTTTTTCTTTCCCTAAATGGAGAACTTTCACCTTTCACTTAAAGGAAACACCGCATGTCTCCTCTTTGTATATTCAATTTGAAGCAACACTACCCTTGTGCTTTAGGGGCCACAGTTAAGTAAAACGAGTGTATGTAGGACATAAGCTTTCCAATGCTATAACAGTGGATCTGCTAGTTAGCAACGGGAGGGTAGCATATACAGTGGAGATGCGCTGGATAAGAAAACGATTCAGAGCCTCAGAAGGAAGGGGTCAGACGGTGAGATTGCTCTACTGAGAATGGTGCACAGTTTAAATCTTATGGGTTATTTCTGGAATTTCCCACCTACTATGTTCGGACCATGGATAAAGAAAACGAAGGAAAGAAATCAAGGATACGGGGGATGGAAAGTGCATCGGCAGCAGCCATGGTGTCCAAACACACACCGCTTTGCTGTTGGCCGTATCCTGCTTAACGTTCATCTCAGTCCGTGGCCTTGGCTGTCCCGGGTTGTCGGTGCTGGGCTAGACAGGAGGCAGAGGAGACCCATGCAGAATGGAGACATGGGAAGTGGAAGGCACGCAGGGCGTGCTGGCATCTGGTCAGGCCTTCTTGGAGTGCCCCCACATGGCAGAAGAGTAGGAGGGCAAACCCCCCTGCGGGCCCTTTTCAGAGGGATGCTGACTCGTTATGAGGAGAGAAACTTCGGAACTGAAATGCCTCCTGGGAAGTGCCACCTCCCATCCCCAGCATCAGGGCCCAGGTGCCCGTGTGAGTCTTGGGGGGCATGCTCAGACTCTTCGGCCATTCTGGACTGTGGGCACGGTGTGTACAACACACTGCCGATTTTCACTCAGAAACCACGCAGTGGCTTGAGCCTTCTTTTCAGACTGTGTGTTGTATTGCTCCATTGTATTGAGCAGAAGACAAAGAAAGACCTTCTGTAACAGCAACTGAGCTCCTGGTGGAGAGTCAGGCCTTGCCGTGGGTGCAGTGGCTGCTGGGCAGGGAGGCCTGGCCACCCTCGGCGAGCAGGTGGAGGGGTCCACAGAAGGCACCGGGAGCCATAGCCAGCAGCAGCCACACCCCATGCCTCACTGGCTCCGCTGGCACGCCCTGTGGGTGGAGGACCGCCTCTCAGTCCTCTCGGCCATGTGTGCGGGTATAACTGGAGGAGAGACTGGGAGCCGGCGGTCCTCCTCCATCTGCGCTGAGCAGTGAGCAGTAGAATTCACACTCGAGGATAGACCGCTCTCTCTACCCAAGGATCTAGCATCCCAGAGAAGCAAGACTCCACATCCTTATGTGGGAACAGAACCGGCTGGAATTCTGCTGCTGTGTTCTAATGCATACCGTTCATGCGGAGCCATATGGGGCTGGAGGTAGCACTGTGTCATTAAAACGATAATCACTCGGAATATCTGCCAAAGGTCTAAATCTAAGTTCACCCAGGAGGCAGCGAGTCGACGCCCTTTTTACGACATCCCTAGCACCCGCGGAGGCCGTGGCATTTACACCTCTGACAGCTTGTCTATAGGAAAGCCCGCTGGCAAGAGATTTATAACTCAACCATAAAACCCACCCTCAGCTTAAGGTTGGCGTGCGGGGACTCCGCGCAGGAGTGAATTAATTAATGAATTTGTCCTTCCATCAGTTTGACTGACACCTTCAAACACACTCCCTTGAGATGTGATCTCAACAGATCTCATAAAGCCAGAAACTCCAGGCTTGGCCAACGCCTGAAATGAGAGTGCACTCAGAGTCAGCCGCCCTGGGGAACACGAGAGGGAGGGAGGTCAGGCCTGCAGGACCCTGCGGAGCCACTGTGCGGCAGGGCTCTCTGTGTGGGTTGCTGCCCCTCACGGTGGGGCCTTCAGCTTTCTCCACCACCAGGCTGTCTCAGCATGTGGGAGAGTTGCCCGCGCCCCTCCCTCATTCCTAGGTCTCCCAGCGGGGTCCTCTCCAGCAGGCAAGCGTGGGCTGGGATCCAGGGCCGCGCCCGGCCCTTGGGCTCTCCCCGGGCCCTCCCAGGTCAGCAGGTCTTCCTCGGCCCAGGCAGCTAGCTCAGCTCACCCGGGCTGCTTCTCACCTGCACGCACCAAGCAGAAGGCCGTTCCTTTTTTCTCGTGCCCACAGCGCCCCGTCGCCAGCTTGCTGGAGCTGTCAGAGGCAGAATGGGTGCCATGCGCTGGAGCCAGCCTCATGCCTGGGGCGTTGGCAGTAAGGTGTCCCTGAAGACTCTCCTGTGTCCCCTGGGTGAAGCAGGAACAGCCCCAGCAGCTGCCCGCATCTTCTCTCGGGCGCCTGCCGGGGGAGCGTGCTCTGTGCTTACTTTCAGCTCTGAATGTTGGAGAATATCATCAACCATCCATTTGCTTGTTTCTCCTACAAGGTCACGCACGGAATGCCTGCCCCTGGTGCAGCGGGACCAGGCCGAGCATGACTGGGGAGTGGTCTGCAGCCCCCTGCCCTCAGAGGGAGTGAGGTGTCTTCCTGCAGGGCATGGGAAGCTTGGGCCGCCTTTCCTACCATGTGGAGGGATGTCACACGTGTCTTTGGGGCCATTTCTCAGCCTGGGTACTGGCGGATTCTTCAGGCATCGTGTACCCTGCACATACACTCGCCCCGGCGTCCACGTGGGCCTTGGGTGGGAGCGATGTTTCTTCCTTTGTTTCCTTGGCTTGGAGAGGAGCCTCCCTCCTTGGCACTGGCCAAACAAGTCAGGGCCAAGCTGTGGCCCTGGGCACCTGGGCTTGTCTTCTTCTGGTGGGGCTGAAGGCTTGTGGCGCCCACCTCCCCTGGGCCCGAGACACTTCCCTGTCTGCACCCGGCACACGGCACGTCTGCTGGCACTGTGGCAAGCTCCTGGCCACTGGCTCACCTCCCACCATCTGCAAGCTACGGAAAAGACCATGCCCCTCGCTTTCAAACTCCATCAGTCATGCTATTAAACTCTTCTTTCTGGATTATTTTATTGAAAATGAAAGGAAACTATCCCTACAAACGTATTTTTCTTATAGCTAATTATGAGTGAGAAGGATGACTAAAACCGTGCATATCTTGGAAAATGGGTACTGTTTTGAAAAAAGAATATTTACATTAATTTCATAAATAATTTTAAAATAGTATTATATGGCTGCTTTTCTAATATGGATATAGTCAAATATTTGCTATCTTTCTTTCTGTGTAGACTTATATCAGTTGAAGTATGTCACAGAAATAAAATAAATTCATGTTTAGGGCCCCCCATAATCCATTAGTCTAAGAAATTGTCTTAAAAGCAGCATGTCATTATTTTAGAGTTAAACAGTTAAACGTTTTTATACAGGAACATCAAAACCATATATGCTTCAAACACCAAACCTTTTTTTAATGGCTTTCAGATAAAACAATTTATTTATGCAATTAACAACAACATGCAATTTCTAATAATTAGCAGATAATAGTTATCTGCAAAGTACTTTATAAAATTGCCTTTGAACTGCGTTTGTTCTGTGGGGAATCACTGAAAATTGGACTATAAAATTACCAGAAAATGTACTGCATTAACAAGAATTTTCTGTATTCAGTTTCTCTTCAAATTTATGAGCTTGAATATTTGTAAACATTTGGTTTCATAGATAGAAACTCAATTCCTCACCTCTCTAAAGGGGGGGCCCACATTTTGTCACATTTTGTTATAGGATTTTTATTTTCTTTATTTCAACTTTGTTTTTCTTTTTTTCTCTCTAGTAACAAGGACATTGTTTTGTCATTATTTCTTCTTTGAGAATTAGAAAAAAATTACTAATATGCCATTTTTATTGGTATACATCAGTTCTTTGTAATTTCCTTCTATAAACAATATTATACATTCAGCAATTGTAAAACATTCCTATTAAACTGAACTGTCTTTGGAGAAAGGACAATAAAAAACATTAAAGAGATCTGTTCAGAAGTACCAAGAGGACGCAGAGAGGGTATTTTCTGCCCTTGCTCGCAGGGTTTGGAAGTGTCATTGTTGAAAGCGTTTGTCATCTTGCTGCAGACACGACCTGGCCATTTGTGCTGCGGTAACACGGTTCAGGACAGAAGTCCAGGGGCCTCTTTGCCTGGAAGAGGCGTTGATGCCGGGAAGCTCACCACGCAGCTTGTGGCCTGGCTGTGACCCTCGAGGGCTGAGCTTGGGGAAGGGGAGATGCTCCTGTTTGCTGAGACATCTTGCCAATTATAGCAGGGAAATGCCTTTCTCCATGCACATATGCAATGGAAATCTTGGTGTTACTAGGGGCGAGGGGCGAGTGAGCTGTCCTCAGGCTGGTCCCTTTCAAGTGACCTGACCCTCACACCTTGCTGTAGATACGGCTCAGAGGAAGAGTGCAGGGCTGCAGGTTATCGAGAGCCTTGCAGGTCTGGCTCAGAGTCAGTGTGCGTGAGAAGCTGGCCTCCGTCCCTGGCTCTGAACATCTCTCCTGGGTGTGGGGAAGCCACATCTATGCACCACTCCAGAGCTCTGGACGAGGTGCTCCACCTGGAGGTGTCCCGCAGAGGACAAGGCCCTGTGTCAGCGAGGCAGAGAGTGACGCAAAGCGTTGGTCATCTAAAGGCCACAGACACAGGGAGCCTAGAGACAGAGGCGCGGGCCCGGGGCCCGAGGACAGGTCCCTCCTGCAGCCTGTGCTGGGCTTGCACACTCCCCACTGCCATCGCTGGCCCTGAGAAGCGCCTGGGCATGGGCCGGTCCTCCATGGCTTCTGCGCAGAGTCCACACCTGGGGACCAGGGCAGAAAACCAGTACGGGCCCTGAGCAAGTCTGGGGTACCAGGCCTCCAGCTCCCTGGCTGGCTGGTGGCCCCAGCTGGTGGTGCTTTTGACTGACTCTTTTATGGTGGGTTTGAATAGTGTCCATCCAAATCACATCTACCAGAACCTCCAAACATATTTTTTTTTGGTGGTGTTAACTGGAGAGATCACATCTAGGGCCTTGCCTGTGCTAGGTAAGCAATCTTCATCTGTGGTGGTGCAGGCCTGTGATCCCAATACTTGGGAGGCTGTGACAGGAGGATCACAGGTTTAAGGACAGCCTGAGAAAGTAGTGAAACTCTCATCAACCTAGTGAGACCTTGTTTCAAAAATAAAAATAAAAATAAAACAGGTCTGAGGGTGTAGCTCAGAGGTAGAATGCCCCTGGGTTCAATCTCCAGAACCCTTCACCCCAAAAGAACCTCAAAATGTGATCTCATTTGTAGATAGGGTCTTTGAAGTTGTAATCAGATGCGGTACTACCAGAGTAGGGTTGGCCTTAATCCATTGCCTGGTAGAAGACCACCATGAAACCAGAGACACATGGGGAGAATCCATCTGACCACGAAGACACAGAGAAGAGGGGACAGCTAGCCTAGGATGCAAGGTCTGCTGGGAAATTGCTGATCCTGGAGGACACAGGTGTCCTTCCCTGGAGGAGCTCAGTCCTACCCACCTCACCTGGAGGACCAGGCGTCCTTCCCTGGAAGAGCTCTGCCTTACCCACCAAACATAGTGGACCAGGCGTCCTTCCCTGGAGGAGCTCTGCCATGCCCACCTCACCTGGAGGACCAGGCATCCTTCCCTGGAGGGGCTCAGCCCTACCCACCTCACCTGGAGGACTAGGCTTTCTTCCCTGGAGGGGCTCAGTCCTACCCACCTGGAGGACCAGGCGTCCTTCCTTGGAGGAGCTCTGCCCTACCCACCTCCCCTTGAGGACCAGGCATCCTTCCCTGGAGGAGCTCTGCCCTACCTACCTCACCTGGAGGACCAGGGGCCCTCCTGTCATGCTCCTGGGAGGACACAGCCTGGCTACCTGACCTGGAGGACACAGGGATCCTCCCCTAGGGCACATGGAAGGAATGCGGCCCTGCCCACCTCACTTGCAGGACCTGGGAGGGTCGACCCCTAAAGTTCCTGGAGGAAAATGGCCCCACAGACGCCTGGGTTTGGGGTTTCTGGTATCTGGCACTGAGCCCACAAACTCCTGTTGCTCAAGCCAGGGCCTTTGCTGTCACTGTGCCCCAAACATCCTCAGCCATCACTCGTACACACAGAGCAGCCCTGGGATTTGGCTGAGGACACAGTATTTACAGGACCAGCCTTTACAGGATGGTTGTTTGTTTTGAGCTTTTGCTTGCGTGTGTGTGTGTGTGTGTGTGTGTGTGTGTGTGTGTGTGTATGTGTTACTGGGGATTGTACCCAGCATATTCTGACTCTGAGCTCTATTTTATTTTTTATTTTGAAACGGGGTCTCAGTAGGTTTTGGAGGGCCTCGCTGAATTCCTGAGGCTGCTCTCCAACCCGTGATCCTCCTGTCTCAGCTTCCCAAATACTGGGATTATGGATGGACACCGCGAGGCCTGGCTCGTCTGAGCTTTATAAGTCATCAACGGAGTTGACAACCCAGAGCAGAGCTTCCGAGAGAGCAGAAGTGGGTGAGTGACAGAGTTCTCTCTGAAGAACCACACGCTGCTCAATCCACCCACTGTCCGGCTCTGGGAAAGGACCCAGAAAGGGCCCAGAGGGATGAGGTTCCCTTCACGTGAGCACTGTTCCAGGAGGCCGGGCCCCTGCTTAGTGTTCTGCAAGCGCATAAAAGACTTCCCTCCAGCAGTTTCTCTGGTTACTGTGTGGAAGGCTTTGAGTAGACCACTTTGGACCCTGTCCTGAACCACGAGAGGCAGCAGATCACAAGCTAAGGGAAGTCACAGACGAGACAAAGGGAGAAGGAGTGAGAGAACACTCAGGCGGTGCTCCAGGGTGGGTGTGCTGAGTCCCCGCGCCTCCTGGTGTACCTATACCTGTCCTTCCCACTTCTGAGAATAAATCCCGGATGAGTTGAAATAGGGAATGCAGCCAACTGAATTTAAAATGCCTTGGAACAGACAAATTCATCTGTACTTTTTAATTTATTGCTGCCCAAAGTCGTTTATATTTATGAAGAGCTCGCGCTAGAAATTTATAACTTTGCATACAATGCAATGTGTCATTTGGGAATCTCGGTGAGTCAAAATGCTTTGCATTTTGTTAAGTACTTGACAGGGATGAGTTCAGGCACTTGATCGTTAGGTAAATTGGACCATCAGCAAAAGTATTCTGCCGATTGGCTCTTAGAGATGTGTTCGCATCTGTGAATTAGTTTATCAATGAGCTGCTATTCCCCAAGTTGATTTAGGGCAAATTAATCTTTGACAAATTGAC
Source organism: Muscardinus avellanarius (assembly GCF_963383645.1). Classification (NCBI taxonomy): domain Eukaryota; kingdom Metazoa; phylum Chordata; class Mammalia; order Rodentia; family Gliridae; genus Muscardinus; species Muscardinus avellanarius. Next base: position 994,437 of record NC_137803.1, read on the forward strand.
CCAGAGTCCAGGCTTTCACTAGAATTTTTTAATTAAACTTTTTTATTTTGAGATAATTGTGGATTCACATGCAGTCATAGGAAATAATGTAGAGAGACCCCTCATATCCTTCGCCCATACTGCAAAACCATAGAACAATCTGACCGCCCTGCCGTAGCACAGAATGCTCACCCATCGGAATACCTCCTGTGCCCTTCAGAGTCGGCCTGTCTCCACCTCCTGATCCCACCTGCCATATCTAATCCCTGACAACCACCACTCTGCAACCCACTTTCACGTTTTTGAGATTTCAAGAATGCTGTGTAAATAAAATCAGGCACCGTATAACATTTTGGCTTTGCTTTTTTCTTTTACGTAATTTTCCGGATGTGTCCAAATAGGGGCCACTCATTCCCCTTTAGTATTGAGTAGTATCCACAGGGTGTCTGGCCATTTGCCTATCCTCGCCTGTCGAAGAACATCTGGGCTGAATTTTTGGCTATTGTTTCTATAAACACGCATGTTCAGATACTTGTGCGAGCAACATATATGCTCCTCTGGGATAAATGCACAAGAGTGTGATTGCTGGGTTGCACGGCCGTCTCATGATTCGTTTTTAAAAACTACAACTGTTCACCGTGGCTGGGGCACTTTACATCCACACAAGCTGACTGCTGATTGCTCGTGGGGTTTTAAGACGAGGATCCAGGTTCTGTGCATTCCCACCAGCATTTGGTGGTGCCCTCATTTTTGTTTTAGACGTTTTTATATCCATGTAGGGGCATTTCATGGTGGTTTCATTTTGCATTTCTTAAATGAAGAATGATGCTGAAAGTCTTCTCATGTTCTTATTTGTTATTTCTAGATCTTCTTCAGTAAACATTTATTCCTGACTTTTGCCCATTTTCTAATTGGATTGTTGCCTTTGAATATTGTGTTTTGAGAGTTCTTTACATACATTCCAGTTGCTAGTTTTCCACAGTTTGTATGGTTTGAAAACATTTCTTCCCAAATTGCAGCATGTATCTTCATGCTTCTAATGGGTTTCTGAAAGACTAAACTTTTTTTTAATTTTGAAGAGGTCCAATGTTTTAATTCTTCTCTTCAAGTATCAAGGTTTGGTGTCAAGTCAATGAGCTCTACTTAATTCTAGATTGTAAAGAGTGTTCCTGGTCTTTTTTTTTCTAAAAATTTTTATAATTTGTTTCATGATCTAATTTGGGTTAACATTGGTGTGGTGTCAGGTGTGGGGTTAGAGCTTTGTTTTGCTCTGAATGGGCAGTGGCTTGAGGACAGTTCATCTGGAGCACTTCCTTCTTCCAAAAGGTGCCCCTTTGCCAACAATATATTGGGTTTACTCAAATGGGTCTGTCTCTTTGTTCTCCAGTCCAAATCATTGTTGTAAGGCGGGACGTCAAGTCAGAGGACCCTCCCCCATTATCCTTCCTATCAAGACCATTTTGGTCCTACCGGGGCTGGTGCCTTCCCACGTACATTTTATAGTAAGTTCACCCATGTCTATAGAGACAGCTTTTGACAGGAATTATATTAAATCTATGGATCAGCCTTGGAGAGCAGCATCTTAGTGATGTTAGGTCCTCCAGTCCATGAATATGACATGTCTTTCCATTTATTTACATCTTTGACTTATCATATTGAATTTGCAGTCTATAGGTTCTACACATCTTTGTCAATGTCGAAGTCTTTAGCTTTCTTTGGAGTGATTATAAATGGCAATTGTAATGGTTTGAATACAGAATGTCCCTTGGAAAAGCTGATGTATTAGCAAGGTGAAATGATCAGGGATTAAATAACTGTGTCATTGTATCAGGGTTCTAATCTCATAAATAATAGGTAAGTCTAGTGAAGGATTAATACTTATAATGAATTTACTGGGTGGTAACTTCGGCAAGTAGGGCATGACTGGGACAGGTGCTCACCAGTGGTGTGGCTGTCCATCCCCCCCCCCCATCTCCAGCTGCCATGAGATGAGGTACTGTCCTCTGCCACCGTAATGTCTGCCTTGGAGTCAGCCAACTATGAACCGTACCTCTGAAAGCTTGAGCCCAAATGAAACTTTCTTCTCTGTTCTTGTTGTCAGGTGTTTTGGTCACAGCAATGGAAAAGTGGACCTAAAATAGCCATGCTGTTTTGATTTCTTCCTCCTATTTACTGGTATTGCATAGGTAAAGGCTGTGTTTAGTAAGTTGACCTTTCTTCCCGAAGCTATGGTGGGCTTGCTTAGTAGCTCTAGGAGTGTGTTGTTGTTTAAAACTCTATGACTTTCTCCATGATCAGTCGTGTGATCTGCAAGTCAGCATTGTTTTATTTCTTTCTCTTCAGTCTGAATGTTGCTTTTTCAGGTTCTTGTTCTTGCCTAATTTCATTGGCCAGCATCCCATATGATACTGACCACGAGTGGCAGAAGCAGGTATCTTTGCTGTGTTCCCAGGCTGAGGTCGAGCACAGCATTCGGCATCATGCGGGCTGCTGTGTGCGGTGTTGTGGGCGGTCCGCATCCTCTTTAGTTAGCTCCCCTCTGCTCCCAACTCCTTGGAAGGCTTTTTTATTTGTATCATGAATGATGGTTGGATCTTATCAAATGCTTTTCCTGTATCAGTTGATATAATCAATCATAAAATTTTTCTACTTTAGTCTTTTGATATGATCAATTAAGTTAAGTGATGTTAAAATATTGAACCAAACTTGGATACCTAAAATGAATCCTGTATGTCCTTGGCATATAATTTCTCTTCTACAATGTTGTATCTGGCTTATTAATATTTCATTTAGGATTTTTGCCTGTAAGTTCATGAGGAATAATGAGTCCTTCCTTCCTTACTATCTTTTCTTTTTCTCGTTTTGCTATGAGAGCATTGGTTGATTCATAACATGTATTGGGACCTAAGTTGTTCCTTTATCTCTGACTTCAGAAGCTGCTGCGTAAACTTGCTGCTAACTCCATTCTTAGAATGCTTGACAGTGCTCTCCTGTAAAATTGTTAATGCCTAGAGATTTTCTTTCTGGGAAGTTGCAAATTATAAATTTTATTTTCATGATGATTGTTAGGATATTAAGATAATCTATATTTTCTTCATTGAGTTTGAAACCTTGTAATTTTCAAAGAGCTGTCCATTTACTTTGAGTTTTTAAATTCATAAATCTAAAGTTTTTGGTAATGCTTCCTGGTTATTCTTTTCATGTATGTTTGGTATTTCGTGATTTTTTTTTCATTTTTGCTGTTGGTGACTTGAACATTCTCTTGTGTTTGTGTCAGCATTGTTAGAGGCTTATGGATTTTATTGATTTTTCTCAATTTCCTGACTTTTAGTTTCATAGCTTTTCTCTACTGCTTTTGTTTTTAATTTTAGTGGTATCCATTCTTTATTGTTTTCTTACTTCTGTTTGTTTTAACTTAATTAACAGTGTTGAATTATTCTTCTACCTTTGAGTTACGTCCCTAGTTTACTTTAAAACAGGATCTCTCTCAGTGACTGAGGACCTCACAAATTGTTAAGGATGGCTTCAAGTTGTGACTCCTCCTGTCCTGACCCGCCAAGTATTAGGATTGTAGGCATACACCACCTCAATCAGTTTAGGAATTTATTTTGCTCAATTTTCCCCTAGCTTCTTGAGGCAGAACTTACCTGATTTGAAAACTTTCTTCCTTTCCCTCTACTCTGGTATAAGCATTGAAGTGCTAAACATTTCCCTCTAAAATTCTCATTAATTCCATGTGTTCTGCTATATTTTATTCACTTCTATATAATTGTTCTTGGCTTGAGACATTTCTAAGATACAGGGCTTGTTTGAGAGTGCATTGTTAATTTGTAGCTATTTGAAAATTTCCTATTGGGTTTCTATTATTGATTTCTACTTTGATACCACTATGATTCTAGAACTTCTGTGGAATGTCAATTCTTTCATGTTAAGTTTTGTGTGTGTGTGTGTGTGTGTGTGTGTGTGTATGGTAATGGGGATCAAATCCAGAGGTGTTCTACCTCTGAGCCACATCCCCAGTTCTTTTATTTATATTTATTTACTTATTTGTATTTTTAAACAAGGTCTCATTAAGTTGCTAAATTCTGGCCCGGCCTTGAACCTGTGATCCTCTTGTCTCAGCCTCCTGTGATCTGGGATTACGTGTGAGCCAGCACGGTCTCCCCTTCCTTTCTGAATGGCTGATTTACATGACACAGATTTAAGGTTGGCAGGCCTTTTTCTCCGCACTGGAGCTGTGCGGTGCCACCTTCTGCAGCACTATGTTTCTCAGTGAGAACTCTGCCATCGTCCCAGTGGGTGTCTTCTCTGGCTACTTTCAAGATTTTCTTTTGTCCTGAGTTCTCAGCAGTTTGATTAGGGTGTGTCTTGGCTTGGGTTTTGTTGGTCCATCTTGTCTGGGTTTTATTCAGATTTTTTTTGCAGTACTGTTGATTGAACCCAGGGGCATTTTACCTTTGAATTCTACCCCCAACTCTAGTTTTTATTTTGAGACAGGGTCTCACTAAGTTGTGGAGGACGTAAGTAGCGAGGCTGTCCCCGAGACTGCAATGCTCCTGTCTCAGCCTCCCAAGTACTGGGATTACAAGCCTGCGCCGCCACGCCCCACCAGAACTCAGACTGTTGGATCTAGAGGATTGCTTTTGCCAGTCCTGGGAAGCGTGCAGGCATAGTCTCTCCAATTCTGCTTCAGTCCTCTTCCTTGCAGAGCTTGAGCGATGCACACGCTGCTGCCCGAGCCCAGCTCGCTCACGTCTGTCTTCTCTACTGCTCAGACGGGAGGGTCTGTCCTCAGGCTCACGATTCTACTCTGTTCTCTATTACTGAGCCCATGCCATGCGTTTTTCTTTTATTGCACTCTTCAGTTCTATAATTTCCAGGTAAAAATTCCAAAAGATTACACAAGCTAGCAGAGCCATGGTGACTGAGCTGGGCCCTCGAGAAGCCACACTGCAGCACATCCCTGGCGAGACAGCCTCCCACGTGCTGGGATTTCACGTGTGCCACCACACCCTGCTTGTACTCAGATTCCTAAATCTATAGGTTTGTATTCTTCTCTTTTTTTTTTTTTACAAAACCAGCCTGGTTGCTGTGAGAGCTGGGGTCCCTCTGGTATGTATAATCTTGAGTACTAGACTGGGGAGTTGGAAATTAAACTAAGAGTGATTCAGGCATTGGAGGATCTGATGGAGGAAGGAACATGATTATTTATGGCTTCCTCTCATCTCGGTTTCTGGGAAGAATTGATGGCAGGGATGCCAGCTATGAAGGCGTTGTGTAAAGCAGCAGGTTGAGCAGACGCGGAGGACACTGGGCTCAGCGTGGGCGGGGCCTGGGAGCGGCAAGGAGAATCGGGACTGTCTGACCTCGTGGTCTAATGACTGGGCATCGGCTGGAAGGGACCCCAGCAGCAGAAGAGCAGCTCGCTGGCTGCACAGCAGCATGGAGGAGGTTGCGTTAGGTGCCTGATTGGCAGCGCCTTGGAACTTCCACAAGGATATAGCGAGCATGCTCTGTGGGTCTCCAGAGCAGGCAATGATCGGGGTTTGCAGGTTTGCTGGTCATCATCCTGGAAGAAATAATTGTCCTTGTGAGTGAGTGAGGTGGCCACTCAGGTGTAGACCTGCAGGGCAGGAGGGTGTGGGGCTGGATGCCAGGGAACCCCAAGGTTGACGGGGAGGGAAGAGCAGGACGCGGGTCAGGGATGCAGAGGGCAGTGGAAGTCCTCAGTGAGGTAGTGGCTCCAGCCAGAGGTCGTCACTGACTGTAGACATTGCAGCTTGGGAACACAGTGGGTGCAGAAGCAGCGGGCTGCACGCTGGGGGCCAGTCTGAAGGTGTGGACCGTTGTCGGCGACAGTGGCAGTAGTTGAGCTGAGGCTGGTGTCAGCGATGCAGGTGTCTGCTCAGGAAGCCAGGACACAGGAGACGCGCACCCAGCTGCAGTGTGGTCAGATTTCACAAGGGTCAGGAGTGGGTTGAAGGAGACTCCTGGTCAGACTGTATCCACTGGTCTGGCTGCGAAGGAATTTGAATGTTTGAGTCCAACTTTCCAGTTGTGCTGCCTCTGTTAGCCATACTCACGGGGGGAGCAGCAAGGGTTGAAAGGTGAGAAGACAAGACGTATAGGGAGTGTTTGGCGAGTTACACACGCAGGACCCACGAGAAGAACGTCCTCGGGACCTCTGAACCCAACTGCTCATATACGATTTCATGGCCAGTTGTGTAATTTCACACTCTAGCAAGACATTTCACGATCCTGCAGAGTTGACAGTACTGAATGAGTTAATTGTCCTGAGAAAGCATGTTAGACTCACCATCCACCACCCGACAGCAACGAAAAGTCCGAGAAACAAAAGTACATATATTTATGTATATATAAATTTCTGCATGTATTTATACACTATCAGTTACTTCAAGCATGTGGTTTGGGGGACTTTGCCCTCTGACGTCACTGCATGAATAGTTGACACTTGTTGGCTCCCAAGTGCCAGGTGCCTGTCTTATGACATGGACTTCAGGGTCTGGGCATCCCCCCCCTGGATTTGGGGGTCTGTGCATCCCCTTGTTAGGGTTAACCAGGGCCGAGGCCATGCCATGCTGTGAATTCTGAGGCATGGAAGTCATGAAATGTAGCTGGCTTCCTGAGGAGCCGACCTTAGTGTTATTTAATTTTAATTCACTTAAACAGCTATGAGTGGCTGATGCTTGCCCTCCTGGACAGTGCAGGCTGTGACGTTCGTCCCACTCTCCCACTCCTAAGGGACTGTATTAAAGCACCCAGCAGAAGCATGTCCAAAGATGTGTCCATGCCCTGTAGTTTTTACCTGTGAAGAAATGAAAATAGTTCAAGGTAAAGGCAAGCAATAGGAAGCAGATGGTTTTGGTCAAGATGTCTCTGCAAACATGAGGACTGAAGGGGCTGTGATTACAGCGCCTGCCGTGGCTTCCCTTGCATCCTCCTGGAGGGCAGCACCAAGAGTGCCTCCCCTTGGGAAGTCGGAGTTGGCTTGAGACAGCCCACTTCATGCTGACTCTAGGGTCTTTCTCTGCTTCACTCCTTTGCCCAGAATGGCAGAGCACCCAGCTGCATAGGTCACCCAGCTGCATAGATAAAGTTACATGTGTTTAAAGCGCCCCGTTCGCTTTTATTGTTCAAACAATAAAAATGAAAAAATAAAAAGGGTGGGCATATGGCTCGGAGGTAGAATGCCCCTGCGTTCAATCCTACACACACACACACACACACACACACACACACACACACACACACTTCCCTTTAGACTTGGGAGTGGAATCTATTTGCCATCTAAGATCCATCTGGATACAGTTTATTTTCCTGTATTCATTCATAGAGAAATTCTTTTTTTTTAACAACAACTATTTTTTATTTACTTTTGAAGGTACAAATGTTCCATCAGAACCAGCGCACAGTAATACTAACCTGCAGAGTAGTCATACTGCTTTATGGCTGTATTCAGATGAAAACTGAACCCCATAGCTGTCTATTTTACCATTTACCACTGAACTATCTTTATCTCAAACTAAATTCTGCAACTACTAATTCATAACTTGTTATAAAGCATTACATTTCTGATTCTGAAATAAAAATCTGATGTTCTTATAGTGATCAATATATTGATGAATACATGCCCTGAAACAACTGAATAAGACACCATTGTTTTTATTATTTTTCTTTATGTTTTATTTTTATGTGGAACATATTGAAAATGGCATACATTCAGACTGTGCTTGGCGCCCCCCCCACTTTCCCTTCCCCTCCCAACAATGAGTGTCCAGGCTGACCATGCTGCATTCACACTTTTACACATATTCAGATGCAGCTCCTCCATTAATCAACCTCGGCCTTCTTCCTCTCCTGTCCTTCCATTCCAGCTCTGCTGAGGTTTCTTCTCCACTGCACCACAACCGTCTCCCACGTTTAATAGACGGGTCACTGGTGCTCTTCCTCCCTGTCCTTTCTCCCCTTGGCTTCAGTTTGGAGGGATCTTTTTCTCTTTATATTCTCTGTCACTTAGATAACCACATAAGTCTTTTCTGCAGTCCCCAAATCCTATTTAGCCTTTTGCTTCCTTTTTTTTTTAAAAAAAAAAAGAATATATTTTTGCCAGGCATGGTGGCGCACGCTTGTAATCCCCGCGCTTGGGAGGCTGAGACAGGAGGATCGCACAGGTTCGAAGCCAGCCTCAGCTACTTAGTGAGGTTCTCAGCAACTTAGTGAGATCCATCTAAGATGAATCTTAGATGGATCCCAAAAATATATATTAAAAAGGTCTGGGAGTATAGCCTGAAGGTAGAAAGCCTCTGGGTTCCACCCCCAGTAACCCCCCCCCCCCAAAAAAAAGAAAGAATATATTTTCAATGCAGAACTGGGTAAGTTGAGTGGTTCACTAGGATGCTGGACCTGGGTGGAGTTCAGGGAAGAGCCAGGACTCAGGAAGTTTGGCCATACACCACCATGGCTTACTGGCTGGGAGACAGTGGCCGCGACGTGAAGGGGGCAGAGGAGGAAAATGGGACGCCCAGGGAAGGCCAGGCTGCCCCAGACAAATTGCTTAATCCTGCCTATCTATCCAACAAACACACATACATTCCCCCATGGACAAGGCCTGGCAAGGACGCCGACGGTGTAAAACCAGACTGGGCCTCGGCGGCCAGGTGGATGGAAAGCAGGTGGCCCCGCCTCTCTGACACCAGAGGTGCTAAGTCAGTCGTCCCCACATGAAGACCGGAGCTGTTCTTATCAGAGTCTGATTGGCACAGGTCAAAACTTGTCAGGGCCTCACCAGCCCCTACCCCCGAAAAATGTTCTTAAAAGTCAGCTGGAAAAAAAAAAACTAATGATGACTGAGGTTACAAAGAAATGATCTACCGGCCGGGCGTGGTGGCGCACACTTGTCATCCCTGCACTTGGGAGGTGGAGACAGGAGGATCGTGCAGGTTTGAAGCCACCAGCTGTTCTGGTTTAAGAGACCCTGTATCCAAATTAAAAGTATAAAATAGGTCTGGGAGTATAGCCCGGAGGTAGAAGGGTTTTTAGGAATCCCAGTACCACCAAAAAAAAAAAAAAAAAAAGATCTACCTAGTTTCAAGTACCCCAGGAGAGGAGAAGGCACACAGAGCCTTCCCAGGGGCTTAGTCTTTCCACTTAACCATCTTCATTTTTTGGTACTGGGATAGAACCCAGGGGCATTCTACCTCTGAGCTACACCCCCAGCCCTATTTTTATTCTTTATTTTGAAACAGTCTCACTGAGTTGCAGAGGGCCTCACTAAGTAGCTGAGGCTGTCTTTGAACCACAATCCTCCTGTCTCAGCCTCCCGAATGCTGGGATGACAAGCGTGCGCCACCACGCCTGGTTATCTTTTGATTATCTGAAACCCACAAATCCAAAGAGAATGTCTGTCGAAGCCGCAGTGGCGAGGGCTTTTAGTAGATCTGTGTGCTTATATTTCTGTCATTTTTCACCTCTAGTTCTTCCATCATAAATCTGGACTGCACAAGTAGTTGACTGTGCGTTCATCTTTACTTATAAGATGAATATTATCACGTAGTATTGATCTAGAGAAAACTAGGCCAATTGTGAGGGGCACGTGAACTTCACATTTAGAATCTGGGAAATACAAACTCAAAACTCACCTTGGATATGTCATCTTGAAAGCATCCACCAGGGAATGAAGTTTAGAAAAGTCAGAGAGGGTGTTGCGGCAGAAGGAAGATGGTGTGTAGCGCTGGCGGCTAATTCTAACTACACTGACCTCGTGAGAGGCAACAAACAGCAAAGGACTCCGTGGGTCCCTTTACTGGTAAGAGTGGGCGCTCGGGCAGCTCGAGAGACCGGCCTTTACTGAGGCCACGGAGGCTTGTGCATAGGGTGGGCTGTGGAGGGAGCGCCCTTCCTGGATGGGGTCCTGACGTCGCCGTCATGCTGAGGCAGAGCAGGGGTGGCCAGCTCTGTGCAGGCAAGTCCCAGAGACCCACATCTCAGGGACGCAGCCTCCCAGGAGCCCTGTGGTGGGCCTTGGGTTGGGAGCCTCACCCCAGGCAGGGATCTTGACTCCCAGTCTCACGGTACTGTAACCCCAGCACCACCGAATGCTTCTGATGTAAGTTTATCATGAGTGATTATTCTTAGTACTGCTGTTGCCTGTGCGTTTCAAATGTCCAGTTTTCCACGTGGTGATAAAGCATAAATACACTGCTTGTGCTTAGGGTTAGAGCCGCAGATCAAAACTCCCTGGACCCCTGACTAATCATGAACTGTGGGACATTCACGCTGAAGGACGTTGTGCAGGAATGGAAGGGGAACGCAGCCATTTTGTACTCTCCGCCATTCTGCTCCCTACCTGTGGAGTAATCACTCAGCACAGGGAAGACAGCTAAATCCCATTACCAGCCCTCCTGGCTTCGCCTGGCACGCGGCCCCTTGGCGGCGTGAGCGCCACATGCTCGCCTCTCCTCTCTCTGCCAGGTTTTGGAGGTGTGTTTTCAAGACTGTAGCATGCTTTATGGACTTCATAATTATTCTGTGCGTGCAGCTAGTTTACTTTACATCCATCTATCTGCTTATTTTACGCTGTTTAAGATGTGATGAAGGGAAATCATGTGTGATTCCCCACAGGTAGGGAGGCTTGGAGCAGAGTGAAGCATCCTGTGTTGTCTGCACTTCCGTAGGGATCCTGCGTGCCGCCCTGGGGTTCTGGGATGCTGCTGGCATCAGCAGGTGTGGCGCATCCCGGCCTCAGGAAGTCGTTGTGGCGGGAGGCGAGGGCTCGGAGGAGGTCACTAGGGGAAGAGAGGGCGGAGGCCAGGCCAGCACCGGCACACAGGGAGCCCTCGCTCTGCCCGGCAGACACGTGGCACTGTGTGGAGGTGGAGTTGGGTGAAGGACTCATGCTGAGGGGCAGAGGAGAGAGCATCTTCCTGATGGAAGGGCAGAGGAGCTTCCGGTGGGGAACCCAGGGCGGCGAGCTGGATGAACTGGAACACAGAACCAGGGAGTTTGGGCCTTGGTGGTCCTGAGGAGACGGTGTCCATCAGTGGCCAATGTGTGTCCTGGCATCTATCTCTCATCTTGTATCAGGAAAACTGTGTGTGGGCTGCACCACTCCTGTTTTTGATGCAGGCCTCATTTTCCTGATGTGTCAGGTGAGAGGAAGCGGCTCCCAGCTCACGGAGCTGTTGGGAGAAGGGAGGAGAGGTCCCACGTGCAGGGATTCGTACACCTTGTGGTGCTCAGTAAGTGGTCAAGAACTGTGAGCTGCGCTTTAGGGAAGAGAGAAACATCATCTAAACAGAGCCTTTGGGCTCTCCAGAGTGAGCACAGGGAATTAGGTGGCCAGAGAGCTGCAGAGAGCAGAAGAAACGGCCAAGAGAACAGAAGGGGCCACGGGCAGAAAGCACTTGGCTGGCAGAGTGCGTGGAGAACAGGAGCGTCCACGAGACAGGAGGCGTGGACACACCGGGCGGGGGACAGCGGTTCTCAACAAGTTTTTTTTTTTTTGGGTGGTTCTGGGGTTCCTGGAAGCCCTTCTACCTCTGGGCTACACTCCCAGACCTATTTTTATACTTTTTTATTTGGAAACAGGGTCTCTTAAGCCAAAGTGGCTGCCTTCGAACCTGCGCGATCCTCCGGTCTCCGCTTCCCAAGCGCGGGGATGACAAGCGTGCCCACCACGCCCGGCTCTCAACAAGTTTTGAGAACGGAAGTGAGTCGTGAAGGTGGAGTGGTGAGCCTGCGGCCAGGACGGAGCTTCCAGGAGAGACCATACTGGAGAACTTGGGTAGGAAGAAGAGAATCAACAGGTAAACGGCGGGACAGCGGTGCTTATCCTGAAGCAGCGGCTTGTCCTCATGATGGGCCGGGAGGCTGGGCCCCGGGAGGACTGAGCACTGCAAACAAGACGCCAGGAAGAACAGCCACATGAAGCCCTCGGACGGAGGAGCGTGAGAACCGGTTCCCACTGTCCTAACCCTCCATCCCATCCTTCCTAAGCACAGATTTCTCAGGTGTCCAATAATTAAGACTTAATTTTTTTCTGCAGATCTTACAATTTCTGCACTATTACTGTTTAATATATCATACCCCCCCCCCCCGTCCAGTGGTGACCTCAAGCTATGGCACGTGTCTTCCTGGCGGGGGTCATGCGGGGAGACCCGGCGGGTACCCCCTGAGTGGGCGCAGCAGGATCCACTCTCGTAGCTTCCGAGGGACTCCTGACCATCGAGGGACTGAAACGGGCTCCTGCACATTTAATCAAAGTCAGTTACAAATGAGTTGATTCGAGGAACCGGGAAACACCCAAACACCAAGAGCGACTTGACTTGGATTGGAATTTAGATGGTGCCAATGCAGGAGAGCCGGCAGAGACACCGTGCCAAAATCAAACAGAAGGAGCGAAGCCGGGGCAGGCTGGGGCCGGAGTTCCCATTGTGTCCATTGTTAAGTAAGCGGGAGCGATCCCGACACATAGTAAGTGAAATTGACGGGTCTTAACAACGGAATCGAAGTCTGTGTGGGGCAACAAATCAAAGTCCGATGCAACACTAAAACTCCACGCCACGCCACGGGGAGCCCTGGATGTTTACTGCAACCACAGGCTCCAGTTAGAATGTCATCTGTCCTGCAGCCGCGCGCCTGCCTTGCGTGCAGATCAGAGGAGCCCTTGTGCTGGAGGGCAAATAGCGTCTGTGGGAAAACGGCATAAACATTAGCTGCAAGCAAACAAAGTTATGCATTTCGTATGGGGACAGCGATGTGCCAACAGGTGCATGTCCACGCCGAGTCTCGAGTCTTGCTTTGGGCCTTTCTGCTTTGCTGTTGCTCTCATTCTGCCACAGAGCCTTGGAAGCACAAGTGTCCTGATTCTGGAGACTCACAGAGCTCGCCTTGAGTCTCAGATGAGACCTGGACTTAGGCTCCTGAGTGATCTGGGATGGATTAAGGCTTTGGGGCTCTTGGGGAGGGATACTGCGCTTTCTGCATTGTGAGGAGGTCCCGGGCCTTGGGGTCAGGGCTGGGATGCTGTGGTTTGGATGTGGTTAGCCCTCCAAGGTCCATGGGTGGGAAGCTGGGCCCCCAGGGTAGTGGTGTTGGGGGTGGGGTGGGACCTCGCAGGGGCGGGGTCTACTGGAGGTGTTTAGGTGATTGGGGTGCTTTCTTTAAAAGAGATTCGTGTAGTTCTTGTGGGAACCCTTGACTAGTTCTCATGAGAGGGCTGCTATGCAAGGAGCAGGCTTGAACCTGCCCCTGCTCCGGCTTCCTTCCATGCACTGTGGTCTCTGGATGCCTGCATCCACCATGACACCCTCCAGGTCAGGCTTGCACCGAGGCCCATGGGCTGCTGGTTTGGAACACTCAGCCTCCACACCTGTGTACTTAATGAACCTCTTTTCTCTATAGAGGAAAGTTACTCAACCTCAAGTATTTTGTTATAGTAACAAAACAAGATTAATATACTATAATGACTTAGACAAATATTGCATGAATACAGAATGTCGAGTCAAAGACTTGGAGGGATAGAAGTGCAGGCCGGAGTTTATGTAGTCTTTATCCTAATGTTGCATCAATATATCCAAGGACACCTAGCTCAAGATCAGAACTAAGCCCAAGGGGGACAGCACACCATGCAAGAAACGGGGTTCAGCATCTCCTGGGGCCAGTCTGCGGAGACCAGTCACTGCCAAGGATAACTCAAGATGGCAGGGTTACGGCAGGGGGAGGAGGCAAAGCGTTTGTATCAGGTGCAGAATTCAAGGGGCCTCTAAAGTTAAAAAAAATAAGATTTAATGACATTTTAAAAACCAGATCTTATACAAAAATTTAGGACAAAAGTATCCAAATTGCAAATGAGGTGACTGGCAGCTGTACAGAGCCAAAGAGCAAAATGGGAAATTGGCCAGGTTGGTTGTATCTTTCAATACTCGACTCACTGATTTTTGCACTCATTTTTAATTGTCATGTACATGCCACTCAATTTGTCTTTATCTTGATCACTGAGGTTTGTGGTGGTCCTTAAGTGTTGTGAAGTGAGCCCTCCCTTGTCCTACTGGAGAGAGAATAGCACAGTTAAGAGCGTGTCTGTCTCCTGACACGGAGCTAATACACAGTGCCCGGGGTCTGTGGAGGGTTTATCCTGAAGTTGTTTGTCTGAGAATGCTTACTGAACACCCACTGTGAACGGAGATGTGTTTGACTCCCTCAAGCAGCTTCGGGTTAGGGGAGATGAGGACAGACTGTGAATTTGGGCTTTGGGCAGGGTTTGCAACAGAGCTCGCTGGTCCGGAGCAGGATTAGTTTCACTGGCTGCAGACCAGGAGGCAGCTTGGTGGAGGCTTGAGGGAGAGAGAGGGAGAGAGAGGAGGAGGAGGAGGAGTGCCGGAGTGCCGGAGTGTGGGGAGGAAGAAGGCTGAGGTCCTGCAGAGGCCAGGGTGAAGAAGGAACTTGTCACTGGTCTGCAGGGGGGACACGAGGGAAGATGGCTGGTGCCATGCTGAGACAGTGGCCACCACCACAGAGACCAACAGCCACCTCCCACTGTTCCTGAAAGGGGGCAGGGAGAGAGCCACCAGGGAGAGGCCGAGGCCGGGCGCGGAAGTTCCTATGGCTCAGAGAGCATGTGTGTTAGCGTACCAAAGACAATTTTGGAATAAGTAAATAACGAGGTGGGCAAGATGACCCCAAAAACATATATTTAGAACATATATATATATATGATATATGCACATATATATACACACACATATATACACATACATACGTGTGTGAGTGTGTATGAAGAATCTACATGGGATTTTATTTATTTATATATATTTCTTATGTATTTTATAGGTAGTATATTATTCCTTATGCATGCACAAGTAATGCATATTTATATATGGGATATGTGTAAGGAATTTATGTGAAATTTTATTTATTTTTTTCTTCATGTTTTTTTATATGTGTATATATATTATTTGTTAGATATAAAACAAAAATTGGAAATACATGTAAGGGATAGATCTGGAATTTTATTCCTCCTATATTATTTATGGGGAACACACATGAGAATAAACTTTATTATACCCAGAGACACACGGAGAGTGTGAATATCTGTGGGGCACGTGCGTGGTTGTGGGGAGGAGGCTCTCGACCAGGGTGCAGAGGATGGGTTGCTCCTTGCTGCACAGCAGAGGGAGGGAGGTCCTGCTATAGTATTCGGGGCTGGGTGGAACTGAGACCCACACTTACGAGGCCAGGGAACTTGTGCATCAGAAAACTGGACATTCGGCCGGGCGTGGTAGGCACACTTGTAATCCCTGTGTTTGGGAGGAGGAGACAGGAGGATCGCGCAGGTTCAAAGCCAGCCTTGCTGGCTTAAGAGACCCTGTTTCAAATTTAAAGAAAAGTATAAAATGGGTCTGGGAGTGTAGCCTGGAGGTAGAAGGGTTTCCAGGAACCCCCGTACCACAAAAAAAGAAAGAAAGAAAGAAAGAAAGAAAGAAAGAAAGAAAGAAAGAGAGGAAGGAAGGAAGGAAGGAAGGAAGGAAGGAAGGAAGGAAGGAAGGAAGGAAGGAAGAAAGAAGATTGATTGGACATTCAGCTTTTGCAAGTTCCAAACAGAGCTTTGCACATGTTGCCTGGCTCGTGCCTATAGTAAGATGCAAGATGATACAGATAAATTGAGAGGACTGCTCAGCGAAAGGCTCTAAATCTTGATGAACTGACCAGTGCTCAGCCTGTCTCAATTGCAGGGCACACCAAAAGGAGGACTCCACTGTCAGAACAGTGCTCTGGGGAAGAGTCTGTGCCTGTGGCTGTCACCTGCTCTCTGGAGCCTTCCGGGAGCTCAGAGCCCCTTGGGAGAGAGCAGGGTGGCACAGACGCCCCTCCCATCAGTGCAAAAGAAGACCTGCAGGAGGCAGAGTACTGTCATGAGCCTTCTCAGCGAAGCTGAGAGCAAAGATGGGGCTCTGAGGAAAGGGTGGTGTGGACCAGCCCCGGCTCTCACAGGAGGAGTCCCAGGCTCATAGCTGGGGCTCCTCAGGGCGGTAGAATTTCATATCAGCAGAAATACTGCCCACTTAATCCAAAAAGAAGCAGGAGAGGGCAGAACAGAGGACGATCACAGAAAACAGACCTACAAGAGTAGCTAGCAGCAGGTAGGTGCCATCTTCTGGAGAAAGCAAGGGTCCAGGCGGAGGATCGGCCGCCCAGGAACCCAAGACTTCTCCTGGGGGGCACTTAGGCGGATACCCCTGTCTCCCTTCCACTCTCTCCTTGTGGACCAGAATGCCTCCAGCCGACACCCGATCCTTTCCAGCGCTGCACTTGAGAGTAGTGCTTTGTTTTCTGGGCTCATGGGCTCACAGATGGAATTTTGTCCCAGGATAGAGTCTTCCTGGAAGCCACTCATTCCTGATCTGATGCCTTGTGGAAAACAAGTGCATTTTAGGAAAGGTAATATATGTGTACTCAAAAGCAGCCAATTTTATTCTATAGATTTCTTTTTTGTTTATTTTTAAATTTTATTTTTATTGGTGCATTGTAGTCATACATCATTTAAAAAAAGTTTTGTGGGTCTGGGGATAGAACCCAGGGGCATTTGACCTCCAAGCTACAGCCCCTGCCCTATTTTTATTCTTTATTTTTTATTTTATTTAATTAATTTATTTATTTTTTGCGGGTCTGGGGATGGAACCCAGGGGCATTCGACCTCCAAGCTACACCCCCTGCCCTATTTTTTATTCTTTATTTTGAAACCGGGTCTCACTGAGTTGCAGAGGGCCTCACTAAGTAGCTGAGGCTGTCCGCAAACCACGATCCTCCGGTCTCAGCCTCCCGAATGCTGGGATTACAAGCGTGCGCCACCACGCCCCGCTACTGTAGTCATACATCTTAATGGAACACAAGATGGTTAGAGGCATATGGTCACACATCACTCAGCCCTTCCCCGATTCCCTCCCCAGGCCCTCTCCCCTCCCCCTTCTCATGTTTGGCTTAGTGATTGACTTCGATATGTTTGTGACATAGATGTGAATGCGCTCCGGCTGCAACATCTGTCACCCCACTGATCGTCGGGGTGGATTCGGCTCATCTGGCCTGGCTAGGCGCGTGTCCCCACCCGCTCCTCGTGCATCCGCCCGAAGCTGTGCACTTGGTTGAAGGGGACACCTTCCCCATAAAGAGAAGGACCGTTCTGAGGTCAAGGGTATAGGGCCAGCTGCTGCCCCCTGCTAGACCTCCAAAGCAGCTCTCAGTCTCCACTCTCTCTCACCTGCTCGCTGATTCAGAGTGCTGAGCCAACAGGCAGCGGTGTCATCTAGTTATCACTGGTGGGAGTTGCCACCATGATACCTAAAGACCAGTATGAATACAAATCCAACATGACAAACTTTAGGATTTTTCAATTTCTTTTTAGAATAAAAATAGAATCATGTTAATTCTTCCCATAAAGGATTATGTCATAATCCCACATTTTACCAAAGTTCCTCCTATTAGCAATTAGCACAGTCGTTTACATATAAATTTTAGGTTAGTAAAGTCACACAGGAGCTTTAGGAGGGAACATGAATCAAGCAGTATTACTCCATTTCATAGGAAAAAAGTGACCCACAGAAGAAGCTCGCTTAAGGAGACGCGGCGGGCTGGCGCTGCTGGGCTGAAGCCGCGTGTGCGGAGCCTGAGCTCTCGCCTCACGCTCCGGCGGTCGGCAGAGTTTTCTCCCGTGACCTTGAGTGATATTGTAGCTGGTCCCACCCTGGAAAGCATTGATACTGATAGTTGGAATTCTTCATTACACAGGACATCTCCATTAGGTCCTGAAACTATAAAACTCTGGAGTTATTATATTATACTGTACCCGCAAATGGCAGAATTACAAACCAATCCTTAATTTGAGAATTCCAGAGAGTTCAAAGAGGTCAAATGTTTAATTGAAATAGAATATTTAAGCTCAATTGCTCGTGTACTGCTCCAATATTATTGAAGTCCTAATAAATACATTAAAAGACTGTTAGCACAAGTACTTCCTGCTGAAGAGTGATCATCCCAACAATGTCATTAGCTCATTTTGTAATATACCGAGAATGTCGTTTCAAGCTAATTAAGTGCCATGCATTTTTGATAGCACTTAGCAATATGTGGTTAATTATCATATGCGGGGCTTGTTCTATATGGCATTAATTATGATGAACCCATTTGGCTTTCATAGGGCAAAGAAGCAACGACTGGGGAGGGATGGGGCCTAGGATGGTTTACCGAGACTTGGACTTGAATGGATGGACTTTGGAGCTTTATATGAAGAGCAAAGGGTCTTCCATGTAGGTTCTAAGTTTTTTACCAAAATATGGTTTGGGGAGTCACAATGTGTCTTACACATCTTTGCCAAGTTTCCATCAAAAGCACCACTGGGCTGTAAATTACTGTGTGAGACGCACGGAGTTGTGGACTCTCCCCCCCTGGATGCAGGGAGCCAGGCATCAGGCCTAGGCGAGGAGCTTCGAATGCCCCAAGCAGTTTACTCCATGTGGTCCCCCTTGACTGTCTGACCCCAAGCCACAGTATGCTTCTGCCCCATGACAGGAGGGTCTTCGGGTCTGGCACCAGCTGGCACTGGAGCAGGTTTGAGAGCACGCACACGCTGGAACCTGTTTGGGATGTCCTGACACGTGGTGCCTGGGGCAGGTGGGCCACAGGAGGATGCACATGACACAGGGTTTCCTTGGGGGTGAGGACATCTCAGACTCAGATTCAGTTGTGGTGAGAGTTGCCCACCTCTGTGAATTTTCCGGTAGACACTAAACAGTATGTGCAAAACGAGCAAAGGTGCTGGTATGTAACTGCCTGGGTGCGGGTTGGCAGGGACCGGTGTCCTTACGGGCTTGCTGCTGCGGGTTCCCTGCGTCCACTGCGTGCTCGGCTGCTTGCCTCATTCCCAGGTCTAGAAAGGTGCACACAGCTCTTCAGAGGCACCCAGAATGCAGCATCGCTCCAACGCAGGCTGGTCTCAGGACTGCGGGCTGCCCAGCCCCGGGGGGCAGGTGCGCCTCAGGACCAGCTGGTAGCTGGACAGCTCTCCAGACCGCAGGGGCCGTCTGTGCATACTTTTTCCTCCGATGTCCTCTGTCCAAGCAGTGCATGCATGTGATTAAAGGTCAGTGACTTCTAACAAGCTGAGGTGTAATGTCCTTTCCATGGAGATGCAGCTTGGTCCTGAACGGGAGCCACGGGAGGGGAGGATTGGATGGAAGCGAGGTAGATGCGGCAGACAGCCGCCAAGGAGGACCCGGGAGATGAGGCTGCCTCTGACATGGTGCCAAGGAGGACCCGGGAGATGAGGCTGCCTCTGACATGGTGCCAAGGAGGACCCGGGAGATGAGGCTGCCTCCGACATGGTGCCAGTCTAAGGGAAGAGGCAGTCCTGCAGCTGAGGGGAAGCCGCCTCATTTAGTCAGTTGTCCTTGGTACTGGGATTGAGCCCAGGGGTATTCATTGCTCAGCCAAATCTCTAGCCCTGAATCTTACCGTGTGGAGGTGGAGTTCACCTGAGGGTGCACGTGACGACGCTGCGTGGTGCGTGGCCGGTACCTTCAGCCTGTTTCTTTTCTTGGCGCAGGGGAAGAAGAGCTCTGTCCTGTGTCTGGGCTGGCCGGTCCACGGTCCTCCCTGCTGCTCCCATTGCTCTGGCTCCTCCCCACTGTACAGCCCCACCCAAGGCTGCAGGGCGTGGTGAATGCCAAGGACCACGCACAGCTCCCTTGAACACAGGGTGTCCTGCATTCTCCCTGTGCTCCTCGAGGTTGGCGAAGACTAATTGTGAGCAGGAGCTGAGGACGATTGTTCAGAGTCCACACAGCGGGAAACGCCGCTCCTTGATACGTTCCCGGGGCAACTGGAAGAATGAAGGGCTCAGTGTGTCTGATCGTGTGCTGTGTGGCTGTGTGTAAAATTCAGGTCACTTCTAAACCGCTAATATTTAACTCAGACCCATTCCTTCCAGCTAATTTCCAGTGAGAAAGTAGGTAAAAAAACTAATTTAGACTTGGGTGTTAGTCTCTCTGAGTACATCAGTAAGCAAAAGGGTCTCTGGTAGCCATCATTCGAAATGCGAAATACTTTTAAAAATCTCTCTGTTATATAGATGCTGGCGGTCACAGCAAAATGAAATATTTTAAGACACTAGATTAAAATTATAATGGCTACAGAGAATATAATTCTATACTTGAGTTAGAATGACAAAATATATTCTTTTAAAATATTTTGAGGAAAAAAATCAGACCATTATTAATAATCAGACCATTATTAATAATGTGACCATTATTTTAAAGAAAGGTGGTGATGTGAATATTAATGAAGACACAGCTGCAAACACCAGTTAAGATTCGAGTCCCCATCCGAGATCTGTGTGGGACTCTGGCGGATGCTCAGGGCCTTTGCCGATGACCTCAGAAGCAAAGGCTGATCTCCCACCACACTGCAGGCAACGTAGAGAAGGAAAGACATATGTGGGTCACTGCCTCAGAGGTTCAGCCCATGGCTGGCCTGCTCCAGGGCAGAATCTGCAGTGACAGGACACCCGGAGGAGAAAAAGCCACTTTCTGTCGAGGTGGCCAGGAGCAGAGAGAGGAGGAGGAGGCTGGGGCAGATGGAGTCCCCAGGGTCCTATCCCAGTGACCCATCTCCTCTGGACCTTGCTGCATGTCAGCACGTAAGCTTCAGTGGGGCATTCCAGACCCACCCTGTGACAGTGGCGCTGTGCACACATGCACGTGCTCATCAGGTTGAAGCCGAGCTCTGTGGTGCCATGAACAACTTCAGGCACTCTGATCCTGAACTGACCAGCGCAGGGATCATGCGAAACCTTCACGTTTTAAAAAATTGCTTTGATGTAACGATCCATGAACTTCTGGGCTGGCTTGAGGACCCGTCCTCATGGGAAACAGGACAGGGCAGCCAGTGTGGGGCGCCCCCACTATGGCCCTTAGGGGGGACCAAGGCTGGGTTATGGCCACACCAGTGGCTCCTCTGCCGAGCTCGGAAGGCATCACATAATACACCGCTCGCTAGCAGAGTGGAGGGGAGGCAGGGAGCTTGGGCTGGGCGCCATGGTTCTCAGGTACTGAGAAGGTTTCTGATGTGGACCTGGGCCACTCTCCCGAGTAAGCCCCCAAGGGCTCCCGATCCCAGGACCACAGGCACGCAGAGGTGACCCG
Source organism: Muscardinus avellanarius (assembly GCF_963383645.1). NCBI lineage: Eukaryota > Metazoa > Chordata > Mammalia > Rodentia > Gliridae > Muscardinus > Muscardinus avellanarius. The sequence goes on from NC_137803.1 coordinate 1,015,628, forward strand.
GCATGGCATGTCCTTTAGCACAAGGGCTGTGCAGAAAGTTGTTTCGGACCCCTCTGACCCATCAGTTGAGTTATCGGTTATACTGAGGGCTGGTCTCCCCTGGGCTTTTGCACATGTATGAAATGAGGATGAGGGTCCTGTCTCATGGACCGAGGGAGCTGTGAGGATCCTGGGAACTGACATACAGACACACCTGAAGAGTGTGATTTGCACTGTTCTGTCTACACAGCACTCTGTACACGGAGCCGCTGTCATCCTTGCAGAGAATAGCTCAGAAGGCAGGCGCTGGGCGAGAGAACAGCAGCCCGCTGTCCTTCCCACCAAACGTTACTGAGGTTGACTGCCTTTCGAGTCCCTTCGGTCAATACCCAGGGGCAGGCCAGTTGTTTATGGAGACCCGTGAAGCACTGGAGAGCAGGGCCCAGGGATGAATCTTCCCTTGGGACCTCAGGCCCTCCCTGCTTACACCAGGAAGAGAGGCTAGGCATTCTTGAGAGTTCTTTGTTGCCGCCATGGGTACTGAATCAGCTTGGCACTGATGGCTTGCATGGCACAGAAGACCTGTTTGGGACAACATGGAGGTGATGGGAATCAGTTTTGGGAGCCAAGGACCTGTTGTCAGCACCTGCAGAGGCAATGGTGATGGGGACTTGGGGCCAAGGACCTGGGGTGGGATGTGTGTTGATGATGGGGACAGGGTCTGGAGCTGAGAACCTGTTGGTAGGGCATGCAGAGGCAATGGTGATGGGGACCTGGGGCCAAGGACCTGGGGCGGGATGTGTGTTGATGATGGGGACAGGGTCTGGAGCTGAGAACCTGTTGGTAGGGCATGCAGAGGCAATGGTGATGGGGACCTGGGGCCAAGGACCTAGGGCGGGATGTGTGTTGATGATGTGGACAGGGTCTAGAGCTGAGAACCTGTTGGTAGGGCATGCAGAGATAATGGGGATGGGGACTGGGAGCCAAGGACCTGTGGGCAGGATGTGTAGATGATGGGAGTAGAGCCGAGCCACTTTCCTTCAGGACTCGGGAAGTCAAAGCTTTGCTGCCAACTTCTCCAAACCTCTGGACCAAAGCCTTGGGTTTTGCTTGGTAATTCTGGGTTCTTTTTTCATTGTGTCCCAATTCAATCGCACACAGATACAGACATATACCTTGTGCACTTGGAAAGAATCAATCGGTAAGATGCCTCTCTCATTTACAGTCTTGTTTCCTAGGATGTGTTGCGGCGACAGCCCATGATGACCGCACAAGCAGGCCTCACTAGGCACCCTAGAGCGGGCCTCATGGACACTGCGCGGGGGTGCTCAGACTGACCATGTGCTAGCCAGGGGACACCAGCTGCAGCCAGTCTGCTCACATAGGCATTGCATTGGATTGGCTGGGCTCAGGAGTCCTAGTGAGCGGTTGTCTGTTTGTGGCTCTTCTCTGATTGGAGAGCTGACCCCTGGGAGGAACAGGACCTACTCCTCATCTGCCTTCCAGGGCTAGGCCTGGGCCCACACACTGTTGTCAATGGCCATCTTATGGGGCAACAGAAAACAAAAGGGACATTTCATTTCTGATAGCCACACGAGTGCCGTGGCCTCTCTCAGGAGGTGGCGTGCACCGGGTGAAGGTAGTTTGCTAAAGTTCCTTGTCCCCCAGGTGAGCCTGCTAACGGGGACCTGGAGCTATGTCTGCAGTGGTGACCCTCGACACCCAGCGCTCTCACACACCCTCCGATGCTGTCTGACGCCTTCTGTATCTTGGAGGAAACAGTCCTGATGTTTGTTTCCAGCACAGCTAAGTGTATTCCAATAAATTTGCTTTCTCCTTGCTGCGGAATTGGAGACCTGTAAGATGGTGAATAAGAAAACTGATACCACCGCTTATCAGTGCAAAAGCCAGTGATGTTAGGAAGCCCAGTAATTGAAAAATGGATAGCATTGATATTTGAACCTTTTTATAGAACCTTTGAGGAATAAATTGCTTTTTGTAACAAGAGCAACGTCAGATCCCATATTTAGAAAGCGTGCACTTAATTCATTTTCAGACAGAGAAACTCATGTTGTCTTGTTGGGGAAAACATTGCAAAATGGATTAAGCTTCGCCTGGAGAGATGATAACCTAATATAAATAACTGCAGGCTGCTCTTCATTACTTACTGAGCGAATATTGCCAAAGAGGACAGGCGACCTTCCGTGGTGATTGATCTAGGGCAAGTCGTCAACAGCATTGTCTTTGGAGAATCACTGTGGGGCATCTGGGGATCGTAGTCTTCTCCTGTGTAAGGGGTGCGGTGGGGCTAATGGGCAGGAGTGAGTGCGTCTTACTCAATGGCCAGAACCAGGCCCCGGCGCAGAGCAGCACCCACCTTGTCCCGGTAGCTAGACGTTCCAGTTTGTTGACTTGGTCAGAACAGCAGACCAGGGTACTGGGCTGAAAACCCGCACCGGCCTGGGCAGCTCAGTTTCAGGGCAGTCTGCATCTCGCCAGGCCTGTAATAATGAATAATTCACTCAGCGTGACACTGGGTCACCGGACCGTCGCAGGATCCAGCGTGTGTTGTAACTGAGATCACAGAGAAGCGGACGGTGCCGGTCCTGTCTGCAAGTCATGGAAACAGGGCTAGTCAAAGAGGAAGAAAGTCACCAGGGTTGCTTATTATCACAAAGATAAATTATTTTAAGGGAAGCAGTAACAAGCTCGTCTGTGCTCCATCTCATTTGTCAGATGTTATTCTCCTGGGAAGATTAGCTGTATCATTCCATTTTTTCTCTTCCTCTTTTCCAAAACTTTTGATCAAATTGCAAATTCCACAGTTCACACACTCAATTAAGTTTTTAAAATGCACTCTTCATTTTAGTATATTTTTACATTTACAGAAAAACTGCACAGATATCACTGAAAGCTCCCCTCATATCAGCACCTTACATGACATTAATATGGTGCACCTGCCGTGGTTGGTGAACTGTTATTAAAATATTATTATTATTATTATTATTATTATTATTATTGGTATGGGGAATTGAACCCAGAGGCATTCTACCTCTGAGCTACACCCCAGGTCCCCTTTTTATTTTTTATTTTGAAACAAGGTCTTGCTAAGTTGCTGAGGATGGCCTCAAACCTGCAGTCCTTCCATCCATGTATCACAGGCCTGGCCATGCCTAGCGCTTCACCAGGCTTGCTCAGAGTTCCTAGTCTTGAGTCTTCCTTCTGTCCCAGGATCCCATCTTGGACAAATGTTGCGTCTGGCAGCCCTTAGAGCATCCATAGCCATTGCAGTTTCTTGATGACCTGAACGGCTTTCAGAAGCGCTGTCCCTTGGCTTGCCTGGTGTCTTTCTCCTGGGAAGATGGGGTCTGCTCTCCTCACATCCTGCCCGGGTTGGCCACGGCTCCGGCCTCTGCACTCCGTACTGTGCTCTTGGGAGAAAGGCATCTGAGGACTGGGAAGACAGTGTCTACACTCTGGGATTTGTCTGCACAGGTGGTTCATCTGTCTCTCATTTACTTTATCCTTGTTTACATTGCTATGATTAGTGGATATTTCTTATATTCTTTGGGTCAATATAATACTTTATTATTTTTCCTCAAATTGTTCCAGCTCCCTCCGCGGCTCCTGTGTCTTTTTGATACATGTCCCTCTGTGTGTGTGTGTGTGTGTGTGTGTGTGTGCACTTACTTTCTGGCCCTATAAGATACTCGAGTTCATCCTTTTATTTCTTGCTCTAGCTCTTATAATCAGCCATCCTCCAAGAAGCCCTGGTTCCATTCTCTGGATTAAAAACCCAGACCTGGAGCTGGGCCTGGGGGCACACGCCTGCAGTCCCAGTACTTGGGAGGCTGAGATAGGAGGGTTGCAGGTTTGGGCCCAGTCTCATTGGGCTGGGGACGTGGCTCGGAGGTAGAGTGCCCCTGGGTTCCATCCCTGGTGCCACATGCACAAAGAAGGAAGCCAGACCTGGGTTCCAGGCGAATGGTTGAGTGTTACCTTTGGACACAGGAGCAGACACCGGAAGGCGGCAGGCTGGGGTGAGCCTGGCGTTAAGCGGGCCGGGCTGCTAAGTTGCTGAGGAGCACCGGGGACGCAGAGGAGCGGGTTCCGTGGCTGTGCTGCTTCATCTGTATAAGGAAGCGGCAGCGGCCCTGGCCCAAGGACTGAGGGACTAGCCCGTGAGCAAACACCTAACAGCTGCTGGGATGCTCCTCTGTTCCCCGGCCTATGGTATTCTACGTTCCACTGCAGGTGGGAACAAGGATTCGTCGTGAGTCCCCTGGCCAGTTGGTCCCTTAACAGGGTCTTCCTGTAGGAAGACTGATCAGGAGACTTAGAGGCAGGAGGGGAGGCGCTTCCCGCTCTGCTGCCACCTGGTGGACAGGTGCGTGGGTTGCCGTGGCAGCAGCATGGTGTTGGGGGCCCAGGTAGTCCACATTGTGGAGGAGGCCTGTGCCTGTGAGTTGGCCCAGCTCTGAGACAAAGAGCTGCATGTGGTAGCATCTCCAGCAGCAGGTGCTGGAGGCCCGTGGAGGGGTGCCGGCTTCCTGAGCCGCGGGCTCAGTATCACGCTGCCTCCCCAGCACCCCGCCGTCTCCCTCTTTCTCCTGCAGACATTGGGACTTGAATGCTGGCAGCCTGATTTTTTCTACCCTTCGTTTTCCAACAATCTAGAGATGTCCTTGTTTCCCTGGCTGATAGAGCATTATTAAATTGCTTGTACGCTGTTCCTCTTATTAATTGAATAAGCACATAAGGGGTGTGGGCATCCGCCCATTTCGGCTAGCACACGTACATCTCACCCCCACCTCACACACACTCCCCACAGTTGCCTCACGTGGGGAGAGATGCAGATCTCAGAAATATCTGGCTGTCACCAGAGTAAAAGTCGCCCAGCGGGCGTGACTTATGGCGCAGTGGTACGTGGATGGACCCTCGCCCCTGTCATGACAATCAGGGTTGCAGAAGAGTTTTATTAGACTCTGTGCGTGTGGTGGCCGCTACTTATGGACCCACTGGGGCTGGCGCAGGGAGACCGGAGGGCGCCTCTTGGAGAAGGCAGCCTGGTCGGGAGCAGCCTCTGGCCGCGGAGGTTGCTGAGGCTGCCTGGCAAAGGCTACTTGAAGGTCCTAGGAGGAGAAGGCAGGTGTCCTGTGTGGAGGGGGACCCCAGCGGGACAGTTACTATGGAAGCAGCGCTCATCTTTCTGAGTTTGGCAAAGATCCATTATGTTCTTTATACCTTTTTATAACTCTGAAATAAATCTTGCTGAGGTGTTCCAGATGGTGCTGAGGATAAATTCTGTGTGAACGTGTCTCCGTGTGCGCAGGACTGTTTGCATCACCATCATGGCCAGTAACAATCGCAGGCCATTTTTTCATTAGATTGCAAAATGTGGAAAAAATTTGGAAATTTAGTTTAGGGGAGTCCTTTGTTGACTAGATAAAACAAATCTACTATTTTGGTGCACACGTGCGTGTGTGTGTGTGTGTGTGTGTGTGTGTGTGTGTGTGTGTGTGTGTGTGTATGCGCTGTTGGGAATCAAAGAATCAAAGCCAGGGCATTCTATCTCATAACTATACCCCCAGCCCATTTTATTTTATTTTACTTAGAAACGGTCTTGCTAAGTTGCAGAGGGCCTCACTAAGTTGACAAGGTTGGCTTTGAACCTGTGATCCTCCTGTCTCAGCCTCCCAAGTACTAGGATTACAGGCGTGCGCCACCACGCCAGGCATGTTTTGGCCTTGACTTGTGGCATTTGCTCCTCAAATACACTCATCGAAGACTTTTAATTCATCAAAGGAGAAGGAAATGCCTGCTGTCCTGTGAGAGCACTGGCTGAACTTCCCCAGTCTCCCTGGTTTCCAGCCAGGCTTATCTCTGCTGGCCAAGAGACTCGAGGGAGATGAGGGAGACGCCCTAGTCTTCAGTCTCAGAGAGAGCGAGAAGAGAGTGTGCGCTCCAGGCGTTTCTGCAAGCCTTCAGTAGATATGAGGACCGAGCAGCGGGGTGGGCGAGCTGTGTTGATATTGTTTGGACTCTCTCTGGTTCCCCAATTGCTGTTGTTGTTGCGATTTTGTAAATTATGCAGTCTCTTTATGCCTTAGTTTTACCATCTAAAAAATAACAAAGTTGAACAGTTTCCTCCAGAATTGGAATTTTGTTTTGTTTTTGAGGCTCTTTCTTGTCATTCTGGAGCTGGGGATCAAACTCAGGGTGCCTTTCCTGCACGGCAGGTGCTTTGCCGCTGAACCACATCCCAGCCCCCAGAACTGGAATTTTCTAAGGGTCTCAAAAACAGCTCGATGAACTCATCTAAAACTTAACTCCCTTTCCACATTACACTTTAAAAAACATGCTGTGGGTTGGAATGGGGGAGGGGAAGCCTCTGGTCCTTCAGAGGACCTCGGTCTCTGCATTTATGCTCCCAGACAGGACACAGGTGTTTGCCAGCGCCCCAGGGCTCCGGTCCTCAAGCCCTGGGCTCTGGGCTCTGGGCTCTGAGATTCTCTTTCCTTCCCGCTGTTCCTACGGATTCTCTCCAGCTCCTGCCTGAAGCCTGGGAGGCTGCCTGTGTCGTTGGGGTGCAGGTGGGCCCATCTGCTGCTTCCAGGGCCCTGGGCACCTGCCTCTGGTCACCTGGATTCCTCTGCCATGCTACTGGCTTGCAGCTGCAAAACTGCACTGACCTCCTACTCCTGGGGGGCTTGCTCGCTGAGCTGGGGGCTGGCACTCTCCTGAAGCTTGCCTGTGATGGGGCTGGGGACCCTGAGCCTCAGCACACAGCTAGATTTCCCAACCCCCCGTTGCCTGCACCCATCTCATATCCTCGGCTTGAGGCCCAGGCCACCCATTTTCTGCAAATTTGCCTTTTGTTATTCTATGTTATTTTTTGACAGTTATCCAGCTGATGTGTGCTACTTCGGAACTTATTTGTTTTTAATTCTATGTAGCATGCAATTATAAAAAAATCTACCAGGATGGGTGGATTTCTTATTAGAAATTTATGTTGTTTTTGATTTTTATTAGAAATTTATGTTGATTTCTTACTAGAAATTTATGTTGATTTTGAGAAAATAATTTCATAAACATCCTGCTGTGACTGATCTTGTATGGGTGACTTTTGCTAATGAGAGAGATTTTCTTTGAGGTATGTGGCAAGCATCTTTATCTCAGTGACCCCAGGGCTATACCTGGGAGGTGCTATGTCCACAGTAAATATTGTTGACCTTCTTTTTTAGGCTCTGGCCCACCTATACATGTCATTTGATACTGAGAATAAAAATCATACATCTCACCATTTATTTCAGTAGTGCAATCTTTCACATAACATTTTATTTTTAAAACCCTTTCTTGGATTTATTCTTAGTTGTTTTAAAATTTATTTATAACTTAGATTTTAAAAAAGCTTTCTTCATTTTTGAAGCTGGTGTATAGCATCATAATTCCTGGACCATATTATTATTTTTAGTGGTAATTTATTTGTAGAGTCTCTTGACCCCAAAGTATCATTTTGGTAAAACACACACATGCACGTGCGCGCGCACACACACACACGCACACACACGCACACACGCACGCACACATGCGCGCACACACACGCACACACGCACGCGTGCACACACACGCGCACACACACGCGCATGCACACACGCGCACACACGCACACGCACGCGCACACGCACACACGCACACACGCACACACACGCGCGCGCACACACACATGCGCGCGCACACACACACGCGCACACACACACACGCACACACACACACGCACACTTTTTGTTCTTTTCAATTCATAAGCCTTGGCTCTGCTCACTTATCTTAGTTGACAGATGCAGACCTCCAGGATACAGTGAACCGAAGCGGTGACGACAGGAGCCGGATGGCGCAGCTGCTTTTGAAGAGGGCTGGAAATGCTTCCCACTGAAAGCCTTCCTGGTGCTTGGTACTTACCATTTATTGGACTAAGAGCTCTCCTCTCGGATAAGTTTTGTGATTACATAATGATTTATTAACCAGAGACTGGATTTGATCAAATGCCTTTTGCACACCTCAGTAGGCAACTCTAGGCTTCCACCCTTGAATTCACGAGAGCAGTGGGCTGTCCTGCGCGGTGCCTCCGTGCGGAGCCTCTGTGCGGCGCTGGGACGGGCCTGGCACGGTTGCCGTGCGGCTTTGTAACAGGCCGGATGGCCTTGTTGTCGGCCTGCTGGCGTCACAGTCATTAACCACCTCCTTTCTCACAGGTCTGTGTCTGAGTCAGGATGAAGGTTGCTGACTGCCTGGAGTGAGTTGGGGTGCACCCGACCGTTGGGGTCACGTGGACAGGTGGGCAGCGGGCATCTGAGAGGGGCCATGCGGTGCCTGGCCTCTGTCGTGGGTGTCCAGTGGGGCCTCCCTTCCAAACGCTCCACGCTCCCGGTGGTTCATTTATGGTTGCATGTTCTTGTTTGTCTTGTGACTTTGCTATTCTTATTTTGATGGTAAGTTTTAATAAGAATTGTTTGCAATGATTTTACTTTTAGTCTGCTTTTGTGATTCCTCCAACTCCGTATGGTGTCTCAGAAATTGTTTGTTTCATCCAAACCTTCAGATGTATGGACATAAAGTATTTATTGTGTCCCTATGTAATGGACCATGACTTTGTGATCAGTACCCTTATTCTCCTTTTCATGCCTAGTGGTATTTCTTTTATGCTTTCTTTCTTGATGAGTTTTGTAAGAGGTGCAATCATTTACTCACCCAAAGACCCAATTTATCTCCTGTGGTCCTCACCGTTCGCTTCCTGTCTCGCGGTTGCAGCTTGGCCTCCCCACTGCTTACTTCCGCCTCCCTCACCTTTAGTTCCTCTTGTGTTGAGGTCTCTGTGGCTAGAATCAGACCCTCAACTGCACTTCGCTGATAGAAGCTGATAGGTGTGCGTTTCCCTCTATAATGCTACTTTTGATTCAGAAATGTTGATAGTATATTCACTGTCGTTTCATTTTAAATGTCTTCTAATTCATACCACGATCTTTTTGTCAACTTATAAATTCCTTAGAACTGTATTTTTTTTTCAGTACTGGAGACTGAACCGCAGCCCTTCACATGTTTGACATGTATCACTGAGCTTCGCCTTTGGCCTTAGAGGTACACTTTTACATTTACAGACCAACAACTATTTTTGTTATCTTTGATTTATTAAACTATTTGATGAAATGTGGTTGTATCTCATTAGTTATTTGGTACTTACTTAGAGTGACTCTATATGAACAATTGAGAAAATATTCTGCCCATGATTGAAAAAAGGGGCATTTGCCAAGTGTTGACTTCAGTACTTTGTATGTTCATTAAATCAGTTTACTAAATTTTCTGTGTATACCATTTTTTGGTCCGTTACAAGTATCAGTTATCATCAAGAGTGATAAATTAACCACTGTGAACAACAAATTCTGTCATTTTTATTCACATATTAGAAGCTATTATTGAGGAATGTAGAATTATTGTATCTTCTTTGCGAGGTATTTCTTTACTATTCAATAGTTATCGTTTTGGTATTAATACTGTAACTGTTGCCTGGTATTAATATAGCTCACCAGCTCTGTTAGAGTCTCTTACCTCATATCCTATAAATAATGTTCTTATACACTATAGGTTTATTTTTAGTGGTTTGTCATACTTAAGAATTCTTAACAAGGATGATTCTACATACAAGCTCCTTCCCTGGTGTCCTTTTATTCTGGATACCCGTCCAATGTTGAGACCCTCCAGCCTCTTACAGTCTCGCCCCGGCTGCTGCTATTGCGCTATTATTGTTCCGTAAGGCTAGAGCTCACTGGGACGCATTCACCTACTTACCAGTGCTCCCGCATTATTGCTTTGTTTTGTCCCCGACTTGACTTCTCTGGAGTCACTGTTCTTCTCTGCTAGACCTCTTGGTAGTTTCTTCATTGAGATTGTGTCGGCAGTGCCTTGTCTCAGGCCTGCTAAGTACACACAGTCTGGAAGTTACAGGAGACACTGGCACTTAAGCTTTCTCATTGGTTAGGTGAGGGTAAGGTATTTTCCTAATGAGGTTCTTGCACGGATCAAGGTTTGGGACGGTGCCTGTGTGCACACCACAGACTGTAGATACTATTCTTGCTGCTCTTGTTGTTTTCTGGAAATGTTATTTGCCTCAAGTAATAATGATAGTTTAGCTGGGCAGCCCATTCCAGGGGCGTGGCAAATTTCTCCCCACATTTTGAAAACACTACTAGCCTGCCCTCTGCCTTGCAAAGTCAGCTATCAAATATAGCTGTTCTGTAGACATTGCCCTGTATCTCCTGCTGCTTTCAAGAGCTCCTCTTGTCCTTGGTGCCCTGTGGAATTGGTGGGTCGTGTACATGTAGATGTTTTTGAATTTACTCTACTTGCGATACAGGGTATGCTGTCTGCCAGCATCTTAATGTCTGGTTAACAACGTGCATGCCACTGACTTGTTGGATCTCAGCTGCAAGCCCACTCTGTATTCTACTCTGTGATAAGGAGTCTGAAAACCGCACTGTGCGTGGCTCACACTGGCTTCTAGCAAGGTCTGTCATAGGGAAGAAGGGGACTGCACCTCTCTGCAAACAGTTGTGTCTGTTGTCACTCTAGGGGCGGAACGGCCTCCGGCTGTTTCTGGCCTCCCCAGAGCCAGCTTCTTGGCACCCTACTAGAGTTCAGCCACGCTGTGCGGTATTCATAGACTGAGCCTTGGCCCCTGTGTCCTCCCTCCAAGCCAGGGGGGGACGACAGGCATGGCGACCCTGGTGATCTTCCCTTGATGCCTGCCCTCAAGGGTCACCAATGCTTGTTGAAGTACCTACCAACACCTGGCCATGTCTTTAATGTTGAAGTGCCTACCAATATCTAGCCATCTCCTTCCTTAATGGAGAAGTACCTACTAATACCTAGCAGTTTCCTTAATGCTTTATACGCTGCTATTTCTAGCACTGCATTCGTCTTTTCATTGTTAAGAAAGAGAGTCTCTTCCCCTGCACCGGGTGTGGGATTCTCAGCTCCTCGGGGCTCCCTCATGAGCCTCACAGTGTGGGGTGATGCTACTGGGGGCGTGGGTTCTGAGGGGGCCTCTCCGAGCCCTCACATGGTGTGGTTGGCTGGCACTGTGGTTGAAGAGAGTTCATTTGCTCGGAGGGAGTAGCCATAGAGTACACATGGTATCATCTTCCCCAAAGCAATGCACACCAGAGACCCTGGTTACAAATTCCCCAAAATGATTTCTGCTGATGCCAGACAGACGGGTTTACTCCTGGTCCTCCTGGGCCTCAGCTCCGGAGAGCTCAGGTGAGCATCTCCCTGCACCCACTCCCTGCACCCACTCCCAGGCCCACATCATGCCCTCGCCGTTCAGGGCTCTGACCGCCTCTTCATTTCTTGGTATTGCCTGACTTTCTGCCAGCGGGAGCATTTGTCTGAGCATGTTGGCGACACCTCATCAGTTTGTGTTGTGTGGTATCCCCTCCACACGATCTTCTGCTCTCACTGTGGCAAACGATATTTCTCTCATCCAACTGGTACCAGTGGATAAGAGGCACCTGGGTGCTGACGTCGCTGAGCCGCCGGAGACGTCGGATGCATCCAAGGACGAGTGGGATTTCCTTCTTCTTCTTCTTCTTCTTCTTCTTCTTCTTCTTCTTCTTCTTCTTCTTCTTCTTCTTCTTCTTCTTCTTCTTCTTCTTCTTCTTCTTCTTCTTCTTCTTCTTCTTCTTCTTCTTCTTCTTCTTCTTCTTCTTCTTCTTCTTCTTCTTCTTCTTCTTCTTCTCCTTCTCCTTCTCCTTCTCCTTCTTCTTCTTCCCCAGGAAGCTTATCTTCAGTGGCAGCAAATGTCTCTCAAGTAGTTGGCCATCTACAGGTGAACACCAGGAGCAGCCCGATGTCACAGGGCAAGGTGTGAGGACACACTTTGACTCTGGCGGGATTAACACGCTTCGAATAGGACGCAGCTCAGGGCCAAGGCGCGAATCTCCATAGTGACACACAGTGCAACGGGCAGGTCAGCACAGTGAAAAATGGCTCCAGCATTATCACCACTGCTGGATGAGGTGGAGAAGAGAGCCTGAGGGTGGATGAGGAACCTAGCATCACTGCCTCTGCATTTGGAGGTCTAAATCATACATAAGAAGCCAGGCACGGTGGCACGTGCTCGCAATCCCAGCATTCGGGAGGCTGAGACCTGAGGATTGCAGTTGCAGACAGCCTCAGCTACTTAGTGAGGCCCTTTGCAACTCAGTGAGACCCTGTTTCAAAATAAAGAATAAAAAATAGGGAAGGGGGTGTAGCTTGGAGGTAGGATGCCCCTGGGTTTCATCCCTGGTACTTCAAAAATAAATAAATAGATAAATAAATAATAAATAAATAATAAATAAATTATACAACATCTTCAAAATTCAACAGGAGGTTAATGTGGTTTTTGTCTTTACTTTGCAATTAAAAAATTAAATTACAAAATGAACTAGGTGCACAAATGTGAATTCAAGGACAGTACTTTTTATTTTTTTTTTAACAATTTTTTAATTGAACATAAATAGTATACATTTAAACTATATTTGGTGCCCTCTCCCCCTCCCGCCCCCATTTTCCCTTCCCCCCTCCCACCAATGGTTGGTACTGGGGATGGAACCCTTCTACCTCCAGGCTCCACTCCCAGACCTATTTTATATTTTTTATTTGGAAACAGGGTCTCTTAAGCCAGCACGGATGGCTTCAAACCTGCTCTATCCTCCTGTCTCTGCCTCCTAAGCGCGGGGATTACGAGCAAGTACCACCATGCCGGGCTCCGGCGACAGTGCTTTACCTTGTCCTAACACACATGACACCTTCTCTTTGAGGGTGTGGCACGCAAGAGCTCTTGTCCTGCTGGGAGGTGGGACTGGAGGAGAACAGTCATGCTCAGGGCCCTGTGGCTGGCAGCTCTTCCCGTGCTCCTTCTCCATGCCCTGGCACAGAGGGCACTCAGGGGCCGCTGCTTCAAAGCAGGGCCACACGTCCATGTTTATATTCATGTGTGATATTTAAATCCCACCTTAGCAGAATAAGTGGCCATATACAGGCCTAATACATTTAATATTTATATTCTCATTTGAAGTTGCTCAGTGTTCTCAGCCCTAGGGAAATAAAGATGTATTTCAGACAAAAAGAAACACTGGGGAGATTTTTATTCTAATTGGCGTGTTTGCTTGGTGCTGTTTCTTCGGGGGACAGATGGAGGAGCCAGCAGTTCCAGTGGTACCACGGACTCTCAGAGAGCGTGTCCTGCTGTGCTAAGTTCCCCAAGCTCAGCTCAGCAGTGCTGTTTCCACGTTCTCAAAGGTACACAAAGCTTCGGAAGTATAATTGAAACAGATTTTTAGATCTGACATATATTTTTGGAACTGTATGGAAGAGTTATTTCATAATTTTAAAAGGAATGCTTGAAAAATACAATCCTCTACCATGGTTTAAATGCGCTTGGTGTTTCCTCTAAATTCTACCTGAGTTGCTGAGTTGGAAGCACCCGATAAGGAGGATGGACAGTTGTTTGTTTTGGTTTTTTTTTTTTTTTTTTGGTGGTACTGGGGTTCCTGGAAGCCCTTCTACCTCCGGGCTACACTCCCAGACCTATTTTATATTTTGAAACAGGGTCTCTTAAGCCAGCGCGGCTGGCTTCAAACCTGCGCTATCCTCCTGTCTCCGCCTCCCAAGTGCGGAGATTACAAGTGTGTGCCACCATGCCCGGCTAGGAAGATGGACAGTTTTAAACATCGCCAGGTAGGGAGGATGTTCTCAAGCAACAATTCCACATGGCGCTGAGCCTGAGATTTAGAAATTTTAACTCAAAAGCAATTTGGGGTTATAAACTGGCAAATAACAAACACAATATTTTTACTGTCTTCTCAGTAACTCTGTGATTTTAGTTTATTTTCAGGACTGCAAATGCGGAAGATGTGCAGGCTCCAACCCTAGCTTCTGGTCTACCCAGCAAGACACAGCTTATTGTAGCAAATAAGTATGTCGGAAGATAATTATAATATAACATATAAAGAGAAATGAAATCCAACCCTGACTCCCTTGGAAAGATGACCATCTTGAAGCTTCTCTCTCCTCAAAACTCTCCAGACAGACGAAGACACTGGCAAGATGTGCATTTTGCTCTCAAGATGTGAATTCACATCTTAAGTTACGAGATGAGGGATATCGCCGTGGGTGGTGGCACATGCCTATGAGCCCAGTACCTAGCAGGCTGAGACTGGAGAATCATAGGTTTAAGGCTCACTTCAGCAACCTAACGAGACCTTTAGCAACCCGGTGAGATCCTGTTTCAAAATAAAAAATAAAAAGGGCTGGGGGTGGACTTTGGACAAAGAATGCCCCTGGGTTCAGCTTTTAATACCAAAAAAAAGGGAAATGGGTTTTTTGTTTATTTTACATAAGAAAATATATATTAATCCCTAATCCCAAAAGTTCTTGTCAATTTCTCTAATTGTTTTCAAATTTTCAAATATGTCAAACACTTCCCATTACATATAACACTGACCGTAGACAGGTGCTGTGTCTGTACCAGATCCTCATCCCCCCGTAGTTACAGAAATTGCATGTTTCCTGGTTGGCAGCAGGGAAGAACACTGGTGTAAGAGGTCTTTGGGGGAAGCTACAGGCATGACCATGTACATAATCTTGTGCCTGAATCCATGCAGACATGGGCTCACCACCAACGAGTTGGATGTACTGTGAAGAACCACCAAGAACTCGCAGCCCTGGATACCGTCTCTCACGTGTTCTTCTGATGCATTAGACGTGGGCCTCCCCGCCCCACTCCAATGGGCAGACAGACAGACAGACAGACAGCGTCCATGAGGAGGAGAGGTGAGCACAGTATGCGGACTGTTTATCACCTGAGGCTGAGGAGCCAGCGTGAGGGCAGAGGGCTGCAGACACGTGAGTCTGGCCGCACGCTTGAGAACACATGATCTCCTTCCCACACGCTTGTGCACACATACATGAGCTCCGCAGAGGGGACAGGTGAGCCATGCTGCCTGGCCAGGTGCGGAGCCAGAAAGTGGCCCCAAACCACCTCATACAGAGGAGACGGGAATGTGGCCGCTCCATGTGTGGGTGGATCCTGCTTATAGACAGAATAAGAAGTCGCTGCTCCTCCAAGGGGCTCTGATCGCGGGGGCCTCTGCATTGACACCGGCTCCTTTCCCCTTCTGGAACAAGACCTGAGATTCGCCTGATCAAGAAGAGACTCATTTTATTGTTTCAAGACCAGCGTTATTATTTTTTCCATGGGGTTAATGTTACCGGAAGAGGTCAGGGTGATTATTCAGTGGGAAAAATTGTATTTGCTAGGACTTTATTGGTTCTCTTTTAGAAATCGACT
Source organism: Muscardinus avellanarius (assembly GCF_963383645.1). Taxonomy (NCBI): domain Eukaryota; kingdom Metazoa; phylum Chordata; class Mammalia; order Rodentia; family Gliridae; genus Muscardinus; species Muscardinus avellanarius. The sequence goes on from NC_137803.1 coordinate 1,030,995, forward strand.
TATTTATGACAGGAGTCATTTTCGTGCGGTTGATGGGAGGTATTTCTCTTTTATGACACCTGTGCCTTGGTGGGAAATTGTGCTATAAATGATATTGACAGTGCCATACAGTGCTACTGTAGTTTTGTATGTTGTAAAACTTTGCTACTTTATGGTCAGACTAAAGTTGTGCCTGCCAGTTTCTCAGACAAAAGCACTAGGGCCTTCCAAGTTTGAGAGTAATATATGGAGGAGAAAATCCCACAAGAAGAGAGACCTGCGCTTCCTCCAGGATGCAGAAATGGACTTGCTTTCATGCTGGGCCTGTGAACTGGCCGAGAGGCTGGCTGGCCCCTCCGCCAGCTCCCTGGGCTGCCTTTGGGACTCTCACCTGCTATGTTTGCTGTGCGGTCTGAGCCCAGGAGTGCCTGACTCTGCCTGACACTCACAGCCATCCGCCATCCCAACTTGACACAGGCCTCTGGAAAACCCCGTTGGCTACTGGCTTGAGAAGGAGGAACGGCTTTCTAAGCCCCCCGGCCCCTCAGGATTCCTCATCAATACTGTTGTTTCGGGTCGATGGGGCTTGTAGACTTCTCTCCAAGGTCAAGAGCACCTCGGGTTGCCTGCCTCTTGAGCGAGTCTGAATGGAAAAGACTCAGCAGAGGCCGCAGGGCTTCTCAGATCAGCTTTCCTCCGGTCATCGATATGAGCGGTTCTTTGATTAAATATGAGGAGGGCAGTTGGTGCATCCCCACAGTTTACCAGTCCAAGGTAAATGCGTAGATGGCCAGGTGGAGTGCGGTGGTGGGCATCGGTGCAGATCGTGGGCGCACTCCTGGCACGAGTGGTTCCTATACCTCCCTGTGCATGCAGACTGCCCAAATCTGGAGGAAGAGCAGGAAGGCAGGACTGCCTCCCTCCCTGAGTGCTTGGGGAAGCCACAGGTGACTCTGTATCAGACATTAGTAACCAGCAGAGCTGGAACCCGATCCAGGTCTGAATCCTTGGTGGGGTTCTGGGTCCACTGAAAGAAAGACATTCACCCCAAGGAGACAGTAAAATCTCAGTGTGGCCCATGATAGGACATCCATCCGTTCAATCCTTAACCTGCAGGCGGACTTGAAGTGTCATGTACATGTGAAGATCAGGACAGGATGCATATTCCCTCTCTCTCTCTCTCTCTCTCTCTCTCGGACAGTAACTTAGAACCTTGGAGATGACATTGTTTTCAGGTGTTCACATCAGTGTACTTTGCCCGGGCCTTCGTGCCCAGCTGTGTAAGGTGCAGGGAGGAGATGGCTTTATATCACAGTTATGTTTGTGTTAGCAAGGACTGGAGGAATCCAGGTCTGGTGGGGGGTATGCCCACCAGAGGCAGTGATCTTCAGTCTACAAAAATGATGGCGGCCCGGCTGGATGGCAGTGATGTCTGGATTCCACCCTCTAGGAGCCTGGGGGTGCACAGTTCCCTGGCACCAGGGCAGGGGTGTCTGCCACAGTCCTTCCTGTTGGGCTTTGGGAGGAACTCAGTGAACCTGGGTAGGGGTTCTACATATCTCCTAAGGGAGGTAGACAGAAGGAGGAGGTAGGATCCCTGAGAGAAAAGGGCGGGGGGAGAAAGAGAGAGAGAGAGAGGCAGACAGAGACAGGAAGAAGAGAGACAGAGGAGGAAATTAAGGAGAAATAGAAACAGAAATGAGGAGAGAGAAGAGGACAGGAGGCAGAGGAGGAGGAAGGGGAGGAGAAAGAGGAGGAGGAGCAGAGAAGGAGGAGGAGGAGGAGGGTGAGCAGGAGCATGGAGAAAGGCGAGGAGAGGGAGGGCGGAAGGAGGGAGGTGGCGGAGGCAGGGTTGCGCAGCCCCAGCTCCTCTGTCCGGCTGGCTGGACACCCAGGCCCGGGTGCAGCAGGCGCGGCCGGCTACTGCTCCAGAGCAGCCTCTCCCGCGCCGTTCTGTCCCCCTATCCTCGGTCCTCGCCGTTTACGGTGCCCTGGGCGCCGGCACGCCGCCCGCAGCTCCGGAATGCCAGCCTGGCACCGCGGCGCCGAGCCCGCAGCAGTCGCACCATCACTAATGGCTTCTTTTCATCCCAGCCTCCCTGAGAGACCCAGTGGCAGATTGTAGACTCAATTACGCTGGTGTCAGGTGATTATCCCAGGTCTTAATGTAATCTTCCATTCACACATACCATATTTCAATTACGGCAGCTATGAAACAAGCTGTGTATTCAAATCGCCGATCACCTTACCACTGCGGAACAATGTCAACTGTAAAAGACGCCAGCTGAAGGCAATTACACATGTGTTGAGAACCGATTATGATTACTCTCTGTGGTATTTGTGATGAGCTGGGGAATGTTCTGAAAATTTAATTTAATGACAATATGCTTGGTGTACAATCCATAATACCTCCTGAATCCAGCATGGGGCTATTAAAACTGATAGGAGCATATTATCTCCGCGCTGGAAGGCTGGGCCGGGCTGGTCGCAGGATGCCTCTACAGGGAGCGATAGGTAATTTCTGCACATCTTTCTAACGGCTCAGCCAGGCAGCTTCCAGCTCCAGCTGCACCCGGAAGGTGGTCCCGCCCCCTCCGAGCTGAGTTAAGGTGTTCTGCTGCGCGGCTGTGGCCCTGTTGCTGTGATCGCTGCTCCAGGTCTCTGCCTGGCTCACCGGCCTCGCGAAGACCGCTGGCCAGCAGCCTGCCCTCTGTGGGGGAAAGGAGACTGATAGTAGGAGAGACAGGTCACGTGTGGAAGGAAGGAAGGAGAGGGACCTTCACATGGTGCCGAGTCCTGAGCAGGCCACAGCTTCTTTGAGCAGAGTGATTTCCCAGATGGACCCCCGACAGTGGGTACTGTCCCTCCCACAGCCACCCCTGGCAGTGTCTGTGAGCTGGGTAGTGTGAGCTTGCTATGAGGGGAGGGCCCTACTGCAACCCCACCCTCAGGACCGGACCTTTGCAGAAGGTCTATTGAACCTGGAGGCAGGGATCCTGGAGTGGAGCCAATCGGTGAGACAGAGACAGAGAGCCAGGGCAGAGTGGAGGGGCACTGGTGCTGCGGCCACCTGCACAGGGCACCAACGCGGCTCTTCACCTGTGGAGCCCACGGCTTTGAGTCTTGCCGCAGGAGGAGAGCGGGGTCCTCGAGGTCGTACGTGGAAAGAGGGCTCCTTGGGGCACGTCCTCGGAGGCCTACGTGGTCTCTCTCCATTTGACACAAGTCAACGTTGTTCTCCATCTACAGAAGAGCAACGAATGACCTAGCCCGTTCAAGAGTAATCTGCCTGACATATCACAGTCAGCCGCTAAGCCAAGCATGCGAAGGAGGGAGGGAGCGGGAGGGAACGGGCGGGGATTGGGTAAGGGCTCATTGGGTGATGTGTGCATGGATGTCTTTTATCCCATCAAGATGTATGACTACAATGCACCAATAAAAAAATAAGAAAGAGTAATCTGCCATCTTCCCTTAATCAGCTCATTCACTGAAGCTATGGGGAAAATGGAGACGCAGCCTTTGGTAAGGGTGAAAGTAACTCTGGTCGATGTGAAAGTTGAAGATTTTTTAAAATGAGCAGTTTGATGAACATTTGTACCTGGTAGCTTTATTTTGCCACCGACTTAATTCTTGAGGCCAGTCTTGGTGCCGTGCTGTTGTAAGCAAGAGCACGTACAGCGTGTGCTTCTGTAACACAGTGCGTTTCTCTGCGATAGATTTTTCTAGTGTTTCCTTTTTGAGTGGAAGCCTCAGCGCAGCTCTGACGCTCGTGATCCCTGGTCCCCTTTCCTTCTCGTATTCCGCCTTACAGCCTCAGATACTGTACATGTTTTCCTTTCGTTGTTTACCAGTCCATCTCATCAGAATCCAAGCTGCATGGAGACAGGTATTTGTGTTTGGGTTCCTGTTTCTGCAACATCTGCAACAGATGTTTGCTGCGTGGAGGTGTAATCTTTTAAAGCCTAACATCAGCCCAGCGTGGTGCTGCACATCTGTAATCTCAGTACTTGGGGGGCTGGGATGGGAGGATCGCAGGTTCAAGACCAGTTTTGGCAACTTAGCAACACTCTCAGGAACCCAGAAATATCCTGTTTCAAAATAAAAACTAAAAAGGGCTGAAAGTGTCATTCAGAGGTAGAATGCCCCTGGGTTCAAGTCCCAGTATCACAAGAATAAATATATAAGAATTTTCAAAAGCCTGATGTTTGTCTAACACGATCATCATATTCTGGTTTCCACAATAAAAACTTGGTCTGGCGTTGGTTGTTTTTGACTTGCTAAATGCCCCTCACAATATTCTAACTGTACTTTTACTAAATAAATACCTTTAAAAGCCTCTGCGAAAGGCTAGTGGGAGCTTATCCTTGATTGCACGATTGAGCGTCTCCTTAGAGCTGGACATCTGGGGGTGGATGGTGACCATAAGCCCTGAGCGGGAGCCTGAGGAGGTGGAGGGGGCGCTGGCTGCGGCCTCCAAGGCCAGGCTTCCTCAGGACCTCAGCCTGACACACTGAGGCCTGACCCTGGAAGGAGCTGGGGCAGTGTTCAAGGTGAACCCGTGAACACCTTCAGGGAAGGTGTCTTTTGTTTTTGTTGTTTTAAGTCAAGGTATGAGTTACTGAGGTACACTCTGGTGAGGCGTGGACTGGTTCCTTCCATGTGAACTTCAGGAAGATAAAGAATGAATGGACTCTCCCCACTTAGAAAGTCTGTGATATGTTCTTTGGCTAAATCAACGTTCATTCCAAGCAAATAGAGCATTATCCAATGGTGATCATCAGAAGTTCACGAAACATGAGCTGACCCATCAGGCGGGTGTGGACTGCGGGTGGGTGGGCAAGGTGGGTGTCCACAGCCTCCACCTCACACCTGGGAGGCTTGCTGAGCAGGGGCTGATCATTTGTGCCCCAGGGCTGCAAAGCAGAGGCCCATGGGGTCATTTGCCTCAGCCACCCCAAGGGACACTGGCAGTGGTTGGAGACATTAGGTTTTTCCTAATGGGGAGGGGAGCGTTGGCCCCTTGTGGATAGGGTCAGGGGTGCTGCTAAAAACCCCATAGCACACAGGAAGCCCCCCTGACACGTCCACAGTGCCCAGGCTGAGGAGCCTTGCTGGAGAGAAAGAAGCCTCATTACCAGAAGAGAAGTGGGCCAGGCATGATGACGCACGCTCGTAATCCCAGCATTCAGGAGGCTGAGACAGGAGGATCGCAGTTCTTGGGCAGCCTCAGCTATTTAGTGAGGCCCTTTGCAACTCAGTGAGACCCTGTTTCCAAATAAAGAATTAAAAAAATATGGCTGGAGGTGTAGCTCGGAGATAGAATGCCCCTGGGTTCCATCCCCAGTATCAAAAAAAAAAAAAAAAAAAAAAAAAAACCAGGTCAACCCAGTTGCACTCAGCAAAATTGAAACCGAACTTCAAATCTTTAAAATACTTTTAAATGTCATCTTTGTTTTTGTAATTTTCTGTGAACTATATATTCTGATCTGTTGACCATTTTTGTCTGCTGCTGCTTGCTTCTCAGTTCCGTTTATATTCTCTGCACATACAATTCTCTGCCACAGTTCTCCAACTCCTTGTTTCTCTGCTGCCCCCCATCCTGTGACCCTCCCAAACAGACCCTGCTCGCCAGGGAGCTTTCTTATTATGCCTGGCACAATGACAACAGCGGTTGTGACTCTGTCTGTCTCTGTCTCTGTCTCTCTCTCTGATGCAGAACTCACAAGAAACCCAAGCCCTCTCCGAGGAGCCTGGAGGCCTCTGGAAGTCGCTACCCATACCTCGTACATCGCACCTTCGTGGCGACGGCCCATGAGCCGAGGGCCCAGCACCCGGGCTGCAGCCTGTGCGGGTGGCACGCTGGCCTCCTCCCGTGGCCGCAGGACCGCCAGGCAGCGTCCGCAGCACAAGCCAAGGGGCCATGATTTCGGCATTTTCAGTGGGGAGAAACTTGGGTGCGTCTGGTCCCCTGCCATAAATCATTCTGGGGTCAATTTCCACGGAATGGTCAATTTCCATGTAAGCAGCGTTCGTGTTCTCACCTGTGTGTTAATGGGCATTACGCTGCATTTGGCCTAAAATTAGAGACCATTTCACATTATTTTCCAGTTATATTCTTGTGACAACATCGAGATGGGAGCTCCCAAAACAAGCAAAACCAGATGAATTAAAAAATCATCGCCGTGGTTCCTATGCCTTTGTTTTCTGTCTCCTCCAAAGTTTATATGTATATTAATATTGCATTAGGTAAAAAAGGCTAAGAGCAAGTGGCTGATTTCTGAATCATTTGGATTCACAGATTTTATTGTTTTCAGGACTTTGTTGCAGTTGGTACCACACTACTAGTTTCAAAGGTAATAGTATTTATAAATGTATTTTTATAGGTATAAAAGGAAAGTATGCTATTTTTATGTTTGTTAATAGCTTAGCTTTTAGTTAAATAAAACGTTAACTAAAGAATTGAGTATAATAGTTTTATTTACGTGGGTCTCATAATCATTTAACACATAGACATTCACACTTAAATATGATGAGTATTTTCAAAGGCAAGCAGTTGAATCCCCAAACAAATCGAGAGACCGTTAGAGAAGTCTGATGGCTGCTTGTTTTTCTTCATGTATAATTCTTGGCTCAGAAAAAAATGCTATCTGATTACAAATTATGTACCTAGTCTTACTTCTTTTGCCCAAGGCGGCAGTTAATTTTTGCCATAGGTCATAGAGGATAAAGCCCCGAAGATCCGGGAGCTTCCTAATTGCATTGCATACAGCGTGCCGTCGCCAAGACCCTCAGAGGAGATATTGCACCTTGCAGATAATGCCCTTCCCCTGCAAGCCACGAAATAGATTCTCCCTCTATTGCTATATTAATTAGACTTCAAGGATGTTAGAAAAATTATAGCTTAAGCCTCTGCTCAAAAAAAAAAAATCGTCAATATTATACAAGAAATCTTGGCCAGAACTTACAGGGAAATGAATTAACCTTGAGGCGTGTGTGTTTGTTTGCTGGTTGGTTTCAAAAGAAAAAGGAAATATAAAATCCCGACAGCTCACAGTCCCTGCCACATTCGACAATGGATAAGTTTTGATAGAATTCCAGGTTAAGTTTGTCAATTCTGATGTTGTAAAAATGGAATGAATTGGGGCGGCCTGTAGAAATCTCAGGAAACGTTAGAAATTTCCTCTGCCGGCCATATATCACGCATACAGTGAGAGAGGAGAGGGAGGAAAAGTAGAAAAGAGGGCAAGAGGCGAAATGGTTTGTGTCCATTTAAGAAAAAATCAATAATAGCATAAAATTGATTTAGTGCTTGTCATAAAACATAAGTAAGTGCTGGAAAATAGAGAAAATTGAGTCTCAATTTAATCTGCACAAAAGCCACACTGTACTGATGAAGTGATCCGAGAGGGAGAGAGTTACATAAAACCCAAAGACAGATACTTAATTGTCATATTAAAGACTCCTTCCAGCCTGCTGGAGTCCAGGGGTAGGACCCATTAATCATGTGGATAAGGGGCATTGAAATCAAATCTCAATTAAAATCTGTTCAATAATGTCTCTAATATGTTTTTCGAGCATTAATTTTTTCCCATCGATTCCACACCCCATAAATCAGATATGTTGCCGTGCATGTAATAGTTTACGGAGGACAGGATTATGGTTTTATGAAGTTAATGCAGCGGAACCATTTAATTTACACAGGCTAAAGTTTTATGTCTGTTGTTCATTTCTATTATTTTCTTCAGCTAAAAATTATTTGGGCTATAAAACTCAAAACCAAGTTCATTTTCCCCCAAGTGTCTGTATATTTAGCAATCGGATTCCAGGTTCTTTCTTCCACATCTGGCTGGCGGGTTCCGTCCCCCGAGGCGCAGGAGGCAGGGTTCCTGGGGGCAAGGGCTGCGCAGAGTTGCGGACGCCTGCAGAGAGGGAGTTTTCTGGCTTATACCTGTAGGGCTTCCAGGGGGTTTAGTAGAAATGCAAGTGGAAATTCAAGCCCTCCATCCGTGCTCCAGCATCCCGATGCCACTGAAGAGCCTGCAGTGTCTGAGAGCGAGGCAATGTGGGTCCCCCAGCGGCTCTCCCGCCAGCCAGGTGGTGAGGGCGGTCCCGGCAGAAGCGAAGGCAAGCTTCTGGTTTGAAACCAACCGCATAGATTTTTCATTTTCGCCCACACGTTCACAGGGGAGTGCTGCAGGAACAGGTGACAATTTCCTAATTTTCTGGAACGTTGGTGTTAAAGCCCTATTCAAAATCGCAGGTGATTTACAAAGGAGGAGGGAGAAGGCAGTGGCTTTGGAGATGCTGGTCTACAGCGTGGCAGAGGGAGGGCCGGGAGCGTGCAGTGCTCAGCCCTGGTCTGTGTGCCCTCCAGGGAGGTCAGGGCTTCCTCCTGCTCTGAGCCATGCGGGCCCTGGAAGCCCACAATAAACAGAGCTTAAGAAATGGCTCTCTGTGCCTTCCTTGGCTCTGAAAGCTTTACAGCCATGTCTTCTTCAAAGCAACCCAAAACCTTAATTTGAACATTTACTTTCTGTCTGTCAAATTCATATTCTGACTTCTTCTACCAAATCATTATCGAATTTACTTTATTGTTACAAACTAGGGGCCATTTGAACACAAATGGCTTCCTCTCGGTCTTTCCAGGGTGTGCAGCTTGAGCGGTGCCCTGTGAAGACCCCCCCACCCAGACAAGGACCACGCAGAGGAAGGGTCCTGTTCCCCAGGCCCACCGGCTCCCCAGACTGCTCTGCACACCAGGCTCATGGATTTCTTCAGGGTCATTTTCAGCAAGTCACATTCCAGATCCTTGCCTTCCAAGCCTCTTTACCTGGTGTATTCTCCCCCATGTCTCTTGCAGCCAACTTAAAGGAAAAAATAGCTCCATTCTCGAACTCTTTGGTTTTGGAGAAGCTTTGGGAAGGTGAAGCAGCTTCTCAAACCTCCTGCCCTGGCTTCCCCGTCCCTCCCACTTCACCTTAGCAGGGGCCTCTGTACCAAGATCGACTTTTATTCTTGTTTCCTATTTTTATTTTTATTTTTGCGGGTCTGGGGATGGACACAGGGGAATTCGACCTCCGAGCTACACCCCTGCCCTATTTTTTATTTTTTATTTTGAAACAGGGTCTCACTGAGTTGCAGAGGACCTCACCGAGTAGCTGAGGTTGTCTGCGAACCTCGATCCTCCTGTCTGAGCCTCCTGAATGCGGGGATTACAAGCGTGCGCTACCACGCCTGGCTTCGTCTCCTATTTTGTACCCAAGGTCCTTTCTGGGCCCCAGGATCCCGCCAGGTGCTTGGCCACACTTCACCGTCACGTCTCTCTAGGCTCCTCTCAGCTGCTACAGCTTCTCAGACTTCCCTGGTTTTGGGTGACCTTGACCATTCTGCAAAGCATAGTTTAGAATAACCCTTTTGCAGCGTGGTATAAAGTCTCTCTGTTGAGATTTGTAGACTGTTTTTCCCAAGGGTGGGTTGGGAAGGAGGGGTCCTGGGAAGAAGACCACAGAGGCCCTCTGGGCATCTCGTAATCTGGACTGAGCCCAGCATGGCTTTCCACTGCGGAGGCTGCCCTGGCCACCTGCCTGGGTGGTGTCTGTCTGGGCTCACTTTTTGAGCTGCTGCTTTGAAAGGAAGGTCTGTGAGTCAGCCATGCTCGCGGAGTGGAGAGCTATGTCACCCCCTCGAGGCACCGAGTTCTTGTCAACTACTAGGACTTGTCTGCACAGGGGACATTCGTCTCCATTTATTCACTCACTCAATTATTTGTTTATTTTTGCGATACTAGGGATCGAACTCAGGGGCTTTACCACTGATCTACATCCTCAGCCAATTTTTATTTAAAAAATTTAATAAGCATATAAAATGTAATTGTAAGTTTATGAAATTTAATGTCTGTGTATGTATGCATGCACACACATGTGTGTGTGGTGTTAGGGATTGAACTCAGGCCCTTGAGTATACCAGGCAAGAGCTCTGCCACTGAGCTACATCCCCAGCCACCCTTCTCTTTTGCTCTCTGGTACTGGGGTTTGGACACTAAGGTATTCTACTTCTAAGCTATACCCACCTTAGGGGTTTGAAACATAAGGTGTTATACTTCTGAGATCAATTTTGTTATTTTGAAACAGAGTCTCATTAAGTTGCTGAGACTAAAGTTCCATCCTTGCATCTGTGACCATCCTTGCATCTGTGATCCTCTTGTTAGCCTTCCAAGTACTGAGGTTCAGGTGTACATCACTATATCTGGCTTATTTATTTATGTCTTTATTTTTGAGACACAGTCTTGCTAAGTTGTCCAGGCTGGCCTCAAACTCTCGAACTTGACATTGGCGTTCCTCAGCCTCCTGAGTAGCTGGGATGATAAGCACGCATTACCATACTCAAGTCTTGGTCATTTAATTTGGTCAGGACAAATTAAATGACCAAGACATTTATACTCACAGACAGTTATACTATGTCCCTTGCCGTCTTTCTCAATCTTTCCAGCTGTGGCCACTGGGGCCTTTCATCTGGCTCCTGGTGGGTTTGGCATGCTCTCATTACTGTGGGCTCTCTCTCTCTCTCTCTCTCTCTCTCTCTCTCTCTCTCTCTCTCTCTCTCTCCATTTCTTTCTTTCTGGCAATATTATCTAGCATTACTATCACCAATGGGTAAAAAATTATTAGGAGGACAAGGATAGATCCAGGTGTTTGATTTATTTTAATTAGAAGAGAAAGAAACAAAATAGGGCCAAGGCCAGAGAAAGGAGGCCATGGGAAGAAAGAACGGAGGGCCCGTGGCCATGGAGGAAGAGGCCCCACACACCTCAGACCAGGGGATGGTTCCAGACCTGCCTAGGAAGAGGGCCGAGGAACCCGAGGCCACGTTCCCCTCTGGGGCTAGTGCTCTGCTTGCTGCTGGCCCCTTGAGCGACCCAGGACAGCGAGGCTCTGGGTGGAAGGGTGAGGCCAGAGGCCCCGGGTGGAGGGCAGAGCGCTCACCGCACGGTGCAGGTGCAGGGAGAGGGCGGAGGGCCTGGAGGCAGAGGGCACCTGCTGCCCAGCTCTCCTGGACCGTGGCACGCCCTCGGGGCCTGACTTGTAGCTTTGCCCTCTTCGCGGCACTGAGGGGCCCTCGCGGCCACTGCAGGTGGCTGTGCTGCAGCATTTACCGGAGCCCGAGGCGTGCACCCTGCTAACAATTTTGTATTAGATAATTTGTCAAACACCTCTCAGACACTGAGCCTTTTCCTGTGTCATCTCCTCACGACACCTTTGCCACATGCCCGGCACACATGCCACCCACTCTGCAGAGCCAGAATCTGGTGCTGAAGACATAACATATGCTAAGCAAATGCTGCGCTGTGTCCCAGGCCTGAGGCTGGGCCCGGGGAGGGCAGCGTTGAGTGGTGGGATGGCGCGCGCCCCGCTGGGCCGTCAGGGATGTACTGCTGGAGCCTGGACCACACAGCAGAGAGGGCTGCTGGGCTCTGGCTTCCTCCTGGGCTTCAGGGTTGGGGGGGCTCAGGATGGCGTCTGCAGCTTTCTTGGATGAAGGATTGGAGAAGGAGCTTTGACAGGGCCCCTCACAAAGGAGTCCAGGGAGACAACCAGGGGCAGGGGTGCTCGGAGGAGGGACGGGGAAGAGTCTCGGTTGTAGCCTGGGCATCCGTCCATCCACTGGCCTTAGTGGGGAGCTGTGTGTGGAGTTGGCTGGGGTGCCGGGTGCTGGCAAATGTGCCTGGCTGGAGGTGGCACTGCTTGCCTGGGCAGGAGAGGAGGAGAGGAGGCACACACCTGGGAGTTGCTGTGTGGCGGGGCTCCTGAGTAGGTGCGGAGGGACCTGGCATGGACCGGTCTGAAGCCCAGGGGTTTCAGCGAGGCCGAATAAGGCAGTAGATGATTCCAAGTTAGTGTGAAGTTAAGACCTCAGGCCTGATGTCCAGGTGCTTGGCACCCAGGTCACTCACGGGAGACCCAGCTCTGTAACAGTGTCGTAAGAATGAAAAGAACTCAGGCTGAGAGTCCGTATTAACGCTGTGGTCCTGGCTCGCTGGCCTGGTGGAAGCACCGTAGGAAGGACGCGGTGGAGAAAGCCTTCTCACCAGCTCCCGCAGGCCCCAGGGCCATGGGAGAAGCCCCAGCGCTCCCTGGCCTCCCAAAGCTAAGCACGGCAACACGGACCAGAGCCCACTTCTTTATGCCTCCCACGAACCAAGCCTCCCCCGCACTCTGCGCCATAAAACCAGTCACAATGGAATCATTTGATATGTGTGACTCACAGATATAGTTCCCCAAGCCACTGTTCTAAATTAGTGGTAGTTAAGCACCCATTGGTGGAAGCTTAGAATAAAGTGCTCCCCACAGGCCCCCACTTTAGCCGGCATTACCCCAGAAAGCGGGGGTCTTCCCAGGAGTCTCTATAAATGGCATACATTTGGAGCTGAGCCAGAAACATTTGGGGTCTCGCTCATCCCTCCTGTCCAGCAGCGGTAAGCTGTGGTCTACCCGGGGCATTTCTATGCCGGTGGAGCCGGGCATCGGCACGGGCTGGGAAGCTAGAGAGGTGTCTCCCTTCTTTCTTCTATGAGACTTTACAAACTGGAATGCTGAGCTCTGAATAAGATGAAAATGGGTCACTTCCGACCTTCTGTGACAGTGTGAGGCTGAAGGGATCATAGTGGACACAGACCTCAAACAGGTGCAGCTCTCACAGGAAGACCGGGATCCTCAGAGAGGGCTGATGATGAGCCCGGGGGCCCTTGCTCCCCGCCCCATCCCTTCGCTGGGGCTGGTTCTGTTGTGAATATTACAGTGCTGGTCCCTCACCAGGAGGCAGAGGCTCCTGACAGCTCTGGTTCATGGAGACTGAGGGGAATTGTGGGAGGGGAGAGTGCTAGGTAGCTGGGTTGCTTGGAACCTAAAGGTCCATGATCTCTGAGCCAGGTCCCTCCTTCTCACAGTCAGGCTTACACAGTCTGGTGTGAAATTCTAGGAGAGAGCTCTAGGTGCCGAAACAAAGCTTCCGTTTCCTAAGCAGGGCTTCTGCCGTGAAACTCCAGGTGCAACATGAGAGATCGTCCAAGGAAAATGCTCAGATCAGCTCACGGCCAGCTCAAGGCAAGGTCAAATCTATATGACTTCCTTCAAAAGAGTCAGAATAAAATATAAGTAACTCAAAACAACATCCAATTAGAATGGCAGCCATTCAAAACACAAACAACAGCAGATGATGATGAGGATGTGGAGAAGTGAGAACTCTAAAACATTGTTGGTGGGATTGCAAATTAGTGCAATGACTTTGGAAAACAATATGGAGGATCCTTAGAAGAATAGGAACAAACTTACCATATGATCCAGCAGTACCACTTCTTGGTATCTGCCCCAAAGGATGGAAACCAAATTACCAAACTAATGCATGCATATTTATAGTCATAGCTGCACAGTTCACAATTGCCAAACTATGGAACCAGCCAAAATGTCCACCAACAGATGAATGGATTACAAAACTATGAGATATGGACACAATGGAATTTTACTCAGTCATTAAAAAAAACAAAATGACATCATTTGTGGGCAAATGGATGGAACTGGAGAACATTATGCTAAGTGAGATTAGTCAGTCACAAAAAGTAAAAAAATTTCAAATGCTCTCCCTAAGATGCGGAAGCTAGGGAGAAAATGGGCCATAGGAGGAAGTCTAGGTGAAGAAGGAGAAACCAGAGATGAGCAAGTGAGGTGCCCTCACTGAGGGGTGGGAGGGGGAGAGGGAAACTCCCTGACGTGCATGATGTACATTCACTAACATGTCAATCACTGAGCCGAACATGAGAAGGAGGGGGGAGGGAGGGGCGGGAACCGGTGAGGGCTGAGTGAGTGATGTGTGTGTGTGCACCTCCACCATCTTGTACCCCATTAAAATGTATGACTACAGTGCACCAATAAAAAATTAAAAAACCCAGCAAGTTACATAAAAACCATCTATTCATTTAAAAAATAACTTACTTCCAAGACTATTCTCTGCTGCTTCTATATCTAGAGGACAGCGGGGTGGTCCCTGCGCTGATGTTTGCCAACCTGGCTGGGTGCATCTCTCCATGGAACAAGCTGGAAATCAGAGGCATTTCTGACCTCTGGCATATAAAGGCCATTTCTTAAGCTGCCCCCAGGCACCTTGTCCAGCTGGTCGCCACTCCTGCAGCACAAGAGATGGACGCTGCCGAGCATGTGGGAGGAGCCAGGCTGAGGCCCGAGGGATGTGGCTGGGGAAGGCCCCAGAGCCCCTTAGAGCTGACGGCCTGTTACTCACATGGGAGACAGCGATGGCACCAGCCCCTGCGTCCTTGTCTCCACACCGCACCGGGCTACAGCTTAACAACAGGGGCTAGTGGCTGAGGCAGGTTGAGGGCCACTGCAGGCTAAGAAGCAATTCAGGACAGCTTGATGCCCTGTGAATTTATTTTATGGGGTCACGGCTGTTCACCCTCAGAATGTGAGTGGTGGGAAGGACCTGCCTCTGGATGGGTTCCTGGTGAGAGAGTAGAGGCGGCACACCTTCTGGCTGCAGAGGTCCAGCCTCGCCACCCTCGGGGCAGAGGTCCAGCCTCACCACCCTTGGGGCAGAGGTCCAGCCTTGCCAGCCACGGAACAGCCATGGCTCAGCAGCACCGACCTGTGCAGGTGCATGCTAGGGCCCTGCAGAGACGGGGAAGTGGGGGTCGGAGGGAAGGTGCCCCTTCTCTCTCTTCACAAGCTCATCCCAGGACGTGACCACCACATGTCCCCCAGGTGGACAGTGAGTCTACTCAAGTGGGCAGTGAGGGACATGTCTGGCTTTCTCAAGTGTGGAGGGAGGCCATATCCTGCTCCTGGGGCCGGCTGGGCATTGGGTGGGTGGGATGCCCACCTCACTGCCATGGTAGATGAGGGTGAGGTGTGCATGCTCTGGACATAGCGGCACCCCCACCCAGTGTTTGGGTTTCTGTGGAGAGAACACTCCAGGCAGGGGTGGCTGGGATGCAGTGGCCACTTTCTGAGGCTTGCCTGCTGGTGGCAGCTGAAGCCACACACTGGCAGGGGACAACTGGCACCTGGACTGCTGGCATGGCACCTTCAATCAGACAAGTGTGTTCACACCCACACAAAGACCACCACAGAGCCCTATTCACAGAGAACAAGCAGGATGTTCCACACCACTGGGAACCATGGTTGCTCCAGGAGTGGTGATCGGGCTCCGGTGTGCATACCTGCTGGGCAGAGGAGCTCCGGCCGGGGCAGTGCCCGCCTTCCCGGGACCGCCTGGCCGCACGCCTCAGAACCTTGGCTCCCACGGCACGTGTGACGATGGAAGGCAGGCGCTCCGACTCAGCTGGGGAGACTATTTGTGGCTCTACATTGAGCGTATTCCATTAGGGCGATTCACTCTTCAATTATTATTTTCTGTAAGCGTTAGTGTTCTAAAAGGATTTTATTTTAATGTAAAGTGCCTGATTCTGCAGTCTTCAGTAAGGCAATAACTTTTCATTAACTTCATTTTTCATTTTTATTTTTCTTTGAGTGTTGCAGAACATAGCATATGATTTTGAATGTCATGTAATAACAAGTCTCTAAAATTATCTGCCCTTATTTCCATTTGACACTAATATTTGATATGTTAAGTTAAGCAGATCTACAAATGTAGGTCTGCTTGTGTTGCCTCGGGTGACAATGACAACCGGCACTTCTGCATTTCCTCGCTGAATTCATGTGGCTGATGACTGCTGATTAAAAAAAATACTGTGTGCACGCGCGTGTGTGTGGAGGGAGACAGCAGCAGAGAAACAGAGAGAGGAAAGAGTAAAGAAAGGAAGGAAGGAAGAAAGGGAGAAAGAAAGAATGGAAGGAAGAAAGGAAGGAAGGGGGTGTGTGAGGGGAGAGAGAGGAGAATTTCTACTGGCACCAAAAAAAGACAAGCTAAGATTTTATGTTTAGATTTTTCTAAATGATTTGGATTTTGCAAGAGTGACTTCCAACCCCAAACAACTTGTAGACTTTCTTTCATCTTAAAAGTGAATGTGAGTTTATATCAAAAGTTTTGCGCATTTCCAATGACTGTGCTGTTTAATTATATCCCAGTAACATCTGTGCATGGTTTGACAGGACACGTACTGTTCGGATGCCCCCACCCCTCCCGCCCAACCTCTTCCCTCGAGAACTACTTAGGGCTTTATACTGGTGTTGTAATACATCTTACATGAAATCATTTGCTGACTTCTTTGGACTCCTGGGACAGGCTCAGTGACCTCACACTGGTCACGGCCCCTGGTGCATGGGACCGTACCTTCCTTGTGACCTTGCGTCACCTGCTTCTTCAATCATCACCTGCTCCTGGGGTGTGGACACTGAGCTGCTGGCTTGGTGAGCTGAGGGTCTTGGACCCCTCTTCTTTCCCATGTCACCTGGCCACGCTACTCTCTCCCTACCTCCTGTCCTCTGGTGCTGCGACTTGGAGTTCTCAAAGTTGATCGGGTTTATTTACTTTCCTGCCACGGCATTTGTGTTTCCTAAGCTTTGTTGACACATGGATTCTAAAAGCTGAAAGTCAGTAGGAAGCGTGTGTGCTGTGCTGTGTGTGAAGACACTTTCCTGAGGAACCACATGCGTGACTGACTGTGAGCATCCTCAGCCCTCCTGGAGTGTTTCTGGGAAGCTGTTAGAGTCACCAGTAGGCCACTGGACAACTCCGGGGGCATGCTCTATATAACTGGGTCCTAAACTCCCGGCTACAAGGAGGCAGTGCTAGTCCAAGGTCTTCCTTGGCGTCTCAGCCACCTCTCCTCTCTCTCACATGTCACCCATCCTTCCACATACACCTTGCCATACAGCTCCTTAAAAAGGCCCCCTCGACTCCATGACCTCTGGTCCCCTGCTGCAGTGGGATGTGCTTTGTGGGCAGTGGTGCCTGTCTTCTGTCTTTTTAAAGAGTGGTCATGCCTTGTGGTTTGGCTGGTGTGGAAGTCCAGGCTGAAGGCTGCCCCCTTACAGAATTTTAGCAATTACCTAAAGATTTTTGCTTTGGATGACAACCTAGTGACAGTCTGGTTCATCCTTTCTTGTAGGGAAGCTTTTAGGGCTTACCTTTACCCTTCAAGCCCAAATACCAGGGTGATGTACTTGTCACTTGTCTTGGGCTGGACACTTGGGAGTCCCTTTCTAGACAAAGATGCATATTGTCTGAGCATTCCTTCCCACTATTGGGTTTTTTTTTTTTTTTTTTTTTTTACTATTTTCTTTCTTCTATGTTATTCCTTCCTCGAATCCTGGCGAGCTATTTCTTACATGTTATTTCTGAAGACCAGTGGGGAGAAGCACTGAGAACCTGCAGGTACAAGTGGGGTCCCTGGACAGCCGTTCACGGGAACTTCTTTATTTCTTTATTCTTTTCCTATAATATTGGGGATTGAACCCAGGGCCATTCTACCTCTGAGCTACACGCTCAGTCTTTTTTAGTGTTTTTTAAATTTTGAAACAGAGTGTCCCTGAGTTCTGGCACGTCAACCTTGAGCCTGCCATTCTCCGGCTGCAGCCTCCCAAGTGCTGGGATCACAGGCCAGTGCAGTGGTCCGGCTAGAAGTGTCTAACGGCTGGAATGGGGTGGGGAGAGAGGCTGGTTCTGGGGCGTCGCTCATGATACGTGTCCAGAGGGTTTGTGCAAAATACCTAGAGAATTCCCCCTGGAGAGTAAATGTCAAGCCGTGGAATGGGGTGACAGCCCCCAGCCCCAGAGAGATACGAACGTGTGTGCTCCAACCCTAGACATAATTGACTGGTGGGATCCCCTCTCCCACGCCACAGAACAGGCAGTTTTACATAGGAGCAGGGATTCCACAGGGGTTGGAGCCAAGGAGGGGTGCGCTGACACCCTCTCTGAATAAGCGCTTTCCAGAACTCCTCTACCCCTAGGGGAAGGCTGCACTTGTGTGTTTCCCCCACACACCCTCTTATGAAGATGCCACGGGTCCTCAGATGAGCTCTTTCCTGCTATTATTATTTCTTTTATAATAATAAAGGAAGTATGCTGTGGTTGGAACAAAGGGTGAATTCCAGCTAAGAGAGGTGGGCTCCCAGCTCTGTTTTACCTAATACTTTTCCAACATGATTCTGGTCTCTGGGGAACTCTGACTCCTGAGAGATTTTGGATCCATGAGACATTTCTTCTCTCTACCACCAGTTCTGGACAACTCCCTGACTTTGCCCCTGGTGGCCTAGAATTACCAGCTGTGAGCCAAAGCCAGAGGCCACCTGTGTGTGGTAACCACAGTCAGGATTGGTGTTTACAATTTTAAATGGTTAGAACGAAACACAAGTAGAATATGATTTCTGGGCATAGGACCTCCATGCAGAATTCAAACACTGGGCCTTGAGTTGTCGTGAGTCTTGAGTCTTGGGTCTCGTCAGCGTGGGGTCTCAGTACGTGTTCTGAGCTTGGTGCTGCCTCTGAGCTATGGTGGGACACCTGAGCACTGGCGGCCCAGGTCGTCTAGCCGCGGAGCTGGATGCATGCACACCTCGTTCTCCCTAGTGAGAGCGCCCGGTGCCTTGTCCTGGACTCTGCCACCTCTGGGTTATGGTGGGCTGGGCACTCTGCCAGCACAGGTGTGTTGGGGGCTCTCCTCCAACTGCAGGGCCTTGGGCGCTTTCTAGGTGCTGCCAACAGGGCCACTTTTCTACTAAAAACATGGAGTTTTCAGTCCAGAGACCTGACACGGCAGGGCCTTCAGGACTCTCTGAAGTTGCTCTACAGGGGTCCTTGAGGAAAACTAGCAGGTGAGGAAGAGCTAGGTCTCCCTCCCTCAGCACAGAGGCTCTCGAGGGTGCAGCAGTGCGGGCCGCCTCCTGGACCCTGGAGGCGCCGAGCATCTCCCGGCATCATTGCTTTGCCACTGTGCCACGTATACAGCAGCCCAGCTGGGCGGGTGGCTGGAAGTTGGTGCTTGGCTCGATGCCCCTTAGCTGGGCAAACTGGAGCTGAGATCGGCAGCCAGGCCTCAGCCAGCCGCAGGTGTGGGCCTGCGGGGAGGTACGCGAGCTTCAGTGGCCTCTCGGCCGCCCGCTCCACCCAAGGTTCTGCGTGCCCGGGGATGCTCAGCTGCTCCTGGAGTGCCGTGTATCTCAGGCAGCAGCCTGGGCCCGGGAGTCTCGGGTTCTCTGTGTGCAGACGAGGGAGGAGCAGTCTCCCTTAGTGCCAGTAACGCCGGCTCTAACAGGCAATGCCTGGACAGGCACAACGCCTCCCAGCCGGCCACAGCACGAAAAACAGCACGAAACACCTGGAGCTCCCAGTGGGCCCAGCAGCCAGGCCTCATCTGCCACTGCAGGACCCTAGGGCAGGAAAGACGTGGTACTGACCAGAGTCTCCTCTGTGGACATCAGAGCCGCACCGGGAAAGGGGTCTGTTAAATGCCCATGATTTCAAACCTGTATGCATCTTTGTACCCTGATCTATTTTAGCTTTGCATGGATACATGAGGAAGAAGTGAAGAGATGAATTTATATAATACTATGTGTTTGTGCATGTGTGTGTGTATCTGCTCTAGAGAAAATATCCCTTTGTATATTTATTCTTTAATATATATGGCCTATAATATATATCACCTAATATATGTATATGTATATGTGTGTAGTCTTTGTATATGCAGTAATATCACACACTACACACATCCACATACCTGTTATCTAGGAAGAGCTGGAGCTAAGGTGTATTTATATATAAATAAGCTTCTATTTTAGCAGCCATTTTTTCCTCTGTACAGATTCTGAGGTTTTGTTTCAGCATGGAGAAACACACTAGAGATGATAAACCCCTTTCACAAACAGAGGGAATAAATACTTCCCACAAAGCAGATCATGAAGTATATTTTTCCCAGGGAGCTCCATAATTTCAAAGGCAGCTCCATTTTTCCTTTTCATTTTTATTTTGCGGGCCAGGCCGGCGGC
Source organism: Muscardinus avellanarius (assembly GCF_963383645.1). Taxonomy (NCBI): domain Eukaryota; kingdom Metazoa; phylum Chordata; class Mammalia; order Rodentia; family Gliridae; genus Muscardinus; species Muscardinus avellanarius. The sequence goes on from NC_137803.1 coordinate 1,050,929, forward strand.
TCTGGGCCAGGGTCTCAGCTGCTCCCTGGCTGTCTGGACCATCACTCACAATCAGTGGGCGAGGGGGAGAGACTGTCGGTGTCAAATCATCATCAGGCCAGTAGCCCTGACATGCCTTAAAGAGGGAGATGGATGGTGAGCGGCCCCGTGGGGAGACGCTCCCGGCCAGCTCCCGGGCTGCTCCCGGCCAGCTCCTGGGCTGCTCCTGGCCAGCTCTCGGCCAGCTCCCAGCCAGCTTCCGGCCACTCATTTTGTTTGAGTGGGAACTGTGCAAACACCCATCTATCTTTGGGGTCATGCTGGTTTCACCAGGAGCAGGTCAGGAGACCCTCCTGGAATTCCTGAACCAGTCACAGGCTGCAAACACAGGGAGTTGCCCTGCCCTGGGCTTTTCCTGCCTGGCTGGTGAGTCTCACAGCCCTGTCACTCGGGGAGGGACAGATGGGCACAGGAGGCTGGCTGGGCTCCACTCATGAACACCTCAACATTGCTAAATCTCCACAATCAATGCTCAGAACAGACGCAGGCATTGGGTCTACTGCAAAACTGCCCTGGATACCGTTGGCCTCATCTATCGGGCCTAGTTAGTACTCAGATATGAGAGCAAGACTTCCATCTTTCAAAGTCTTAAGAAATGTCTTATGAAATAAAATGACATTAAACACAAAGAGAATGTTCTCTTCACAGTAATACCCTACTCCCAAGTGCCGAAGTCGGAACGGTGTGTTTACTCTGCAAGTGGATCTGCGTCGCACACAGTGGGTCTGCAGCTCCCACAGCCCCTGCACGGGCAGCTCTTTGTCAAGAATTGGAAAGCAATTTCCCAATTATTTGGAAGTCTGTTCTGAGTTTAATTTTTTTTCTTATAATCAAGATGCCCTTATTTACTCAGTTTTAACAACGCATCTACATTTAGCTTTAGTTTGAAATGCCAACTCAGGGAGTTTAGTTTCATTGTGTGTGTTAATTGGTGGCTGGAGATTTATACTCGATTTGGGTAAAAAGGTTATAATTGTCTCTTAATAACTCAATTTTGGTTGTTTGAGATAACTAATTGTGAAGTACACACTTTCTTTCAGCCATCAGACTCAGCCTTTTGAAGGGCGGTTTCACATTTTGCTTAGTTGTGTGTTTATTTTTGTATGATGGAGGCAGGTTTTGTCTCTTATAGATCTAAATAGGAGCCATTTCTGGCTGCCCAGATATGTATCTGGGTTCACTTGTATCCCATCTGCAGGAGCGTGGCCACGAGGGGCTCTTCCTGGGTTAGCACCCCTAGCTGGGGCCAGGTGCACGTTGGCAGCTAGGGCTGGGACGACGGCAAAATGAACTATGGAACACTGTTTAAAATGATCAGATGAGGGCACTCGGTGTAGGCCAGTGTCCAGAGGATAGCCAACGGCATTGTTTGTTATGACGTTTTACTTGGGGATAGCATGGTTAGTAGTAAGTTTAGAAGAGAGTTTAGCCCTCTTCTAAAATCAGAAACGTCATCACCAGTTGTGCTTTGGATCTGATGTCCAGAGGCAGTCCTGACAGCCAAATGGGGACTTCTAACACGAAACCCCTGTGTTGTTAGGAAGAGCACCGTGGTTGGGCCCGAGAGAAGCCAGCGTGGCTGGTGGTGAAGAGCTTCCCGCTCCGGCCAATCTCCGTGCAGTAGGGACGGTCCCAAGACAACTGCATCTTTTGGTAGAATCCCTGACAGCATTGTTAAGTAATAGCCTATTTTCTTTCAAGGAGCACATAAACATGTAGCCCACTATATAAGTCACCTGTTCCCCATCTCTAGATGAACTGGATAACTTGTGCTACCAGCTGAGCTGAATCAGTCCTGACTGACATGTTTCTTTCACCTCTTCCCCCCTGGCCATTCCCCTCCCCCTTGTTGGATTCTCCCTCTGAACTTCCGGTTCCAGAGTTCTTCAGAGGGCCAAGCCAGTCAGGATGGGATGGCTGTGGTGGGGCTTGTGGCCACGTCTGAAGGAGGGAGGGTCTGGTCTCAGTGGAGCCTCAGCAGGGGAGCTGCAGCTTCTGCAGGGTGGGGACACGCTAGGCAGGAGCGCCTTTGCTGAGAGGTCTGCAGACACACCATCGGGTGAGCCGAGGGCACTGTGCTCAGACCAGCAGGAGGCAGAGAGTATGTGGCTCCATGCTGAGAAATTCTGGTGAGGAACTGCACGTCTTGAAGGTGTGTGAAGACCCAGTAAGCTGAGAATCGAAGGGTGTTCTACTACCCCCCTTCCAGGGACGTATGTGGGCGTGAGAGTTTGGGTTGAGAGAAAAGAGAAATGAAAAGCGAATCATAAAAATGAAATGTCAGTCTCCTCCTCTGTGCTAAGAACATTGAATCAATCTAGAGTACCATTTCTCCCAGTTGATCAGCTAGCTACATTTGAAAACTTACTGCTATGGTAGCTAATAAAAACACTATATTGGAGGCACTTTATGATTTAGAAATTGCTATCAATAACCTCACTTCCTCAGTCCGACTACTTTTTAGAATAGGCGAGTTTGTTCCACAATTGAGACGGTCATCGAAGCTGAGACCACTGCCGACCCGGGGCTGCCTGGCCCCTGACCTCTGTGGGGCTCAGCATTGAGGTCCCTTCTCCACACACACTATGTGTGCACCACAGGGACCTGTAGGGGCTCGCCCCAACTTCTTGATGCATCTCCTTGCAGATGACATGTGTCGCCTCTTCCCACCTCTCATTGGCCAAGGCAAGTCACAGGTCCACCCTCACTTCCAGAGATAGGGTCCTAAAAGGATCTTATCATTCAGAAAGAAGAAAAGAACCAGAAGAGATGAACACAAGTATTTCCCCATATGCCCTAATGTGTGTATGCGAGGGTAACAAAATAATTATCTGGGGGTTGATGAAAGAATAGGGTTTTTGTAGACAAGAATAAGAAATTCATGGCCAAATAGCTAGAGAACTGGAGATCCAGGACTCAAAAACAGGGGTTTCCTTGAAGATCAACCTTCCTTTCTGCAGACCCTCAGAGAGGTTAGAGCTTTGAAATTCCATCATAACAACATGTAGGCAGTGAAGTGGAGCTGAAGGATGAAACCCGGGTCATGGGTGTGGGAGGCAGGAGCAGCAAGGGCACGCCACACCCCAAGAAGTTCTCATGGGAAGGAAGAGAGAGGTGTCAGTTCCAGACCTACAGAAGAGTAGAGCCAGTGGGAGATGATTGACAGACAGGCAGACAGACAGACAGACAGACAGACAAGAAGATGCTTCTTACAGCAGATGGCTCACATGATTACAGAGGCTGCCATTTTAAGGCTGCTGTCTGCAAGCTGGAGAGTCGGCTAAGCTGGTGGCGTAGCTCAGTGGTGTCTACAGGCATGAGATCCAGGAGGCTTGGGTGCTTGAGGGCAGTAAAAGGTAGATGGACCAGCTCAAGAATGGAGAGAGAATGGCGCTTCCTCCTTCCTCTGCCTTTCACTCTATGGGGTCCTGGATGGACTGGAGGGAGCCCCGCACATCCGTGAGGGGGATCTTCTTTCTGCAGGCCACTGATTCAAGTACTAATGTCTTCTTCCCAAACACCACAGACACACCCAGAAACATTGTTTTAGCATTAGTACCATCAGCTATTTGTGAATCTCTTAACTTGGTCAAGTTGACACGTAAAATTAACCTTCACAAGAGGGATAGATTATAAAGAGATGAAAATGTAAGGTCATAGAATATTTTGCTATATTTTGTTCTTTTGAGTTTTTAAGATGGGAGAAAATTGAACTTTTTTTTTATTGAGGGTTTCTGATATCCTGAGGGTCTAGGATCCTTTTAGCTCTGAAAAATCATAATGAGGAAAAGTGATTAGCCATTTTAATAACACAAGAGGCTCGGATCGTCATCAGTTCTACTAGCTTTTTATCTTTGGGCAATGAGCAGATAAACAGTCCTATCCCCAGGAAGAGTTGCTGACTCTGTAAAGTGTGTAGAGAGGGTGAAGACAAGTGCCCCACGCCACAAAAACCTCATGCCATCCCAGAACGTGGCCATGTCCACGGTCACCAGTGCTTGAGGACCAGCCTGAGGTGTGTGCACAGAGGGCTGCCAACTCTGCACAATGGCAAAGTGTATGCACAAGCCGCAGAGTCAAATAGGACAAGTAGCTTCCTCTCCCTCCTCTAGAGAAACAGGCACAGGAGTGGGAGGAAGCCCAGGTAGAGGTGGAGAGAGGCCCAGTCAGAGGCAGGTCCGGCCGACAGTGGCTGAAAGCCAGCGTCCACTTTCTAGGCCGTGTGTACCATCTTAGAAACGTGTCTTCCAGCAGAAGACTAGGTCTTTGAGTTGCAGAATCATAGACATGTGATACGCTGTTATGGTTTTAAGCCATTGAATTTGGACGGGTCTGACTCACAGCGATACTCAACTGAACCAGAATTCATTCACTGCATTGTTCATGGAACAATCATGCACCGAGGAATGCTGAGAATCCAGGATTCAGACAGCATGACACAGTCCTCCCCTTGCAGAGCTGGGACCTGGTTCTGGGAGGACAGAGAACTGGATGCACTGATAGCAATCGGACGTGCAGAGCAGTGCCTGCTTTCTTCCCACTGACTCTGGAGTCCTCCATGGAGCGGCCATGGTGAGAGTCCCCTATCTCTGATGCTGACCTCCACGTGGTCCAGCTGCCCGCCCTCGGCACGGCCCCCTCTTAAGGCACACTGAGCTGAGATCTGGCCTGGCAGGCTTCACTCAAGTCCTTCCATCACTCCAGCCCAGTTCCCCCCATGGGATTTTAACACAGAATGAAAACTGTGCAGAGCAGTCAAACACCACCCCATCCGGAAGGCTGCTTTCACTAGCTCAGTCCAAGCTACCCCTCTTTCCTCCCTGTGCATTTCCTCCTGCTTTCATGTCCTTAATTTGGGGATACCTCCCAAATGTACATGGCCAGCTGGCTTTCTTCTGGGCTTGAATTCATACATACACAGGTCCCCTGGCATCTCAAATTGAGTCTGACTACCATGGGGCTCTTACCCAATACCGCAGGCTCCTACCCCAATATGGTGCACAAGAGCCAAGAACATCCTCGCTTCCATCTGAGGGAGCCCGGCACACACCCTCAGCTCTGTCCTCCTCTCCCTCCATCGGTCCCTCAGCAGGTGGCACCGACGCCCATCTCAGGAGCTGCGGGAGAGCCGCGGCACTGGCACCAGCATCTCCCTCCTCAAGACAACTCCACCCCGATTCGCCCTTTGTGAGCCGCAGCTGTGGCAGCCAACAGTGTTTTCTATTCTGCACAGAGATACAACAGTGGCCCTCAGCTTCCCCATGGAGACGTTCCAGCAGCCTCCTGGGCTCCTGGGATAGCATCTGAGCGCCTCTCGGCCTGTGTCCTAGTGCTCCTGGGAGGCTGCCCTCTTCAGCCAAAGTACTCGGCACCGGGGAGCTGCGTCTGGGTGCCTGGCCACAGTGACTTTTAACACTCAGAAAGCACAGCTTCTGCACGGAACCTCTACTCTCCAGTAATTTCACGGGTGTGGTGAATTTCCCGCAGCGCCCGCCCTCCTCAGAGCTTGCCTCTCACAAGAAGGAAGGGAGACTGCAAGTGTTCTGACACTGCAGGAGGAGACGGTGTGCGGCTGTGAGCTGTGGTGCGGCCTGGGAAGAGGGAGCTCCCTGCCCACCCCAGTCACTACCGGCCGCAGCCTCAGTTTCCCATGCAGGGCAACAATGACATCAATACCTTCCCCTCCATGTGTGTGTGTGAAGAATAAACGAGACCAGCATGCTAAGTGGTCAGTAAATCGAGCTGTTCTTCAGAGTGTTTTATACCGTCTCCCCAGCGATGAAGCTGGACACAGATGACCTTGTCCACTGCACGCGTGGCGGAGAGGCCCACGTGGAGATCCTGGCGTCTGGATGCCCGTTGTTGTTCTCCTGCTATGAAGCCAAGTGCACAAGCACCTCCGGCCTCCTGGCCAGCAGCCTGGTCTCCTGGTGTTTATCTGGGGTCTCCCCGCCACAGCCGCCGCCTTCACCGGGGCTCTGAGGGCTGCGCCGGCAAGCGTCTTCCCTTTTCTCACAAATAAAGAGTTTTGGGCCCGCCAGTCTGCCCATGACATCGCACTACTAAATTCACATGACAGTCATGAAACGCTCCCATAATCAGGGACAGGGGCTGATTTTCCGCCCCTGACAAGCCCCTGTATTGAGTATGATAACAGTTACTCCGTCTTCATCCCCGGCTGGAGTATCATATCAATCCATTTGATGATCCAGCCAGCCGAGCCCGGCACCTCTGTATCAATCTTCATAGAGCGCTGCCCGTTGTCTAACAAAAAGCCTGAAATGAGATCATTCAATCACTCCCGCCCGCCGCCCGCTGCCCGCCGCCCGCACTCCTGGAGGACTTCAGTTCCCTGTCACTTTCCCACCCCAGCTCGGAGAAAACAGGGGGCTAATTGCTGTGGAAATACCTGGAGCCGCCGGAATTGAGCCCAGGGCGCAACCGCAGTAGAAATAAAGAAGCAGATTCCACGGTGCACACTGGTTAAAAATAAAAGCTTCACGGCGCTGGCGCCAGGAGAAGGGGTATTCCTGTTTACTAACATTCTCTCAATACGTTCTGCTGGGGAATTGGGATGCCGTTCCCCGGAATGGATTTTATGGTTATACCTTGCTTTCTAAGGAGGAATCCACTTCATGTTGGGTGAGCAATTACCCTCTGAACGCTTTCATAATCTCTTCCTACATTTCACACAAAGTAAAAACATTTTATAAATCCAAACACAATGATAAAAAATCCACAACAAATCTACAAACCTGCCCTAGCAAGAGTTGTAGATTGTACAAATACATATTTTGTGTTACCTGCCTGTTTGAATTGACATCTAAGTGAAAGAGAAAGGGAAATAAAAACAAAAGCCAGGGGTTGTTCCTTATGCGTTCTGTTCTTACTCTGTTTTGAGAAGTTTCAGAGCCTATGGGAATGAGTTTCTCTGCATAAAGAACATGAAGACAGAACTGGCACCTGGTAAACGTGGAAACTGTCCCTGGTAGGATGAGAAAATGTGCGATGCTCAGAAAAGTGGGACTGGATTTTAGAGGAGTGGTTTCAACCTTTTTGTGGAAGTTCTGTGGTGTATCTACCTATGGGGCTCAAAACTAAGGCCAGCGCCAGGTACGGTGGCTCGTGCCTGGAATCCCAGGACTTGGGAGGCTGAGCCAGGTGGATCACAGGTTCAAGGCCAGCCTCGGCTCCATAGCAACCTAGTGAGACTATTTCAAGACACACACAAAAAAAGTTAAAAGGGGCTGGCAGTGTAGTTAAGAGATAGAATGCCCCTGAGTTAAATCCCCAGTAAAACACACACACACACACACACACACACACACACACACACACACACTCTTTTATAGCGCCTAGAATGAGCTGAGGATTTCCAGCATCGTATTAATGAGCGGGTACATACTTTCCATGCCCCCTCAGTGTCAGAGAGGACTGTGAGCCGACCTTAAGCGCCCTTGAGCCAGGCTCCCCGGGCGTGCCTCCTGTCCCCCGTCTGGCCGGAGGGCTTGCCATCCCAGTGTTCTGAGTCACTCCGGTAATCACCCATGAACACTCGAGGTGTGGCTAGTTTCTCATTCTTAGGCGGTGTCTTTCCCTGCGGGCCAGGTGCCAGGACGCACGTTAATTATTTCCCTTAATACCAAACCTTTATGTTTTAAATACAGTCTCTTGGAAACCCAGAAGCAGATGTGCAGCGGTATAATACAAATGAAGGGCCAGGCTGATGCTGCGGAGGCGTGCCCGTAGGGATCCAGCGGTGCGGCGGTGCCTATGGGGCGTCTTCAAGGTGCATCTGTGGCTTGGGGTCTGACCCCTGTCTGGCTTTTCATGGGTGTGTTCTTCTCCTGTTTTAACCAGCACCGGAAAAACGACTACAGCAATGTTTTTAACTGTTTCTTCATGATCGAATTTGGCTACACTTCACACACACATTTAAAGTTCTGGGCAGAATAGAAGAAAAACACGAAATGATATTAAAACAGAATTCTCACAGCACAGGTAGATTGAAATGGGGGACAGGACACACAGGAGTAATTTTTCTCTTTTTGAGAAAAAAATTCTTTTCAAAGGTGTCAGGAGAGATGTAACAACTGATGAGGAGTAAGTGCGCTCGTAATGGACCCACTGCGCCGCGCCGGTTCTATAAAAGGCATGTGAGCAGAATGGATGTCTTCTCTAATCCAGGCCCTTCCTCGGGCTCTGTGTGGACTGAGAATCCCTCTGCCTGAAAATCGAATGCAGGTTCTGCAGAGTCACTGATTGTTGCCTCCCATCAAATCCCACCGGTTCGATTAAGCGCATACACTCTGGCCCAGGGTTCTGCGGCGAGCGACTCCCCGGAACGGCGGAGGTGGACAAGCCTGCTGTCCGCGTGAGCTATGGTCCAATCAGCAGCCCAAGTTTTCCTTGTCAGTTTTGATATATCCGATAATAGCTGTAGGTGGTTTTGCAATGTCCGATGTTCTGTGAAGATGGGCTTTTCATATTCTTTATTGTTTTTTACTGACAAAATGTGGCCCAGACTTTTGCAGTTTTGTGAAATGAAGCAACAGTAAAAACAATATATAATCTAGCCTCATCCGCCTCGCTGGGCTGCCCGGCCCGTGGTCGCGTTGGCCTGGGGATGAGGAGCTCCTGTCCATTGATCCTTTGTGAGCCCGGCCTGCTGAGCGAGCAGGGCTGAGCCCGCGGTCCCCGTGGCCGGTGCACGTTCTCCACGGGCACCGCACCGTCCACGGTCACGTGGCCCCGCCTCCGGGACCAGAGGCTGGTGAGCGAGAGTGAGAGCCAACCTTTGCACGCTGGACTGAGACCGGGCTTTCTCTTGTTCAGTGACTCTGCTCTTCTGCTGCGGGGAGGGGATGTCTTTCTCATTTTTTCTCCCACCCGCAGCCTGTTTTGCATGTATACAACAGGTGCTAATTCTCTGGCCAGTGACTTCTGGGGTTTCTGAAATCAGCCCTTGCCGCTGTTTCCCAGGGACTGCCACGTAGGTACACGCACATTGACGGGGACGCACACACGTGCAATTTGTGTGCTCAGATGGAAGGAGAATGAGCTTCTCTGTGCACCTATTGCAGGTGCAAATGTGTGTTCTCACACATGGATCATGTCTGCAGCCAGTCTCTCCTTTCAGAGTCAGGACAATTATTTAAGACTTGGTTACTTGCACGTTTCAATGACTGTAATCGATGGCTAAGGGTGTTCTTGCTGGTGAAAGTCCCCGTGAGCAGCCCGGCCCAGGTCTGCAGCGCATTCGCAGCGGTTAGCACTTGTGAAGAGGTGTTTGTGCGCACTGATTTCCCGGGGTGGAGTCCTTCTAGCTCAGAGCCCTCCTCCGCCGCTTCAAATACCGCACATCCGGAGCACCATGCTAGCACGCATCCAGAGGGGCCAAGCTCACTTCTTTGGGATAGATTATGTATGCAGAGGATGCTAATTAGGAAAACATATAGTTTGTCAAAGATAAGAAAAATATTCTTAGCGACCGTGCCTCATTCCCTGCGGGGGAAGAGCACTAACTCACATGTCCAGTGTGGGACAGTGCGCGTCTGTGGAGCGCAGGAGCCATTGCTGGGTCTCACGAGGTGACACCGGGTGCAGGAGTGAACTCGCAGTTGTCCCACCGACTTGCCACAGCCCCCGTCTACTGTGCATGCCATGAGTGAGAGGGCATGAGGAGCGTGCAGCTTTCCTGGGTCTGGAGTCAGAGCTTGGCCTGCGGCTCCCAAGCCCCTGTGCAGGTAGGAGCCCTGGTGAACTCAGACAAGATGTCGTCCTCAGAACCCTGCCCTCTGCGGGCCCCCGAGGGTCCTGGTGTCCCCACAGACCGTAGCATGCCCAGGGCTGTCGGAGCCTGCACACTCCTTGGGCACGGATGTGGTTGCTAAGCAATGCGGTTTAAGTAGCCTGCCATTCCTCTGTTCCCGGGGCTAACTGGTGCAACACGGGGGTCCAGGACTTCGGGGCACTGGCTTTAGGAGAGCGTCTTGGCCCTGTTTTGGGTGATGTGCTAAAACATCCAAAGTAAGGCATAAGGAAACACACTTCTTAGGCGCAGAGCCCAAGGCTGGGAGGCTGAGTGTCCCTGGCCCTTTGTGCCGTGCCACCTCAAGGCAATGGGTGAAGAGCCCAGTCTCCTCCTGGCCTTGTGTGCAGGGCAGGGGGGAGCAGCCCAGGTGCGGAGGGCAGAGTAAGGGAGACAGAAATCTCTACCACTCCTGAGGGTAGAGCCCCAGGACCTCACACTGTAGAGGACCCTCCCAGCCCTCACAGTGGCCAAGGTCTACTGAGCTCTGGAGGATAAAGGATAGTCTATCAAAAGAGGGTCCACATCTGAATATATGTAAAATTATGAATATGGCATGGTTACCGGGGACAATCATTGTTTTATTGCTGGGTGGGGGGAAGGGAAAACAGGGGCGGGAGGGCATCAAGTATATTTTAAATGTATACCATTTATGTTCAATAAAAAATTAAAAAAAAGAACATCCATGTTACCCTTGATGTGATTTGCATAAAAATGTATAAAAAGGCACACAGGATTATATATACCTCCCCTTTCTGTCCCTCCCTGTCTCTCTTCTTTCCTCTTTCTTCTTTTCTTCTTTCCTTGTGCTGGGGATGGAACCCAGGCCTCGTGCATGCTGGGTAAGTGCCTACCACTGAGCCACAGCCCCACCCTTCTCTACTTTTTGATTCAGCAAATGGCTATTGGCTTTGGGAGTTGTGAGGGTGGGTGAGCTTTCTCTCCAGCCCCCCGGGGGCTGTGACCCGGATCATCCTCCTCTTCTATAAAGCATGCCAGTGGGGGAGGGCGGCCTGTACTCTAAGGATACTTTCTGCTGCAGCATTTGGACCCGCTTTCTGGTGTGCTAGGACGTGGAATGCGCTATTGAGAGCAAGGGTGGTCTGCGGGGGCCTGTGGGCCGGCCGTTCTCTGGTAGCTCACATCATCCGATATCCTCACACCTGCGTTGTCTCGCCTGGTGTGTTGTCATGGTGAACTCTCACTTCCTGGGAGCTGGACCCTGGCTTCTCCTGCTCCTCCTCCTCTCCCCAGGCCTGACAGGGCAGCACACGAGACAAGCCTGACCTTGGTTTACTCCTGGGAAGTGGGTGCTTGGTGCTTTACCCCTGCTCTGCAGAGCGCAGGCACCTGTCTGGCGGTGTGTTTGTAGGGGTGCCCGCTACACTCCGGACTCCGCCCTCTCCCTCCCTTCTCTCCTCCTGGGTCTTCATCTAGCCTGTGCCCAGTGTTTCCTCACTGAGAACCATCATTTATTTCATACAAGTCAACTTAGCGATGACCTCTTGATTGGTTGCTGTAAGTGCAAAGGGTTTATGAGTCTCATTGTACCGTGGCTTCTCTGTTGTTTCCTGGGAAAAAAGGCAACCTAGCATCCCACTGTGCCCACATCACAGTGGCCTAGCAGAGACCAGGGGGAGCTAAGGACGGCCAAGATCTCAGGGCCTCTCAAAGGCGGGTTCCATCTCCAGGGCCCTTACAGAAGGGGCTCATCTGTGGCCTGTCAGAGGCACACTTGTGGGAGGGAACTGAGCCCCTGGGGCCCAGGCTGGATGGGAAGTGGGAGGTTGGCCGCGGGTGAGGCACACCCTGGAGACACCAGGTGGAGCGGGCGCTGGAGGCAGAGGTGCATGGGGAGGGACGCCGGGAGCTCTTTGGGCAGCCTGGGCCCCTCCACTGTGCACAGAGGCGAGTGCAGGAGCTGAGCTGGGTCTGCCAGGGCGCAGGCACAGTGGGTACCAGATGGATGTCTCTGCTTTAATTTGGGAGGCCGCTGGGGTGGCGTTCTGAGATTGCAGCGGCCACATCTGGCTTAGCTTAACCAAATCTTGTAAAATGTAATGTTATGGTGGTTTCCAAAACTGAGCTCAGAGGACTGAGGAGGAAAAGCAGAGCAGAGAAGTCCTGCAGCAGTACGCTGGCCAGGAGACAGGAGAGAGCTCCTGGGAGACAGGTGTGGCCGAGGGTCCAGGGAGGGTATGGTGCCATCGGGCTCTTGTCTTGAGCCTGGACTAGGGGCTCAGAGGACCCCTCCCTCTCTTCCAGACAGCCCTGCCCAGGGTGAGCTTCCTCTCCTACCAGCTCTGTGTGTGCGTCACCGTGGCCAACTGGCCAGCAGGGCCAGGAGCTTGGCACGTCTCATGAGAGCTGCGTTCAGGGGAGAGACGGGCCTTGATTCTGAGTGACAAATGTTTCGGTATTGTTCCTAGTAGAATAGTTATTATAGGAACTACGCTACAAGATGTCCTAGGTGTATTTGAAAGAGTGAAGACAGTTGTACAAGTGTGTTTTGTGATATGCAAAAACCATTGGTCAAACGTTTAACTCATCATACTAAATTATTGCTGTGCTAGAAATGTGCTGTTTGGCAATTTACCTAAATTATTCTGAAGAAACTGCACGCTTATGAGCCCGTTTAAGGGTCATATTAAATTAAGGAGAACTCAGTCATGAAATGATAGTATTGGATATTATTTAAACTAGTGTACGCCTGTGCTATTTACAGTATTTTTTAAAGCTGGGCACAGTGGTGTGTGCCTTTAATCCCAGTGCTTGGGAGGGCGAGAAAGGACGACCATAGGTTTGAGGTCAGCTTCAGCAATGTAATGAGGCCCTCTGAAACTTAATGAGACCCTGTTTCAAAATAGAAAAGATAATATAGGGCTGGGAGTGTAGCTCAGAGGTACAGTTCCCCTAGGTTCAACCCTCAGTGCCACACAACCCCCCCCCCCCACATATCCAGTGGTAGGGAAATAAGTATATGAAGATATGCCAAAAATTGTATGCATTTGTAGTTATAGAATTAATGTGTTTTATATATGTATACACTATTATTTTTACTTATATAAATTATATATTATATTAATGAAACAGGGAAGAAAATGAAGATAGAAAATGTACATACACGAATTTATCAAGGTCAACCAGATGCTGTGCACATGTGGGGACGGGAGCCTCACTGAATGCCGTGTGCGTGTGTGCCTCTATCACTCTGAACTTTATTAGGATGTAGGATCACAATGCACCAGTTAAAAAAAAGAAACAAGTGATTTTCTTGGGCATAGTAATGCAGGCACACTTTTCAATTTTAAAATTTCATTTCTAATATTCAAAATTTTTTTTCTAAAAGAAAATCTAGCTAAAACATAACTTCCAAATATGAGGAACTGAAGCTGGAACTCGAGTAGTTTTGGAAAAGACTTTCTTGAATTAGCACAGGATGCCTGGGGCCAGGGGCAGCAGCCTGCTGGCTGCGGCGCACGTGGCTGCGTTGGCCAAGCGCCCTGCACCTGCCCTTGGACCTGATGCGCGCTGGCCGCTCCCTAGGGGTGCTGTGTTCTGTTGGCTTTGCAGTGTAGGTGAGACTGAGTGTACTGAATGAAGGAAATCCTGCCTTCAGGGTGCGTACTGCTCACGGGCGTGGAGCTGTGAGGCAGAGATGCGCTCCCAAGAGCAGTGTCCACCTGTCCTGCCGGACACTGAACAGGGTTCTCCTTGACCTTGAAGCCTGCAGCCAGTCCCAGCGGGCGTGAAGTGTGCGCCAGAGGACGCCACAATCAGAGCGCTGGCATTGGGATTTACTGGCCTCTTTGTGCTGAAATTTGTAATCTCAACTGTCTTAACCAGTTTTTGTGTTTAATTTCTCCTACGTTTTTGGAGTACCAGAAACAGGCAATGCTTCCTGCCCCCCTGGCTGGAAGGCGCCCTCCTGGAGGGACAGGCTGCAGACAGGAGGGACCCTGGGGTGGTTCTCTGTGAGGCCACCTCCCTGCAGTGGGCTCCTTTTGGTCCCCTTCTTTGGAAGCTTGCAACTGAAAAAAATGGAGATGTGACTTTTCTAATAAGCTTTATATTTGGTAGAAAGGGACAGTAGTGCATCATTGCAGTCAGTGAAGGTGGTAGACAATATTTTCCTCTTCCATAGAAAATAGTTTTTAAAAATGGCTGCTTAGAAATAGTGCGAAAGCTTCCGGGGCAGGCAAGCCCTGTGTTCTGGTCCTGAGGATGATGTGACCTTCATCCCTATCAGCACTCTGACCTTGAGCTTCAGAAACACTCAAAAAAGTCTGTCTGAGGTCTCTCAAAAGGCGCCAGGTAAGCCAGGCATGGTGGCTCATGCTTATAATTCGAGTTCTTGGGAGGATGACACAGGAGGATCACAGGTTCCAGGACAGCCTCAGCAAGAAGAGAGGCTCTCAGCAACCCAGTGAGACCCTGTTTCAAAATAAAATATAAAAAGGGCCAGTGTGTAGCTCGGATGTAGAATGCCCCTGAGTTTCATTTCCAAGTACTAAAAAAAAGACACAAAGTAGAATAATTGTAAACATTACTAGAGAAAGGCATATGAACAAACAGGACCAGACTGTAATGCATGCATGCACGCACATATCATGCTCAATCGTATTTATAAATTTTGGTATTTCAATATGCAATTTCTTGTATAGGTGTGATTTTTTTTTTGCAGTACTGGGGATGGAACCTAGAGGCATTGCACCTCCAAGCTACCCCTGCAGTCCTATATTTTAGTCTTTTTTTTTTGTGTGTGTGTGATACCAGGGATGGAACCCAGGGGCATTGTACCTCCTAGCCACACACCCCAGTCCTATTTTTTAATCTTTTTTATTTTTGAAACATGGTCTCACTGAGTCGCTAAGGGCCGCACTAAGTAGCTGAGGCTGTCCACAAACCGCGATCCTGTCCACAAACCGCGATTCTGTCCACAAATCGCGATCCTCCGGTCTCAGCCTCTTAAATGCTGGGATGACGAGCGTGCACCACCACGCCCGGCCTACGTGTGGTCTTAACACCGTGCTTACACATAAAATTTGTGATTACTTTTTCAGCTAATGTTACATAATCACTTTCTGTATTATTATAGTCTTCATAACTCATTGCCTTTCTGAGATTAAATACCATTTAATAGTTTTATCATTGTTCAGGTTTTGGATATTGATATTGGAGTTAACTGCTATGTGGTGTTAATACAGTTAGTGTTTTAAACACCATATATAGATGTACATATATATGTTTGAAAATATATTAACACCTTATATACAGGTTTAAAAATTTAGCTTTATAAATGTGTGAGGCTTTGCAAATCACAAAATTAAAAATCCAATCCAAGGGCTAATTTTACATTCTAAGTGTTCCTTGGGGATAAGGTCAACTTTTCCATGTCTGGAGTGGAGGAGAAGTCAGGTGCACGGCACCCACACCAATAACGTGTCTGGGCGTGTGGATCCACCTTAGATGTGAACTGCACATTTGGAAAGAGGATAGATAAAAAGAAAGGGCCAGATGTTTACATCAGACAGTGCTATAAAGCTCAGTACTTCCTTCTTCGATGCCTAGGATGTCGCGGCAGGGAGGCTGTGGAGAAAGGAGGACCAGCACGCGGGAAGCAGGCTTAGTGAGCATCCGGCCCTGGCTCTTGGCCCATGCCAGGGTATCTCTACCCCAAAAGGTGTTAGCCACGTTTTCCCACCGTGGAAGTTTAAGGCACAAAATGCAAGTCTCTTTCATGTTAAATACTTAAATCCGAGATAAATGATCGCATTAAACTATTGACTTACTTAAAAACGTCAATAAAGATATGACTTATCAAAGCCCTCCCTTGTTAGCTAAGGTATATTTCTCTTGCGCTTCATTTCATTTAAGAAGAGTCACAAATGGCCAAAGCTCTCCCTGACGTGGGGCACGGGCTGCTGGCTGCATGCGTCCAGGCTCTGGGTAGTCTCAGGAAAACAGTTGCAAGAGCTGGGGCGGCCAGCTCCCTCTGCCCGCTGCTGCCTCCTGCTGCGGCCCCTTGCTGGTTTCCAGCTTTGTCGTGGGGAAGGATGTTGTTCACTCCAAACCTGTCTTCCTACAAAGAAGTGAGCCGCAGCGTTTGCCAGCCTGGGTTTTGTAACGATTTGGGAGAGGACTGGGTAGTGTTTAGTCAGAGGTATCGGTAAAGACATGTGTCCAGTTTGAATGGGATTCGCCTTACGTGTGGGTGCTCATTTCATTTTGGTTTTGGCGATGGAACACAGATGATTAGATACAGGAATTGTCGTCACCGGGAATCGCTGCAGCAGCCAGACAGTCCGGAGCCGTAGAGACGCCGGGTGCACACATGCGACCCTCGGTATCTGGGCATCCAGTTATTGCTCAGACCTCCACATCAGCTTCCGCCTCAACTCACTTTGTTTGGAAGGTCGCCATAGGAAAATATCACGATCTGATTGGTTCATGTTCTCCTGAGATCCGCCGTTGGTACTTAATGTGAAATAACGCAGCGGCATGCGGAGACACCTTCCCCGGCGCGGCAGATCTCCGGTTAAATTATCCGTGGTATTGGGAACTCGCAGGTCGTTGACTATCCCAATTTAATTTGGGCAGTACAGGACATTTCTAATAATTAATACTGTAATAACACTTAATGATCTGCACTCATGCAATCTGAAAATCCAGCTAATGATGCAGTTTTTAGGATTGCACAAACAGCAAGTTTTAAATGTGTCAAATGCTGCGATTTCAGCATCCCGGTGCCAAGCAGGAGCCCTGCCCCTGGGCTCTGGCTGACCCGGACCCAGAGCCTGGGCGGACGTGGCGGCGGTGGGCTGGGTCTCCAGGGAAGGGCTGCCGTGCCTCGTGGGAGCTGGAGCAGAAGTGGAGAGAGCACCCGCTTCCCTCCAGATGGGAGAAGCATTTCAAAGCTGTCATGACAGTCACTGCAGAGGGAGGGGAGCAAGGGGCCTGGGAACAGGAGCAGGATTATGCGGGCTCTTACAGGCTTCATCAGAAGGATTTGATATTTTGGAGGCTTGCCCGCTATGCAGCGCGGTACTCATTAACCTCCCCGTCGGCCAGTCCTGCCGGCCCCTTGGCACCCAAGATCCTGTCTTAAAGCTTCCCCACGGCAGGCGTCGACCTGCTCTGTAGACCTCGCTCCCCGGGCCTCAGTTGGTCATTTTGTGCCGTTGTGAGAACTGTGGTACGTTGCATTTGTTTAAATGGAGGAAGGCAGTACACGCCGTATTATCCATCACTTCTAAGAACTGGATTTTAAAACGTGGTCAGTTCAGTTATGAGCGTTGTTAGCAGTTGGCATCTGAATTTGGTCATTGTTTGTACATGAGCCCAGTGCCTCCTCCTTTAGGATTCTAATCGCCAATCATTGTTTTAAAAAATAGGAGGTAAGCCATAAAGGGATGTACATGGAAGGCGCCATCTAACTCCATTTAAAAGCTGCTTTCTCTGTCTTCCGTTTCGTAGTGCTCCTGGGATCCAGGATCTGCCGCGTCCTGGGCTAATCTTCTCATTAGAACATGCAGATGAAATGTCATCCATTATCGGCTGGGGATATAGATCCACAAGAGAGATATATAGATTTGCGTGGTGCCAGTAACACACAAATTGGCTTTTTAAAGCCTCAAGTATTTGAAATACGCTTTCAAAAATATCACCCACACAGAACTGCCCTTAAAGTATTTTAAAATTAATTTTAGCTTCTACTCTGCAATTGCACAAGTGAAAAGCAATGGCTGTTTTTAGGAGCGGTTAGGAGCAGTCAATATTGAGCGCCGTTTCACTTTTCAGCTATACTTCATCTCCCACATTGGCCGCTTGACCGTCGCTGCTGCTTTGCTGTGGCTTCTCTTCTGTTGCGCTTGCTGCTGGGATCCTGTGGGCTCCCAGAAGGGGTCTCTGCTCATTGATTGGCAAGAGTAGAGTCCATTAAAGGAGTCTGCAGAAGCAAGGAACGGGAGGAAGACACCAGACGAAGCATCACTAACTCGCTAAGTGAAGTAAAAGAGAAGGGAGGATTAACAAAGATCAATCCTGGGCGCAGAGGCACCGAGAGGAGCCTCCAGCTGTACCTTTTACAGAAAGCCGCGCGCCTCCCTCAGACCCCGTTACCTCTCCACTGCCAGTCCCGAGGCCCGCGCCCTCCCGTGCAAGAGCAGGATCTCATCACCAATGAGAATTAAATTAACTGCTGAAAAAAACAAAAGCCCCCCCCCCAACGCCATTAAAGCAACATTAAAAGTGCTTCAATACTCCCCAGCTTAGAAATTCAGAGCGAGGGAGTAAGCGCTGGCCAAAATCGCGCCTTCAGGTACTCAAACGTAGCACACAGCAGTGTGATTCATCTACTGAGCTCTTTCCCTGATCTCAGCTACATGAACCCTCAGCCCCTGCTTGAGTCAGATGAGACTGGCCTTGTTTTATAGATGGCTAAGCCGGGTCCGTGAGGATCCTGTGTGGGAAATGCCCCAGACTCAGTTCTACCTACTGTGATCTCACAGCACTGCTGGGGATGGGGAGGAGGCTACGGCACACTTTCCTTGCGGCCTCCACAGGGACAAGCTTTGGCCACTTTTGCTGCAAAGAAAGCTCGACCCTGGCCTGAAGCTCTAACCTAGACTGGGCCAGCGGTAAATATAGGTCCGAGGTCAGCACTCAAGTGTCTGTGACCAGGGCAGATGGCAGAGCTTCCCTCTCAACCGGCAGCCAGAGGAGAAAATGTCCTGACTCACCTCTCTGTAAGTAAGGCCTGTAGGTCACTGCGGCAGGACAGCCCTCGAGGAGCCTGTTTGGGAGCAGTGGCTGGATTTTTTCTTTAATGGAACTGTAACTTTCCTGATGTATGTAAGAACCCATAAGAAAACGGGACCAAGTGAGTTCATCCCTGTGTCTGCCTGTCTATCTACCCTTCCTATTAACTAATCCGAATGCTAAGGGTACCCGGCGTCCATGCCGCTCCCGGGGCCCAGGCAGATTGCCCTCTCCTGTGGATGTGAGAGGGCTGCTGTAGGCCACAAGCAGAGTGTACAGTCCAAGAAGGAAGCGGAGCTGGTGCCCACACCCGGATGCCTACTCGACAAGGCGGGAGGGGCCAGATGACTTGTCCTGGCAAAGCCCGGTAGTGGTCAAGTTTGAAGGAGAATGTTAAGGTCAGGGTTTCACACCCTGCCAAGGTACTTGTCTATTGGCAAAAGCCGCAGTGTGCCAGCACAGCTCTATACCACCAGGGTGAGAAACGGTGCATTGATTTGGCGCATGGGTCGAGGAGGTGCATCCAGTTGTTTTAGTGTGCAAATACAGGGAAACGGGGCAGCCCGTGTCAGCCGGGTCCCGTGAGATGCCTTTCAAACTGTGCAGCTGCGTAATGGTGATGGCCAGTGCTCTGCATGGACCGTCCCGGTGCATCCTGGGGCATCCTCACGAGCCAGGGATGGGGCGAGCTTTGCAGGTGAGGACACTGAGACCTGGGTAGAGTAAGCAACTCACGAAACCAAACTGGAAAGTGGCCTTGTTGGAGGAAGGTTAAGTAGTTCCAAAGAAGTGTGCTGGATGCCATAGCACAGCCTCTCAGTGGGTAATAGACGCTTCACAAGCTGAAGGCCGCAGGGATGTTCAGAGCACCCGCTCACCTTCCCCGGGCTCTGGCTGAGACCAGGAGCGGGGCCGGCCCAGACCCACATACAGGCCTTCTCCGTGTTTGCACCACGTGCCTGGGCTGTCTTGGCCCTTAGGGCACACTTCCGCCATGGATTTCAGCACCCAGATGCCCCTCTGTTCCTTTCTCACATTCCTGTCCCCCACTGGGTGTGCTGAGCTATCCCTGCAGCAGCCTCACCCCGGGAGGGAGGAGCTAGCCTTGGGGTCAGAGAGGAAGCCAGGGCGTCCCAGCCCAGGCCCCAGCCTGCCATGCCTTGCCCTCTGTCTGGGGATTTGAAAGTGGAGCCACTGGATGCAGAGGAGGGTTTTCCCGGTGACCTGGACCCCAGGGTCAAGAGACTCACTTTGTCCCCGTGCTCATGCTGTCCGGAGCCTTCTGCATCTGGGCCCACAGTGTTCAGTACTTCTGCCCAAACTTTCTGCCTGAAATAGGGAAAGCAGAGGCACTGCCACCCACGAGGAGACACCATAATTATTCCTGCCATTGGAAGCAGAGTTACAGCTGGCGCCCACACCCGGGCCTGCAGGTGCCTGAAGGAAGCTCCAGAGGTGACAGGACGCCGGCGTGAAAGGTGCCCCTGCCCTCAGCCCAGCCAACACAGAGGAACTAAGTGTTGGTGAGTAAGTGTCTTGAGCCCTGAAGTCATGGACCAAAGATGGGGCTGTTCAGAGGGCTTGGGAAGGAGGAGACAAACACGCTGTGTCGCGTGTCGAAGTCGCAGGCTGGCTGTCACAGGGAGCTGGAAACATCTGGATGGCTGATGGATTTGCTGGCTCCGTTGAATCACGGCCAGATGTTTGGTGTCGTGTAGATGTTGAAATTCAAGGTAACTATAATGCAGGAAAGTTAGCAGTGTACAAAGCAGGTCTTGGCTTCTAGTTTATTTAAAACTAATGTGCCTACATTTTAGTATAACAAAATATACTATTTGTATTTGTATTAAATATATTTGTAAATTAATATGTATATGCACATATATATTAAGGAAATATGCTGTTCCATAAAATGAGAAAATGCATTTATAAATTTAAGCCACATAGGAGGACCCTCTATTGATTTAAATAGGCATTTTAAAATGTCACTCCAAAAATAAAAGTTCAATATTTGAAATGATTGCACTTATTTAAATTTAAAAATAAGCTTCTCTACTTTGTCATAACATAACCAATTTAAATCTCATTAAACTCAGAGAAATCATAATGCTTTTCAATTAATTATAGCCAACTTAAAATGACAAATGCAGATGCTCGCCCTGTGGACATCAGTGTATTTTAGAGGGATTCTTGCATCACAAGGTGCACTGCCTTCGCTCACGCCTCTGAACGTTAGTGATATCTTCACATCTTCTCTGTGGTGTAGCCCTGTTTCTCCACACATTCACACATGAACCCACTCTGTGACCACGGCCACCAACTCCACACCATCCTGCCTTCGATGTCTGTACGCGGAGCCTCATTCGTCAGCTTGGTCGACCCTTCCTCCCTTTCTGAAACAGGACTTACCCGTGCTTCTCCCCGGGCAGAGCAGGGGATGTGCAGTGGTTGGAGAGTTTGAGGTTTTGACTTAAAGGACCAACTCTCACCAAAAACAACATGGCCAGGACTCACTCTTTTTCTTTTTCCCTCTTCTTTAAGAATATTTTTATGCCACACTCTCTAAACATGCGTTTGGGGCTCTGAAAGTCTCATCAGCAATAAAATATAAATGGAAAATATGAACCTCAGAAGGCAAGGAAAGCCAATGTGCTAACCGGTTGGTCAATATGGTTTCTCAGAATAAACGATATTTATTGTGCAGAATATATTATAGAGGCAGGCAGGGGTGTAATTGAACATTATTTGGATTAAAAGATGCTACTTGCTAGCCTATTGATTTTGACATGTTAATAATGCTTGTCCCACCCCGTTTCATCTTAGCATGGTGTAGAACGCTCCTAATGCTTGCTCATGAGGAAGGGCATGTTCTGAAGCAGAAAGACACATGGAGCATCCAGTTCTCACACTCATGACTATTTCCCACGAGTGTGCCCTTAGTGGCATGGCAGAATGTCTAGCGCCAGCCTTGGGTTGTGGCCGGCCTACGGTGGCAGCTGCAGCTTCAGCAGCCATGGTGGCCAGAATATGGTGCTGGTGACCGAAGAGCCCTGCCACAGAGCTTTGGAAAGCGCCCGCCCCCAGGGCCTCGGCTCAAGAAGCCAACCTTCCAGGGTTTCCTGAGCCCTTTCAAAGTTAGACTAGAATATCTGTAGTTATAACAGGAAGGTTTCAGAACCTGCAGAAGAACTCTCTGTACACAAAGTGGACAATTTCAGAGCCCCTCTGTAGTAAAGATTAAACCACAGTGAGCATTTCTAGTGTTCATCTGCAAATACTAATGTCCTGGGAACAGATGAAGGTTCACAATGTAAGCAGAGTAGCAGAGAAGCACAAGGAAGGCTTGGTGGGACGGTGGCTGACTTGAGGACCCTGTACTTGCTTTGTCCTTTCCACTTTGACCTTTGACCCCGCCTGCTTTCCCTTTCCATCTTGACCTTGACCCTGCGCTTGCCTTTCTCTTTCAGTCTTCACAGGCTACTCACATTCTTTTGCAGTAGTTTCATTTTCTTGTTGTTGTTGTTGTTGTTGTTGTTGTTGTTGTTACCAGGAAGGACATATTTGCAGATTCTTGTGCTTCATATTAAGATTTTGGTAGATGTTCAATTTAGAAACGTGAAAACGTATGGGGGGCCATACCAGCTGGGAAAGGCAGCAATGAGGTGTATTTGTTTGTCTAATTAACTCTGCGCACAGGTTAAATTATAAATGATGGGCGACGGTTTGTTGCCTGATGGGTTTGCAAGGTTCGACCTGCAAACTGCAATCGCGCTTTTGAGAAACTTTATCTTTGTGTGAACAGGTATGTAATATGTCCAGCTGGTCACAAGTGTCGTGCTACAAGTGCGGGGAGCTCGTGCACGGGGGCCCAGGACTGCAGAGTCCCATGCTGCTTACGCCACTGCCCGGCACAACCTTCCTTTTGAACTGGGCAAGGCTCTGAAGTGGCGTTTCCCATCAGTTTCATCCAGGGCTCCCAACACCCTGTGAGTTGAGAGCTGGGCATCGTACCCACTCTTCTTGCACATCACCCCCGAGGTCGTCCAGTACCCTGGGCGCTCAGACTGAGAAATCCAGATATGGTGCCATGCGGCCAACCTGTTCTTCACAGCCCTGTTTCCCTGTCAGTGTGGCACCAATGTGCAGGGCCGCCTGGTTGCCACACACTTGTAAACCTCTCCCCAGCTTCATCTCCCTGCTACTTAATACCACTTTGCCCGGCCACTGTGCTTACGAGCTTAAAGTGCTTTCTGCTGGAAGAAACACACACTTACTATTGTTATTAAGGGTTTTGGTGAGATCCCCCGCACAGCTGACAGGCAGCCCGGCACCCTGTCACTTATCTTTGTACACCGGATCTGTCAGCTAGAGAAACAATTTCAATAAAAAATTTCTGCATGAAATTACTTTCCTGGAGAAGAAACGGCTGGTGCTGTTATGTGTACCGATCTGTGTCTCTGTGTCGGTTTTGTTTTTTCTTTCTTCTTCTTCTTTTTTTTAATTTTGGCTGTGAAAGGTACTTAATGTACCAAAAACAATTTGTACAGACATTATTTTACCAATTGCAAGTGTGCACGCCTTGCTGAGGTCCCCCTTATCTAACTGTTGCTAATACACTTTCACGCTGTGCTCGTACGCTTTCATTTTACAGTTGAGGAGATCACCCGCTCCATGCTGTGCTGGAAATGGGACCCTCGTCACGCGGGCCCACAGAGTACACTTAACATGTGACCAGCAAGCGGGGAGAGCGTCACAGCCTCTCCCTTCATCACTCTTCAGATCCCAAACTCGGGCCTGCTGGCTCCTCAGTGTCTCAGCGAGACTGGTCACAGCGCAGCGGGGATGCCAGCCCGCCCTGCTCTGCGGAGAGGACAGGAACGTCTCTCTTTCTCAGAGACAAGCCCCGGTTGGTTGTTTCTACAATTGGTTGGCTTCTTGTGTGAGCCCAAGAACCAGCCGAGACTCTGAGGCCCTGAGTCAGGAGAACCAGCGAGGGCAATAATTGCCGTGGAATTATGTTTCCGGGCAGCTGAAACCGAAGATCAGCCTCGAAGGCCCTTGTTTTCCACCCCGTCAGGTTTCTGCCCCGCTATGGATTTCTTGTCATCGGCCCCTGATGATTCTGCTGCTCCCCCGTCAGAAAATGAAATTTTCACTCCCACTTGGCTGACTGAGTTCATAGGGTGCCACGCTGTCAAAACTCTGCTATCTCCTGCCCCTCGATCACTCACGAGTCCTAGACACTCACCACCAGCCTGCTGCATCTGGCCTCCGGGTCCTGCACAGGCTCTCCTGAGCGACTACTGAGCCGGGGTATTCAACCTGCAAATCTGACGGTACTAAAATTGAAAGCAAACAAACCAACTAAAATCCCGACTGCCATTAGAATTCATGTAGGATGAGAAATACTTATAAAATGATAATTGAGGGTTAGCCCAAAGATGGAATGGGTTCAGATCTTAGTTTTTATGTACCTGGAGTGGTTTCATGGTTTTAAAATGTTTGCCTTACCTCTAGTGTCTGAGTCCTGGTGCTTTTAAAACTTCCCTGAGGCAAAGACAGAGACAGAGGTCCAAGCTAGAATCTAGGACACAGATGATGATAATAAAGTGTCCTTACATAATTTTCTCTGGATTAACACTTCTTATACAAAGGTAATAATAATATTAATATGGAACCTCTACCTGTAATAGACCTACAAATAGGAAACTAGTCATTAAAGCAACTATTTAGTTAACAATATTTTGTGCATGTGAATAATATGTCAGTCAGTGTATAGAGACTAAGAATGCCGGCATAAACATGTCAAGTCTCAGCCCAGGACAGGCGTGACAGTCACTAACATCTGCGGAGCGCTTGCATGGACGACGTCACCTCGTCCAGACCTTCACCATCCTATGGGGAGGCGCATGACTATCGCTTCCCAGAGATGAGTGTGGAGGGCCAGCATTGTCTCCTAGAATCCAAGTCCACCCCGGGTCTTACTTAGGAATAGGACCTTTGAAGGTAAGGTAAGTCTACATGGGCTCACACTGGATGGAGGTGGGCCCACTTCACTGACTGGTGTCCTCATAAGAAGCAGAGATGACTCACAGAGACACCCGTGGAAGAAGGTGGCTGCGTGAAGATGGAGGCCGGGTTGGAATGAAGTGGCCACATGCTGAGGGCGCCCGGAGCCCCCAGGGCTGGACGAGGCAGGAAGGAGCCTGCTCGGAGCTCTGGGAGGAAGTGCGGCTCCGCCAGTACCGCAGCTCAGGCTTCTCCTTCAGATGTGCGGAGTGAACGCCATCTTAAACCAGCCAGTGTCAGTGTTTCTTTGTCATGGCAGACACAGAGAACGGAGGGAGAGGAGAAGCACAGCGCCTGCCCAGCTCACAAAGCTGTTCAGTGCCAAGCCTTCCCTGGAGTACAATGTTGTCCTTACGCCCGGCCTTTCCTGTCCACAGTCTCCAGGACCCTCCCCTTCCTCCTCCTGGATGGCAGGACATTGCCCGGATGTGTTTGACGTGCTCCATTCACATCTCTGTCCCTGGGACCGCGGAGCTTGGGCCGCACCTCCAGTTCAGGAGAACCCTTCATTTCTTTGATAGCCTCCCTTGTCCCATTGCTTACCTTCTCTTTGCGTGGTCTCAGGACACACAGAGCAGAGGCGCTGAGATGGGACATTGCCTGAAGGCATGGGGACAGACGCGTCGTCTGCTGGGGTCCTGAGCCTTCTCTGCAGCCTGAGCTCCATAGCTCGGTTCCAGGGCACACTTGGCCCAGGGCAGCTCGTGAGGCTCCCTTCAGCACCTGTGCCCTGGAGTCCTCTTTGATGTTCCCAGCCCTGAGCTCTGGGGAATCCACCTTTAGTCAGTTTGCTGGAAATTCTCTCAATAAAAATAGGATCTGGGGTCCGAGGGGAAGCACACAGCTGGCACGGCTCCTGGGGGTCAGCCCTGGGTTAGGGACTGATTTCTAATGACCATAAAAGTACTCAGCATACGCAGACATAATTTTATTAAAATCTCTGGAAGATGGAATGCTACTATGTTCAGTGTTATTTTATTAAAAAACTTATTTTCACCTATATTTTCTCAACTTCTTAAACTTCAAAGCAACTATGGTTGACATTTGTCCTAAATGTAAAACAGAGCCGAATGAAACTGTTAAGTTACACGTCTTGAGTGAAGGAAATGTTTTAATTATCTTATTTTAATTTAATTACTCCACTCTGCTTTTAATAATAAATAAATTAAATTCCATTTCCTTTTCTTTTACTGCTCAATGAAACCTGTATTTGGAGGGTAGAGAATGGGCTGATGGACCAGGGAGGAGTCATGGCTGCCCTGTTGCACCTGGTAGGTTTTCTAGTGTTCTCTGGGTTGGTTGTGTTCAAAGGCAGGTCCTCTTTGGTTGCACCATCTTGTTCAAAGTGTGTTCATTGATGACTTCTAGCTAATAAGCATTTTGTCTCTGTGGCTATCTTGAGATCTGCTTTAGTTAAATATTTATATTTAGTTAAATATTTAGAAATCGACAAAGATGAGCGGTCAGATTTATAGATAGTGACAGTGTGGAGGCATCTGATTCCACAACCAACAGTTTCTGGTTTAAAAATTATCTTTGTGTGTCAAAAGAGTTGAGAATAATAAGTGAAAATAGAGCATTAATGAATGTAAACAATTACAATAATTTCCTTCTGGAACAAAAAATGTTATGTTCACATAAAAGAAATTTATGTGAAATTCTTTGTTGGTTAGTCAAGCCTAAATCCTTAGGATTTAGGCAGCAAAGTCAGGTGGATGTTTCTGGGGGATCGATGGGCTCAGTCCTATGTGCTAGAAACACCTTCTGCTGCTTAATTTTCTTATCCTTGAAGCTTACAGAGCAGAAGCGTTGTGAAGCTGTCTGCAGTTACTGTTATTGCCCTCAACATTTTGGAATATTTCTTAGAAATTGCATAGAAGTAGAGTAACTTTTCATGAGAATTTCATTAGATTCAGTAACTGTATGAATCATTAGATGCAGAAGACTCTGCTAGAAACAAGAGAAAATGCTGGCAGGTACTGCAGAGCCCCTCAAGGCCGCGTCATCCCGGGCTGCTCCTGGGACGAGAGGTGGAAGGCTCCAGAGAAGGTCATGTAAGGGACTCTGCAGCCCTGTGACTTCAGCCTGGGTGAGGTTTTCTTAACTTCTCGCCACTCTCAGATTTGTGTGCAAAGGAAGTTACCTACTCAGGTGGGAAATAACTGTTTCTTTAGCCTGTGCTGTACGTGATGGATTACTGTACCTGGCACAACCTCCAAGTAGTACCACGCCAATACCGCACAGGATGCAACTACTTACTACACAGGCTGACGAGCACAGGGAGGAGGAGAGGCACAGAGAATGCTTTCACTGGCACGAGACAGGAGTGAGGAGTCGGCTTGAGGCTCTCCATGAGCGGGCTGCTTACTCTGCCTCCTAGGGGTCGTCCGCATGGAGGGGGAGCAGACATCCCCTAGCCCCGTGGTGCTGCATTCTTCATGGGCCCGCTCAGAACTAGAAAAGGCTATTGATGGCACAAGGACAGAGAGTACCTTATGAAGGCGCTACTGAGATGCCAAACACACCCCACAATCCACCAATTTAAAGCGTAGTGTTCAACTTTGTATGAATGCAGCCGAGGAGCCCGTACATGTTACCCCCGGGCCCTTTCACTGCAGTTGTGGGAGATTCGCCATGTCCTTTTGTTTAATTCACAAACAGTCCCTTCTCGGAGGGTGCTTCGTGCGACGCAGATCATCATATCTACAAGATGCGAGTCTATCCGCTGATGCTCTGACTGCAATTGTTTTCAGTTTGGGGCTGTTACTCATAAGCTGGCTCTGGCACTAAGGTAGGAATCTTGTGTGTGGGGGCTTTCCTTATTGTAGGTAAACACGAAAGAGTGGGATTACTGTTGCATAGTAGCTACATGCTTAACTATTTATGAAACTGTCAAAGTTTTAAAAAATTAATAGGTACTTTAGGGAAGTTGGGGTTTATAGAAAAATTAAACCCCAAGTGCAAAGTGTCCCCCCTAAACTTCCTCCTGCTCCATGGCTGTTCACATTACTGGCATGGTGACCTGCTGCCCCATACCTGTTGCAAATGGTGGGCCCACTAGGACAGACGCACTATTAACCGAGTCCACAGTTTGCGGTCAGGTGTATTTTTGGTGTTGCACGTTTCTTTTTAAATATACATACTTTCAGTGGTGCGTTGTAATTAAACGTCACGTTGAGGTTCAGCGCGACAGAGACATGCGTGCACCCAGCACGGGGTGCAGTCTCCTCCCTTCTTTGGGTTCTGACAGATGCATACCGAGGTGTGCCCACTGCTGATAACATGGAGAGTAGTTTCACTGTCCTGAAGTCCCTCCCGTGCTCCACCTCTTCAGCCCCCTTCTCCCTAATTCCTGAAATCACTGATATTTACCATCTGGGTTAAATCTCAGTACAACAAGATAATTGTTATAGCTTGGATCTGGAGCCTCTGAACGTTGCTGTGTTGGGGACCACGCCTTCAGCTCACAGCCTAGATGGGGCTTGTGGAAGCGACCGGATCATGAGAGCTTTTTGTAAAGTGCCTGTCCTGCTCCTTCTCACCCACCTCCCACCCTTCTGCGAAGCAGAGCTCCCACTCATAATTTCTTCTCAAACACTATTTTAACAGGACCTAGGATGGTGATCCACCCGATAGCATGAATTGTCATGGAAGCCAGGCCAATAGTGATTGGTGAGAGTACCCTAATAGAAGAACAGGACCTTAGCATTAACGCTCACCCGGATAATATCAGGCCAGACACTGAGGATCCGGAACCCGAGCCTGTGATCATTGGCACCAACAATATGTTGAAGTTGGCTGTTATCCCAAGCCATAAAACGGGAGATGGTAATGTCACCGGGTCCAAAGCATACAAAGGCAGGAATGCAATACTGACTGCATCACTGGGGCTTGCTGCAACCTAAATACTCTCAGAGTCATCCTTGAGAACACAGTGCTACATGGCGTAGATTGCCTTCATCCGGTGCAGACTGAGGGGCCACAGCCCCAGACATGACAGCTGGATTTCCTGATGAAAATCTCTCCAAATTACCGTCACCTAAAGAAGACTATAAAAGAAATCCCAACTCCAGTTAAGAACTAAGAACAATATATGATATCAAGGTAATGCTTCCTACTTGCTGTCTTTGAAAAGGCCATGATACTTGTATGTTTCTAGCGCTCTCAACATAGTACATGTTGACTTTGGTAAAATCCAGTTAGAGAGGAAAGTAATAAATTCTCATTATAACTGACCTTTATAATTTATATAAAATGTATCATTTTCTTATACTCTTCCTCCTTTCCTGATAATTTGCAAATTCAGTGTAAAACGTTAGCCACAAAAATTTATGTAGATTACTTGTGAGATATTCTTATTCATTTGTAATCTACATACACTATACTAAATAAAACTGCTGCTTGACAAGAAAAAAATATGAATCGGTGGATGCATAATTTGATGCCATTATTGGTAGGTGATAAAACCGCAGAAGGTGGGGCCGGCTGAAGGAGTGAGGCCTTGAGGGTGCCCTTGGGGACTATGTCTTGTCCCTGGTTTTGTCCTCTCTGTGTCTCTCTCCCCTCCCTCCTTCTCCTTTTATCCTTATTCTCTCTCTCCCTCCTCTCCCTCTTTCTCTCATTCTCTCCCTCTCTTTCCTTATCACTCTCTCTCTCTCCCTTTTTATTTTGAAACCAGGTCTCACTGAGTTGCAGAGGGCCTCACTAAGTAGCTGAGGCTGTCTGTGAACCGCGATCCTCCGGTCTCAGCCTCCCAAATGCTGGAATTACAAGCGTGCGCCACCACGCCCGGCTTTCATCCTCTCTCTTACTCTCTCGCTTCCTTTCTCTCTCTCTCCCTCCCTCCCTCCCTCCTTCCTTCCTTCCCAGCTTCAGTGAGCTGAGCACCTTTCCTCTGCCATACTCTTCCACTATGATGATTTTGCCTCGATGTTGTTTCAGGACTGACCATGCATTAAACCTTCCAAAACCATGAGCCGAAATAAATCTCGGACATGTAGGAGGAAAGTGTAGAGGTCACCTGTACTACGCCAGGACCACAGTTAATATGGTGCATTGCATTCTTGAGTTTTGTTAAATAAGTAGATGTTAGCTGCCCTGCCCAGAGGGGAGAATGACAGACACATACATGTTTGTTTAACTGTAGTACATATTTTACTATCTATGTGTGCCTTACAACAATGTGTCACACACCTCAAAAATATACAATACAATTTATTTTAATAAATAAAAAGTTAAAGACAGAGGAAATGCAAAGACGCTGCTGAGTGCAGTGGTATAGTGCTTGCCCGGCTCATTTGAGGACCTGAGCTCAATCCCCAGCACTGCACAAAGGACACTAACCAAGCAAAACCTTTCTAAACCGGCATGGTGCGTGTGCTTGTAATTCCAGTACTTTGGGGACTGAAATAGGAGGACCAAAGGTTCGAGGACAGCCTCGGCAACCTAGAGAGACCCTGTTTCAAAAATAAAAATTGGACTGGGGGTGTATCAGAGGTAGAATGCCTCTGGGTTTAATTCTCAGTACCAAGAAAGAAAGAAAGGAAAGAAGGAAGAAGGAAAGAAAGAAAGAAAAAGAAAAGTCAGAAAAGTCAGGCTCAAATAGTCAGATTTCCACTGCAAATGTCCGAGCAGGTATGGTGAGCTCTGTTAGATATGGTACTTGAAGAGCTCCGACTCAGCAGCCATCTATCTAATATGCCTAAACTGGGACATATAGTACCAGAAGATGAATCCCTGCATCTTTAAGCCTCCGATAATAAACACAAGATTTCATGTTTGGTCGTAAGTGCAATTCTCCAGGTTTGAGGCGACAGAGATTTTTATTAGATTCTCACGCATTGCCCTGGTTTCTGCTCGTTCTGCGTGTCGGTTCTGTCTTGTGCACACCCGCCCATGACGCCGGGCTGTACCCACTCAGGATGATAGCGCCTAGCCCTCCTCTTTCACTGTGGGATTATGTATAATGTTCTCCTAAATTACGCATGAATAATTCCAAAACACAAACATAAAAATACTATTTCTTTAGGGCTTGAGACTTCACTCCTGTCTAATAGTAAACCAAATACATTGGACTATTTTTAAAAGTGCAAATATTGTCTTATGCCTGCAGAGGCATATCGTATTTCATTGCCCAGAAACATGTGCTGAGACAGACACTTAAGAGATCAGTTAGAATTCCATGAGTTGGAAAAGAGACTTGATAAGAACAATATTGTGTCACTGCAGTGCATCTGCTAGGAGAGGGGCCTCCTGTCATCTGCTCTGTGGCCTCCTCTGGAATTAGCTCTTGGATGATTTTATATAAAAGACAGTTTCTGATAAATCTGGCTCAACAATTAATATGCAGTGTAAGTTGTGATTAGAGGGTTGAATTGGAAGTAATGAAGGTTTAAAAATAGAAAACAGATGTAATATTTTAAATGACATTTTCTTGGTACTGTATTTATTTCCCCCTTTCAGTAATTAGTAAAATGTTTTCAGTTTTTTAAAACAGCTTATTACTGTGAACACAATAAACCCATATGTGTAAAAAACAAATAAAAATGTGAGAAGCAGATGATACATCATCCTTGGGGTGTGGATAAGGAGAAACAGTGAGAAAATAGGCTGCTTAAAAATACACATAATGAGGATAGCATAACGACAACCACGAGCCGGGCGGTTCTGTGAATCTACTCCTTCTTTTACTGAACATAAATTTATGCTAGGAAGGGAAAAATCAGAAGGCAAAGTTTGCGGGGAATTATTTTAAAAAGTTCTTTTTTTTCAAAGAGGGAACAAACTGAAATATACTCTCAGCCCTTCTCAGCTAGTAAATTTCATGGATTTCTTTGTATTTTATTTTCATGTTTTGTTTTAATTTGCAGCTCTATGGAGTAAGGCACCACAATTCTATACATTTATAATGCTTAATGATCAAATCAGAGTAGCTAAACTTTGCATCTCTTTATATGCCCAGCAACAGATAAATGGGTAAAGAAAATGTGGTATCTATGTACCGTGGAATACTACTCACCTAGAGAAAGAATGCAGTCGTGGTATTTGCAACAGCACAAAGGGAACTGGAGGTCGTTAAGTTAGTGAAAAGCCAGATGCAGAAAGACAAATGTCTACCACCCTTTCTCACACGTGGGTATTAAGGGAAATGTCAGGGAAATGTCAGCTGAATGTAGAATAGCGATGACTTGGGGCTGGGCGCAGTGGGCAGAAGGAGGTTGGATAGCGGGTGCTCAGCAGAGGGACAGTGTGGGGACTGTGGCTCACAGGAACCTTCTCTATTTCCTACTCATCCCTGGAAGCAAAGGCTCAGAGAGCTCTTTAAGGCAGACTTGTCTGTGGGACACCTATAAATTGATCAACAAATATACTACACATAGTAACTCTGAAGAAAAGTGTGTGTTCCTGGAAATCTGTTCTTTTAAAATAAGTGATAAGCGAATAATCAATGAGTTTAAAATTATTATAATTTTATTGGGAAAATGGTGTAAACTTTGCTGTGAAAGTTACCTCTACCGAATGTTCAGTTGTACAAAGTATTGTGTACGTAACTGGTAGGTCGTATTAGAAATGTGTTGATGGAGCGTTTTCTAGCACAGCTGCCCTCTATCTCACATTATCAGTGGTGGGGAGTGCTAGACACAGGGGACACTGCTCTTCTGAGTCATGTACAGTGTGCTGCTCGGTGCTCCAGGCCACGGCAGTAGTGCCCTGCCCTCCTCCTTCAATGTTGTACGCTGGCATTCCTCTGTGTCCTTTACCCCACCTGAGTTCTATAAGGCTGACTTGTAAGGACCATGTTACCAGGGCTGTGTCTTTCCTCTGGTTTCCTGTTGGGTGTGCCCAATGGAAGGCACTCCAGAAATGAGACAGAGATGTCCTTAGGTCACAGGCTCAGACTAGCTAGGGCCGAGTCCCTTCCCAGAGCCAAGGCGTCTGCTGCATCAGCACTCGCTAGTTTTGCCTGCAGCTGGTAACAGGAGCAGGGGTTCGCAGTGGCCTCTTTCCTGCTGTTGGGAATTCCTGGCTGTTTTGCCATGCCTGGCTAGCTCCTACAATCCTGTCTACACCTCTGTAAGAAGTTCCCTCTTTACACTCCCTTCAAACCCCCTCTTATGGCCTTTTGTTTTCCTGCAGAGGCCCTGGCTAGTACACTGCTCTTGAGAGACAGATGTGCACGTAAACAACACTTTAGACCCAATACTATGACAACGATGAGTCAGAAGTACGATGGATGTGTAGGTGGGGATTTCTAGTCCGCTGCTCAGAACTCGGTTTACTTTCCTTCCCTAAGTGTGTTGAGCCCTGCGGCGTGGCAGCCAATGTGTCGCTAGTGTGACTCTTTGTTGGCAGGTTGTGACAGTTACTTGTACTTTTCCTAGACATTCACACATTCATTATTGTGATGTCGACACCCACGGGGCAGTCCAGTCCGTGGAGAAGATTTATTGAGGATAGTCATATAGTGTTTTATGTAAATTGTTATGACCATAATATATGGTAAGTGCTCATTTGCATTATTCTAGAAATGCATATCAAATATGAATATGATTTGAATGAATATTTTATAAATCATCAGATTATTTTTTATTTTTTGTCTTGCTACAGATGTCAAGAAAATGCATTCAAGCACTAATCCTAGAAGATCATGAGTAGCTGTTGAATGGATATATATATTTTTTGGTACTGGGGGGTGGAACCCAGGGGCTTTCTATCTTCTCTCTATACCCTCAGCCCTATTTTATAATTTATTTGGGAACAGGGTCTCACTAAGTTGCTGAGGCTGGCTTCAAACCTGTGCGATCCTCCTGTCTCAGACTCCCAAGCGCGGGAATTACAAGCGAGCGCCACCACGCCTGGCTGAATGGATATTCTGCATGAGAATATTGAGTATCTGAAGTAGTAATAATTCCACCGATTGTAGACAGTTGAACTAATAGTGATGAGGCTGCTGCTGCTCAAACTGCCAAGTCAACAGTGAAAGATGCCCGGTCTCTTGAATTCCACCCTTCCTACTCTGGCGGAGCTGCAGAAGAAGGAAGTGTGGGTGGGTGAAGACGCGACGTCACACCACTGGAGCGCCCACCTGCTCTTGAAACAAACAAGAAGTCAGCCAACATCACCAGATAAGCAGCGAGAATTACACGGTTCAGGATCTGCTTGGAGATCACCGGCTAATCAGTCCTCCAACAAACGTATCTCAGAAAACACCCGCTCTCCATGCCTGAGGAGAAGAAGGGACTTGCCGCAGTGTCCAACCCAGTGGCGATGGCTGAAGAAGTCTTGGCAATCGAAATACGCAACCTTATTGTTAAGGAAAGTGTCTACTCTTCTGCAGGAAGCAAGAACACATTTGAAGTGCTCAGTGCAGACTAATTAAACACGTTCCTAGAAATTCTTGTTTTCAGGTTATTGCAAGCCACCTTTCATAAGATACTACTGGTCCAATGATGAAGATCTGGGTATATCTGTCATCAAAAATATAATGTCGGCCAGGCGTGGTGGCGCACGCTTGTAATCCCCGCGCTTGGGAGGCAGAGACAGGAGGATCGCGCAGGTTCGAAGCCAGCCGCGCGCGCTGGCTTTAGAAGACCCTGTTTTCAAATAAAAATGTAAAAATAAGTCTAGGAGTGTAGCCTGGAGGTAGAAGGGCTTCCAGGAACCCCAGTACCACCAAAAAAAAAAATATATATATATATATAATGTCAAGAAATAATTTCTAGAAATTGAAAAGCATTACCTATTTTTGCAACAATAATCAATGGCAAGACAATATGGGAAATAGAGGTTTTTAAGTTCATCCTCTAATAAATATTACTCAAAATACATACGTGGAAATCGGTATCTTTGAAGAATGTTGGACAGTAGATGAGCCGATTGCCTGATGCTACAGACACAGTCTCCTGAAACAATTTGTAAGAAGCAAGGCTACACAATTCGGTTATACATTCTGGGTGCTGTGCAGAGTATCAGGATATTTCTATAACCTTGATTTGTGTTGTAAAAAAAAGTGTTGGAGAAGGATCCAGCTATCATCTTTTGCTTGTGAGTAAGGCAGTTACATGAATACTTGAAGTGGTGGAGAATTCATGATCACAATGCTTACATCTGATAAGCCCGAGAACGTTCTGGAACTCTTAGTTAAATGTTTTGTTCTGAACAAAATTATTAATGTGTTTAAAAAATAAATGACAAAAGTAACCTTGTTTTAAGAAAATGTCAACCCTCATTATTTTATTCTTTGGTTCCAGCAAGTGAGTTTTGCTTCAATCCAATTATAACTCTGAAAACAAATGAAATGTAATTACTTTTTTATTGACACATTAAAAGGAAATAACTGGCATACTCAGTACTGGTGCTCTCTTCTGAGGTGCTCCTGGTGCCTGTTGTCGTTAGTTAAGGCAAACTCGGGCAGTGGATGGGGCAGGAAGGTGGCTGAGGCCGCGGGGACAGCACGCAGGGAGGCGCCAGGCCCTCCAGCACGAACTGACGTGACAATAGGGAAGATGCAGGCTGCTGCAAAGCACGCCCAGGGCAAAGGCCCGCCCGCCCGCCTATTCTCCTTCCTTCCTCCTTCCTTCCTCCCTCCCGCCTGCATGCCCTTCCTTCCTTCCTTTCTTCCTGTCTTTCTTTTTGTGGCACTGGGGATTGAATCCAGAAACATTATACCTCTGAAATATACTCTCAGCCTTTTTTACTTTTTCTTTTAAAAAAGGGCCTTTCTACGTTGCTGAGAGTTTTGCTAAGTTGCTGAGGCTGGCCTTGAACCTGTGATCCTCTTTGTCTCAGCCTCCTGAGTACTGGGATTATAGGGGAAATGCCACCCTTTAGAATGCTGCCTGTCATGGCTCTTTATTCTCAGTTGCAAGGTTCTGAGCCATAGCGAGCCTGTTGCTAAAGGCTGCTACTATACCAAGCTTCTCATGGTTCTAGTCATAATTAAAAAGTTTGGACCTGCTACAATTTCTGTACCCCAGCTCACTTGGAGTCAGGTCACACTGAAGGAAGTGACTCGGAAACGCAGGGGGAAGGAGCTTGAGTGTCTAGGGATTTCGGCAGGTGCACAGTTGTGGGGTTGGAGAAAGTGTCTCAGGCCCTGAATTCCTGCTGTGCGGGTCTAAGAGCAGAGAGCACGTGTTCCTGGTCACCACTGTGGCTCTGTGCTGCCTACCTCATGCCCCGGGAGTCCTCGGCAGGGGGCTGAGAAGGTTTTAAACCTACCACAGGCCAAGGAACTCCCACGTGCAGATGCCGCAGATGCCGAAGAGGTGGTGACTGTGCCGTTGTCTGTGAGGTTTCAGATGGTAAACCATCAGGACCGGTGAGCGCCAGGCGCAGCTTGGGGTTTCATTCAGAAAGCCTCCTTCTCAGCTGGGCATGGTGGTCCACACCTGTAACCCTGGTACTTGGAAGATTGAGACAGGTGAATCACAGGTTCAAAGCCAGCCTTAGTAATTTAGCAAGTCTTTTAACTACTTTGGAAGACCCCATTTCCAAATTTAAAAAATTAGGGCTGGGATATAGCTTGATGGTAGAGTGCTCCTGGGTTCCACCTCTGCAACACACACACACACACACACACACACACACACACACACAGCCTCCTTCTCTCCTGGGACCTGGTGTACTGTGTACCCAGCTGCACTGCCCCTCAGGCCCCTGCAGTTTGCAAGCCAAGTTGGGAGCACGTGAGGCTCTCTTTGTCCCAGACCTTGGCATGGCTGGCTGACACACTATACAATCGGGTGAGGCTGGCAGTGAGACCCTCTGCTTCCTGGCCAAGTCTCCTCCTGTCTTCTGCTTCCTGGGGGAGGAAAAGGTGAGGAGGCTCTCAGCAGAACACCAGAAACCACGGCAGGACTACCAGCCCCAGCATGGATGTGGAGGAGGGCCCAGCCCGGCAATGGCCTCCCAGGATGGTCCAGAGCCAGATTCTGCAGCCGTCAGAAAATGGTGTCCCCTTAAACCTTGGGCGTGTTTAAAGTCCTCCTGGGCTCTTATTGCTGATTCTCCGATGCCGAGTCTGTGTGTGGTGAAATGATCTTACCCCGAAGCATGAAGCCTGGACCCCATTTCAAGTCTGATTTGCTTGGAAAGGGATTAGCCTTTAATTTATTCCAAAACATCAAGAATTATCCACAGGTCACAATGTACTGTCAGGTGAAGGGCGGTGTAGACAGAATAAAATACTTGCAGTAGTCTTTGCTCTCATATAAAAAAACCCAAGAAAGTAAAATAATTAAGAAGCATTGAAATGCGTGACATTATTAAGATGGTGCTTATGTTTCTAATACTTTACTCACATTTAATATTATTGACAATTATATTCCATGTTTCTATAGTTTAATATCCCAAGTTAGGGTAAATAAATAAATGAGATCGGAATGTGCTGGGCATGATTTTATATGTTTTTGTATGACATTAGAGCACAAAGGTCATTATATACGAATGGTATTAGTGCAGAGTTCAGTGGGAAGAACTGCAGGATTTGAGGAATTCATGATTTCACATCATTCATGTATTGATTTTTTCAAAAGTTGCCTTGAAAATCAAGACTTTAACGTTAAGAGACGGAGATTTTGACAGGGAATGCTAATATCTCTGGGACTTTTAATATTTCAGGCGTCTCACTACATTCTCCATGCTGGCGTAGTTTGTGATAAAAGTGGGCTGCCATTCTCATCTTGTTTAGATTTGCTGTTTGCCTCTGTCTCTTGTCCTTTTAATGTGGTATGTGTTAATCCTGACAAGGCTCCTCTGAGATGCCAGCCTCTGTGAGTCACTCAGTTTGGAAAGTCATAAGCTAAAATTTGGAAAGTCCAAACTTTTATTTGGAATATTTCTTCTGCCTTGCTTCTCTGCCTGTGGCTGGAGGAGGTGCATCTCCCTCTCTCTGTGCCCTCCTCTCTCTGCTCCCTGGCTGGAGGAGCTGAGCAGCTCTCCTCCGCCACACCTCCAGACTCATGGCTCTGAAGCCATGAGCCAGATGATCCCTTCCTCCTCTGCGTTGTTCTTCCCAGGTTCCTGTTCACGACCACAAACACAGAGGTAATGCAGCCCAGAGTGTTTGTCAAATAATAACAAATATCATGCACTAGACACTTGTGTGCTGATCTCTGTTCTTAGCACTTGATTCTAACTGGCTTGCCATACTCTGCCTGATGGTCATTATGCTCAGGGTTAGGGGCTGAAGACACAGGCCACGAGTGTCCCCATCATCGTAGAGCCCCGGAGCGCAGGAGCCTGGTCCACCTGTTCCTAGGGTGGGTGTCCTTGGGCTCTGTGTACACTGCACCCTACCAAAAAGGAATGCACTAAAAAGAAATGGGTTGAACATCCAAAGAAAAATAACACACATACTATCAAAACAAAATTCACAACGGGAGAAGTAGAGAATCTGAACAGCCTCATGTTTATTATAAAATTGAATAGAAATTTGTTAAAGAAAAGAAACTATCCATCAGGACCAAGTCATGATGGATTTACTGGTGAACTACACCAAACACTTATGGAGGGAAATTTCAATTCCCTACAATCTCTTCCAGAAGTGGAAGCAGGAAAACTTCTCCTCTTCCTAGTCTCTGAAGGCCTTCCACTTCCAAACCAGATAAAGACAATCAAAAAAAAGAATAAAGCTATAGAGAAATACCTGTCAGGAACACAGAAGTAAATGCTCTCCACAAGTATCAAGTAGAAGCCCATACTACACCAAAGACCTATGTACTCTGACCAAATAGGATGCAAGGCCGGTTCAGAGTTCAAAGATGCATCAGGGAAATGTGCCGTAAAGACAAAGAAGAGACAAGATCCTATCATCTGATGCAGAAAAGCCTTTGAGAAAAATGACCAGCTATTCATGATCAAAGCTCTCAAGGAACTAAGAAGCGACAGGAAGTATCCTAGCTTCACAAAATAAGTGCAAAATGGGGCTAATGTCATACTAAGTGATAAGGACCAAAAACTTCTATTCTAAGACTGGGATTCAGGGAAAGATAACCTATCTCACCTTTCCAGTTCATCAATGTACTAAGCTTATTGCCTGTAACCAGACAAGGAAGAGAAATGAAAGATCGCTAAATCAGAAATGAGGTAATAAAATTGCCTTTATTCACAGAACAAATGATTTTCTATGGAGAGAATTGTAAAGAATCTACAAAAATACAGCAATGTGGCATAAAAAAGGCCAGTTGCTTTTCTGTATTTGAGCAATGTGCAATTGAAATCTGAAATTGTAAAAATGCAATGCCGGGCTGGGATGTAGCTCAGTGGCAAAGCGCTTGCCTGGCAAGTGCACCGCCCTGGGTTCAATCCCCAGTCCAAAAAGACAAATAAATAAATAAATAAATAAATAAATAACCCCTTAAAAATAAGCTAAGAACAAACAAACAAACAAAAACCTTGCCGGGCGTGGTGGCACATACTTGTAATCCCTGCGCTTGGGAGGCAGAGACAGGAGGATGGTGTAGGTTCGAAGCCAGCCGCGCACGCTCGCTTAGGAGACCCTGTTTCCAAAAAAAAAAAAAAATTGTCTGGGAGTGTAACCTAGAGGTATAAGGGCTTCCAGGAACCCCAGTACCACCAACAAAACAAAACAAAAACATAAAAAATAAAAATAAAAAAATAATAAAAATGCAATGCCATTTAAAATAGAATGAAAAAGAGAAACAATTTGTGTATAAATTTAACAAAACATGTACTGTAGTATAAGAAAAACTACAAAACACTGAATATAGAAGTCAACAAATATCTAAAATCATGGAGATTCATCCCGTATTCAATGACTAGAAGACTTAGCAACGAAGGGAGGTTAATCATCCCCAACTTGGTCTTTAGATTCAATGGGATCAGAGTCAAAATCAAGTTAATCTTTTCTGTGTATATGGACAAATCGATCTTGATATTTATGTGAAAAGGCAAAGATTTCTATAACAATGCATATAATACTAAATCAGAAGCACAAGGCTGGAGGACTTTTTATCAACTTCAAGACTTATTGTCAACCTACACGAGTCATGACAGGGTGGAGCGGCTAGAGTTAGGAAAAAGAGAGGTCGAAGAAGAGAATGAAGAGACCAGAGTCATCTTCGCACAGCACAGGCAGCTGACTCTGGACAAAGGTGCAGGGCCACTCAGCCATGGCGCTATGGGGCATCCAGAACCTACACAAAGACTTTACCCCTCCGCAGAGATTACCTTGAAATGGACCATAGGTCAAGGCATAAAATGTGGACTATACACTCCTTCAAGAAAACACAGGAGGAAATCCACGTCACTTAGTTAGTGATGAGCTTCTAACATTACAGCAAGCCAGGAGCCAGGATCTGGGAAAGGGAGACGTCACGGATCCATGCTGGAATTAAGTGCTTCTGCTCTGGAAAGAGATCAGGAAAAATTACTGTTGATGTAACAAACTTGAAGGTTGATAAGATCAGATTTGAGTCCTCAGCCCTAAACACACACAGGTAACTATGTGAGTGGTGGACATGCTAATTATCTAGATTATACCACCATTTAATGATCTATAGTGTCAAAATATCGTGCTAGATCCTCAAATAGACACATTTTGATCAAATTTGTCACTTTATATGTCACCAATACTGAAAAGAAGATGAGATGCACTTAGTACTAATTTTATTGAATATTAATAGCATTTTCAAGTAAATAACTCCAAGCTTACAGCAATTTACATTTGCTTTATATTTGTTTTTCTCTGACTAGAACTTATTTAAGAGAAATTTAACTTTTATGGATTTGGATTTTAAATAACACAGTAATTTAGCCGTGTAGAATTTCCACCAATTTAGAGAATGCCGTTCATGACTCTCGTGCTTAATAGTAAGCTTGATCACAGACCGGGAGGGACAAGGAGCTTGTTGTCCATTAGAACTCTTGAGCTGCAGAGCTGGGCTTCTGGGTACCTGCCAGTGTGGCCCAAATTATGCTACGCATCTCTTCTGTACTCCCAAGGCACCCTGGGTCACTGGGCCCTGTGAGATTAGGGGTGGAACAGTATTCGCTGGAGATGGCTAGGAGCACAGTCAGATTCTCTGGCTCCTCTGCTTCTGGGTGAACCTCCGCGGGGTCAGATAAACCCTTCTCTCTCCTGCGACATGGCGCTACAGTGCAGGTGTCTGGGTCACCCCTGGAGGTAAGACTTTGGAATTCCCCTGACACCAGATCAACAACATTCACCACCAGGACCAGGTGTGGGCGGAGGCTGGAGGGAAGACAGTCCTCGCTCACCTCAGTGATGGATGCGGAGGAAGAAATGAATTAATTGTTCCATGTCGTTTGAAAGCCATGCTCTCTGCAAATGTTGAAACTGGTTCGAATTGAAACAGAACACTGGCCTCCCAGCCAGGGCCAGGCTCGCTTTCAGTGACCGTGGCACACACGCGGCTCGCGAGCCCTGTGCAGGTGGAAGTGTGTGTTCGTGCAAGCGGGCCATTGGAGCTGGGAATTTTCCCAGTGAGCTACAATTACGGATCCACGCTGCACTGTTGAAGGCAGCTTCATAGCTGAAGAATTCTTGAAGGAGTGCCTCCAAGGACACCTGTGCCTCATTAGCTAAATTGATATTTGCCACGTTGGACAGAGAGCAAAAGAGACTCGAGAGTTTCTTCTCTGAGAATTTGGAAAAGGCGCTGAGACAGGTGGGAAAACGTCCCATGTTCTCCCACATCGTGGAAAGCAGAACAAAGAGGCAAAGGCTGCTTGACCCTAGGACCCTGAATCGCAAACAGCCATGTTCTGTGTGCCAGTCAAACGCATTCATTACAGAGCAGTGGCCCCGCGTGTCAGCACAGAGGCAGCAGGCGGGCCCGCACCGGCTTCCCCCAGGACCTGTGCACGCCTCCAGGACCCTTTTTTGAAGCCAGGGACATTCTACCTCCAAATTACACCCCCAGCCCTATTTTTTATTTTTTATTTTGAAACAAAGTCTGTCTGAGTTACAAAGGGCCTCACTAAGTAGCTGAGTGTGGCCGTGAACTGCGATCTCCTGTCTCAGCCTCCTGAATACTGGGATTATGAGCATGTGTCCCCACGTCCGGCTCCAGTACCCTCTTGAGTGCGCTGTAGGTGTGTTCATTCTCTGGTGCAATCACAAATGTTGCTTTTCGTCTTTAAACTTGAAAAGCTTAGTAACAGGCTTAGGCTTGGCAAAAGCTGATGGAAAGCCCAGTTTACCAGGAATTAAAATCCACCATCAGGGACCGAGCCTCAGCTCCTTCTGCTATGAGGTTTGCTCATCACAAGTCCTGGAGAGGAGGTGGACCTGCCTCTGGACACACAGCATCTTTAAAGAAATGTAAGGAACCCCACATCGCAGGAAGGAAGAAATATCAAGGGCATTTTTAACTTTTCTCAATTACATTATATTGTATTGCTGATTAAACATTCCATCTGTTCTCTTTCACGAATATTGTACTTCTTCCTTTTCTGTTTGGATGGAACACAAATGCTGAGACGTCACTAAGTTGATGGAATAATGAGCTGGTGGTCATTAAATAAATAGCTTTATTTAGGAAGAAGAATGACTCCCACCTATGGTGGTGAAAGAGACTGTGCATTCAGTGGTGTCTACTGCTTGCACAGCAGATGGAGTCTAGGTGTGGCAGGTTAACAGAGGAAAGACGATGCTTTGTCTTTTGGAAATGGAACCTCTGGGCTAATGTCCCCCCTGGGTCACACCTCATGAGGTGGCGGGAGGGATGAAGGGGTGCGGAGGGGTCTCCATGGGTCTAAACAGTGAGGACTGGGTGGGAGGGTGGCTGGGGTGACCTATCTTTGCATTTCACTCTGAGATTTGTCTCTGGCACTTGGCCTGAGACTCTGTTACCCACTTGAACTGTTGGCCACTAGTCAAAGGAACAAAATTAGGACAGCAGGCACCTCCTTTCTGGCAGTTGCTGCTGCGAGGTGTGCACCTCTCCGGGGCTCCTTGGGGCCAGTGGGCTTGAGGCCTCTGGTATTCAAGCTTCTGACCTCTGACTGCCTGGATGCCAGTCCTGGCCTCCTGCAGTGCAAAATGAATCGGCTGGAGACTCATTAGCTTTGTGTACAAGGAAATGCACTATTTATTTTATGCAGAATATAAGTTTATGATTTTCATGAGGATAACTAATTGGACATCACTATAGATAAAAACAAGGTCCTCTCTAAAAATTCTGTGTGGCCACTAATATTCACTGACAAACACATCAACATGTGCAGGTCATTCTCAGAAGAGTGGCATGTATGTGTGTGTGTGTGTGTGTGTGTGTGTGTGTGTGTGTGTGTTCTTACACACTACAAGGATCCAAGATGGTCCTGTGCTCTGATAAGCATTACCGCATCTTAGAGCCTCTGATCCTGAATCCACCTTCCAGGAGAGCGAACAAGATGGTGGTGGGAAGGAAAAGTGGAGGAGATCAAAACACTGAGGGAAAACTAGTCAGAAACTTGTTTTAATCCCTAAAATCGCTAGTTGTGAATACCCCATGCCCACAGCTGGGGCTCAAAGCCCTTTATTCTTTGACTCTTGGGTGAAAAGATGGCCCAGGAGGGCATATCCTCCTCTGTCTGGACCCCTGGGCTCCTGGAGTTTGGGGAGTTCTTGGCCTGCGCCTGGGGGAGTCCTTGAGCAGAACTATGTCTGTGGGGCAGGTGGGAAGTGTGGGAGGAAGCCGGAGTAGCCTACTGTCCAGGTGGCTGCAAAATGCCCTTCCCCACCTCTGTGGCAATAATTGAAACCACGCACTCTCTGGCTCTGTCTGCCACAAGCCAAGGAGACCCAGGTGGGGATGTGGGAGACAAAGCTGGTGCTATGGGTTGGGTCTGGTGTGTCCCCCAGGGCTCATGTGTTGAGGGTGCGGTCCCCGATGCAGGGCTCAGGGGTAGCACATGGCGGAAGAGGCAGCTCACTCGGGACATTTCTGCCTTGGAGCCAGCTGCCATTATTGACTGAGCCTCCAAAACTATGAACCAGATGAACTTTTCCTTCTCTAAGATGTGCTTGTCAGGTACTTTGGTCACAGCTACCAAGAAGCTGACCAAACCAGTTAGCATTTTCTAATCTTGGGAAAGAAGAACCAAGTTAAGGATGTGGAAATTCATTCAGTCTTTAGCAGGTCCCTGCACTGCTGCAGCTGTGGCCCAGGTGACCACTGGACACTGATGCAGCTGTGGCTCAGGTGACCACTGGACACGGCTGCAGCTGTGGCCAGGTGACCACTGGACACTGGCAGTTTTCTTCTCTTTCTCATCCTGGGGTCAGCAGTATGGTCCTCTTTATTGTCCTATGA
Organism: Muscardinus avellanarius; assembly: GCF_963383645.1. NCBI lineage: Eukaryota > Metazoa > Chordata > Mammalia > Rodentia > Gliridae > Muscardinus > Muscardinus avellanarius. The sequence continues at coordinate 1,094,891 of NC_137803.1, forward strand.
GGCAGACATCTAACTAGCTACAGCCTTGATGCACACAGGGGTGCCTCCCCTTAAGCACAAGGCTCCGGGGTGGCCCCTCCCAATGGAATCAGCACCTGTGGACACAAAGCTGGGCTAGAGCAATGCGTGCGTGGGTATTACTGCCAGCATGATTAACATTGTGATGTCAGACTATCAAGCACCAATAATGGCACAGAAATGGGTCTGTGGGATTTGAGCTTTATATGTGTGGACTCTACGGAACTCCTGGCCTGGGGACTGAAACACACACAAAAAGAAAGGGTTCCTGAGATGACAGAGCCAAGCATTGAGGAGAGATGAGCTGACAGGCAACCACCTGCTGCCAGCATCCGTAACCTCCCTGAGGCACCAGCTGAGACGGAGGACGTCTCACTGTCACATAGAAGCTCCTTGTCCACCACAGAGGAGAGAGCCGCGTCTCACGCCGGCTCCCGGCCGCTGCTGCTTTCCTGTTCTGCTGGAAATGATAAGGGAAGGGGGCTTCCCAGCCAGAAACTGATAATGAACGGGGACAGAATCATCTGCATATGTCGACCAACCGAGGTGCATCCTCCTGACACTTCCGAACATGGGCAATGTTAGAGGAACTTCTGGAGCAGGGCCTTGGATGCAGAGAGCAGGAAAGTCACCCTGCGCATGGCAGACACAGACACGGAAGGTGGCTGCATCTCTGCATGTCTGACACAGAGCGTCAACTGTCCACGGATGCTCCAGGGAGCGTGTCCAGAAACATGCAGAGCCCACAGACACACGGGGCATGTGCGTGTAGTGTGGGGGCCCCCTTCTTCCCAGTGGCTGCTTGGGTGCCATGCTGCCGGCCCGACTCCACCCTGTGGACGAAGGGGTTAACGCTCGGCATCCTTAGTACTCAAGGTTGCCCCTCGTCAGCGTGACTTCCATGCTCAGAGTGGTCCCCGTACAATATTCTTTGGAAAGCACACTTGTCAGGGTCCATTTGTGACCAGCCACCTTGATGGTGACATCAGCCGTGCCTGCGGTTTGCCTTTTGACCTTACAGAGACAGCAGACGGGCCAAGAATAAATCCTGGTCATTAGTGAGAAGGCCAGTCACTGGGGAGACGGAAATGGGAGTCAGGCGCTCTGCTCCGGGCTCCTGTTATCTGACCAGAGCCGTGGGCTCTGATGGGGGATCTCAAGACCGCAGTGGTCCTTTCTTACCTGCTTCTCTGTCTCCCTGTCTCCTGTCTCCCGTCCCTCCCTCCCTTTTCTCCCTCCTTTCTTTTACCTCCTCTCTATCCTCCCTGCCCTTCATATCTCCCTTCCTTCACATCTGTAGTAAAGTAGCTGATGTCCTCTTTGGGTTCCACACATTCTTGTTGAATTGAAGTCTTACCAAATTGTTACTGCGGTGTCGCGTGAGCCAGTGAGATGCCGTATCTCTGGGTTTGACGCCTATTAACCATCCGTAGCATATAAATAAGGGAGCTTGGGATGGGACAAGGATTGAGGACGGGAGCACTGCAGATAAGGTTACGTCCATCCAAGGTTTCACTGCCAATCTCACCAACGTGTGTGGGGCGGGAGGGAGACGGCGGGGAGGGAGAGGCGGGCATGCGAGGGAACCCACTGAGTGCGGTGTGTGTGTGGTATCGCTTTGAATCTCACTATGATGTGTGGCTGTATTGCACCAATAAAAATATTTAAAAAGAAACACATTCATGGCATGACTCCTGACTGTTTAAATGTGAGAGGTCTTCTTATTTTCTGTTCTATCTGTTCACGAGCAGCTTTAGGAGAACCTACTCTGAGCCAGGGCCAGAGGGCCTGCTTTCTGTGATCCTCGGGGTGGGGAGAGCTCCTGGACTCTAGCCTAGGGCCTCCAAGAAGAAGGCTCTGGTGTCAGCTAACATGTTTTGATTTAAAAAAATTTTTTTTGTGATACTGGGGATGGAACCTAGGGGCATTCTACCTCTGAGCAAAACTCCCAGCCCTATTTTTTATTGTTTATTTTTGAAAGAGGGTTTCACTGAGTTGCTAAGGGTCTCACTAAGTAGCTGAGGCTGTCTGAGAGTTGCAATCCTCTTTTGTCAGCCTCCTGAATGCTGGGATTACAAGCATGTGCCACCAGGCCTGGCTACATTCTGATATTAAAAATTCTTAGATACGATTATTCCTCATTACCAAGAAACAATGTATGCTAGGGTTATACTTCACTTTCATTTATAAATTCTGAAATGTGAAGATAACATAAAAATCAACAAGTCTTCTTGAAGTTCCCTTTGGCAGACATACTTGTCAGGTGGTAAGCATTCAGAGCGTCCCTGACCCTGAGGAGCCGTGTTGTCTGCCCAGGCGGAGTCCACGCTCTCCTGAACTCACAGGGGATCAGTCTATGCTATCTCTTTACGAAACTGCACTTAGAGGATAACTGAGTATACTTTGAAAGGATTTTAAAAACTGAAGAAATTAGTTTCCAAAAGTAAGAAATTGGATGCTGTCCCTAAAACGCAGAAGCAAGGGAGAAAAGGGGTCGTAGGAGGAACTCTTGATGAAGAAGGAGAAACCACCAATGGGCAGATAAGGAGGCCTAACTAGGGGGATGGGAGGGGAGGGGGAAACTCCCTAACGTACATGACGCACGTTCAGAACATATCAGTCAACACTAAGCCAAACATGAGAAGGAGGGAGGGGGGAGAGTGGGGTGGGAACTGGGGAAGGGCTGAATGAGCGATGTGTGCGTGTGCGCCTTCACCAACTAGTACTCCATTAAGATGGATGACTACAGTGCACCAATAAAATTTTTTAAAAACTGAAGAAATAAGCATTGCTTTTGCAAAAATTTCCTACTTTTGAATTCCTTCGTAAACCGGAATATTGGGTAGCAGGATCATAAGCTTTCAGCCCACAGCTCCCATACCGAGAGCAATGGCTCCTGACAAGGTGAGCCATCGAGGCACCAAGAGACCTCCCCGGCGCCGATGTGGGCACACGGAGAGTGCACGGGGACTCGGTGGGGGTCATGAGCGTGCTACACGTCACTGTGAACGTGGCAGAAGCATTGCTAGGGAGGAACACGCATACAGGGGCAGCTCTCTAAACAAGTGCTTGCTACAGTTAAGTTAGCTGACCCGCATGGTGTAAAGTTACCTTGCAGACAAATGAATTCACAAACAGAACATGATTTTGTGTCGCGAATGTCCTGTCACTTGCTGATAAACGTTCACCTATGTCCCGTCACACCTTTCCCTTCCTGAGGCTGAAACCTGGCACGTGAGAGGCCTGCGTTCATGGTCAGAGCAGTGGCTCTGAGATCCGGTCCTAGGCTAGTAACCCGAGGAAGGTGGAGCCGGCGGCTAATCCTGTCATGAGCAAAACCCCTGGGAAAGACCCAGCACTTAGAAGTAGAAGGTGTGGCCAGGGAAGTAAAGCACACACAGACGAAAACATGGGCACATGTTATGTGTTTCTGAGGAGATGTCTGCATTGGAAACTGACAAAATGCAAAACCACTGCTTTTAGTGCAAATTGTTTAAATTCTGTGCAAAAATCAGAAGCTCACTGGTTCACAGAAAAGGATGTGTACACATGTGTGAGGTGTACATGAGGGTGCACACGTATACACCTGTGGGACCATGTGCGTTCTTATGTGTGCACATGGATGTGTGCAGCGTGTGTCTTTTCATGGCACAGGCAAGTGTGTATGGGCACGTGTGTGTGTACTGTGTGTACCAGGAAGAGTCTGCATGTGTGTTTAAATGTGTGTGCTTTTTGTGTAAATAGTCAGTTTGTTTTTTTTAACATATTCAGGGTTTTTTTTTTCTCCCCCTTTGCAGAAATAAAACCAAACACCCCAGGGCTAATGTGCTAATTATCAGTGGCTGTGCACGCCTCCCCAAAACATCTCTTCTATAACCCCTGGAAAAATTCTGACATATTATAAACTGTTTGAATTAGCGTAAATCAGTAAACAACAAATCGGTGCCAGCCCAGTAAGGGACGACTGCAACGCATACCAAGTGACTGAGTTCAACAACACCAAGGTTAACGCCGCGCATATCAATGCAATTCAGCTCGAAATATTTACGAGTTTACAGAAGGTGGAAGACAGTCGGCGGAAGGTGCAGGGGGTCACAGGGAAATCGGGTGTGCGCTGGCTCTCTGACTGCGTGCACGTGGGTGGACCGGACAAAACACACAGGAAGCACAGAGACACCTCCACCAGCATGCAGGAAGACGCCGGGTCCCCCCAGTCCTTGTTGAAGGCACAGCTCTAAGTGTTCAGGGGTGACAGTCAGATGAAAGCACACATGTGACCAGGCAATCGCTCCTTAGGACAAGCACCCTCTCTAACCTACACAACAGGGAACCCAGGAACCACTACCTCTGAAGAATCTCCAGGACCAGTTCTCTCTCTCTCTCTCTCTCTCTCTCTCTCTCTCTCTCTCTCTCTCTCTCTCTCTCTCTCCTCTCTCTTCCTTGTGGTCCTGAAGATTAAATCCAGGAGCAGGAGTCTTCTACCTCTAAGCTATATTCCCAGCCTTATTTTATTATTTTTAAATTTGAAGCAGGGTCTCACTAAGTTGCTAAGGGTAGCCTTGAACTTGTGACCTTCCTGTCTCTGCTTCACAAGTTTCCCTTAACATTTAAACCCTCTCTGATATTTGTACTTGTGACAGAGTCTTCTGACCAAGTAACCATTGTTCTTTTATGCTACCATGGCTTCACATATATTTAAAAAAATTTAAAAGCTTTTTGTTTTGGTACTGGGGCATTCCACCTCTGAGCCATACCCCCATTCCTATTTTTCTTTCTTTTTAGAACAGGATCTCACTAAGTTACTGAAGAACTCACTAAATTTCTGAGACTGGCCTCGAACCTATGATCCTTCTGTCACAGCCTTCCAAATACTAGGATTACAGACATATGCCACCACACTCAGCTTATATTTTAAATTTACTTGACTATTACTGATGGTTAAACATGTTAGTATGTTTAAATATATCCTGAAAGATTTAGCCATGGCATAAACTACAACTTTTGGGTAGAATATTCATCAAGTGTATTTATAATTAGGCTAACACAGTATAAACCACAGTTAATGTTTCATCAACTGCATCATATTTTTAATTTCTTGGGACAAAATGTAGAAGAACAAAAATACTCTCTAAGTTTCAGGTAAGTTTAAAAAGGAATAATTAAACATTCTCTTCTAAATATGAAACTCTTACGTCTATTCTTTGTCTCTCCAGTGAAGATTAGCACAATGCCAGATGCCCGTGAGGAGTTCAGAAGAATATGTCTGAATGAAGAGATGGAAAAGTGAATGGATGGATAGTGAGTGGGTGTATAAGTGAGTGGGTGGATAAGTGAATGGGTGGATAAGTGAATGGGTGGATAAGTGAGTGCGTGGATAAGTGAGTGGGTGGATAAGTGAGTGGATGGATAAGTAGATGGATGGATAAGTGAATGGGTGGATAAGTGAGTGGGTGGATGAGTGGGTGGATAAGTGAGTGGATGGATAAGTAGATGGATGGATAAGTGAATGGGTGGATAAGTGAATGGGTGGATAAGTGAATGGGTGGATAAGTGAATGGATGGATAGTGAGTGGGTGGATAAGTAGATGGATGGATAAGTGAATGGGTGGATAAGTGAGTGGGTGGATGAGTGAATGGATGGATAAGTGAATGGGTGGATAAGTGAGTGGGTGGACGAGTGGGTGGATAAGTAGATGGATGGATAAGTGAATGGGTGGATAAGTGAATGGGTGGATAAGTGAATGGATGGATAAATGAATGGGTGGATAAGTGAGTGGATGGGTAGGTGAGCAGGTGGATCAGTGAGTGGCTGGATAGGAGAAGGGTGAACATCTCAAGTGACCAGTTAAGATGGAGGAAGTTTTCAGGAAGCAAAATCTGAAATTACTTTGTTAAAGGATGTTGAGCCTTTCCATTTCAAAAGGCTCAGGGGAGCACCACTGTCACTGTGGAGGAGGGGTGCTCCTGGGCTGCAATCCCCAGGACCTGCGCATCTGCGAAGACTTATGGTTCTTAAGAGATGATGGTTCCAGACATATGGTTTAATCATGGCGTGTTTAAGCTTTTTCTTATCTGCTTTCAAATTCATTTTTCCTCCTACTTGATTCATTGTTACCACATTTGGGTTAGTTGGTCTTCCCTAAAAGGAAATGCATTTAAATCCATCAATATTCATGTGCTGGATAGAATTTTCAGTGACCGGTGGGCTCTCTGCAGGGACTGTCCAGTTCTGAGGCTGCATGGGGCCTGGTCCGCCCAGGTGGAGTCTGCTGGGTCGGGTTTGCAGAAAGTACAGTGATGCGGAGCAGGAGGCAGAGGCCGGCAGGAGAAGCGTGACCTGGATCTGACGTTACTGTGTTTGTGTCAGCCTGGCTCTCTCTATTTCCCTAAACCCTGCCTTATCATCAGGCCCGACAGAGTCCCTTACTCTTAGAATGGATTGAAGTGAGTGATAAGGACTCAAATAAAACAAAGTCACCCACTACTTTTTCATATTTCTCTTGCTTTAGGTCCTAGCAGAACCTACTGCCAGCGTGAACTCTGTTTATTAATGCATATGTTGAGGTGGGAAGGATTGGAGACAGGTCCAGGAGCCGGCTCTCAGACTCCAGCCCACCGGGCAGGCAGAGGGTCCTGGAGGAGAGTCCCCAGAGCAACAAGTGCCTCGTGTGTCCATGGAGGGGCAGAAGGGCTCTATTCCAGACTGTAAGGGTGGGCCCCAAGTGATGCAGCTAACTGGGCACCCACACATGGGAATCGAGTCCATAAATGCCTTCCTGTTGGAACTGGAAGCCACCATGGGGAATGTGCCTTCCGACGGGAGAGATGCTTGTTGCTGCTTCTAGTGCACTGAAACCTCTGGAATGGATAGTGCCATCTTATGGTATTGGTGCCCATCACTGACCTGAAGAAAGAGATAGTTCACATGGACCAACCTAACAGGCTCACACATGCACATCTCAAGGCTGGGTGTGTAGCTCGTGACGAGAACCTTAGCTTTGTGTGTATGAGGCCTGGGTTAGATCCCCAGCACCGATAAATAAACTAATGGATAAATAAGCAAATAAAAAGCAAACAAGCAAATAAAAAATTTATAACTGTCCATCTCTAATCTCTCTTTACTTTCGATGATAGCCCTCGCGGCGGGCAGGCCTGTAGTGCGCACAGCACCTGGTAATGGGCCGCACGTGAGATGTGAGGGACAGGAGGCCGTGTGCGTGTGGCGGCCACGCAGGGCCCAGGACCCTCCTCTCGCCCTCACTGCTCAGTCCCTGGACTCTGGGGGCCCGGCCAGGCCCCTACGTGAACGGAGCCTTCAGCGTAACAGGAGTCTGCGCCTGGATCTCGGGGCTGGTGTCTCCTCGGTGCATTCCAAGCCCCAGAGACAAACTTTGGAAGTGGAGAGGCTTCTGCTGTGAACTCAGAGCTATCCTGCCCTCCTTGCTGTGGCCCGTCCATGGCGCCCACAGTGCCCTCCCTGACCACCCACCATGGCTGTGCGCCCTCTGGGCAGCTGAGTCCAGGCCCACTCTGCCGCCCCTGACTGTCTGCTCCCTGCCTGGTGCTCTAGGCCGAGCCCACAGCTGTCCTGAGCATCCTCACCATGAGAATATCTCACTGGAGGAGGACCCAGGTCTCCTCCCACAGGGCAGGTGTTCAGGGACCGCGGCTGCCATGGGGGACCCCGGCTCAGGGGCTGCGGGAGCAATAGCACGCTCTTCCTCTTCTTCCTGGGCTCCCAGGACTGAGCAAGGAGCTCCTCTTACACTAATGCAATCAGTCCTGATCAGTGCAGCACCTGAGGGCCGGAGGACACGCAGGAAGTGTTGGGTGAGCAAGTCTTCAAAGCGTCACGTCCACGGGGCTTTGACAGTTCAAAGGCGCTGGCTATTAGGGTCACATACACAAAGCACCTTCTCCATTAAGTCACCCAAATGTATACAATGGAGACAAAACTTTCTGAGGCAGACCAAACAGATACCGGATCTGACCATTTCAGGAGCCATAGGGGTGTGTGAGTGTTCATGCGTGGATGTGCACACGTGCCACTGGAGGGCATGTAAGTGTGCATGCGTAGAATATATGTAGGTATGCACACGTGCCACTGGAGTATATGTGTGGAATGTACGTGGATGTACACACATGCCACTGGGTGCATGTGTGCATGCATGTAATGCAAGTGGATTGCACACATGTAATGTGAGTACACGTGTGTGTCTGAAATGTACATGGATGCACACACATGTCACTGTATGCATGTAATGCAAGTGGATGGCACACATATAACACAAGAACATGTGCGTGCGTGTGTGAAATGTAAGTGGATGTACACACATGCCACTGTATGCATGCATGTAATGTAAGTGGATTGTACACATGTAACATGAGTACATGTGTGTACATGTGTGGAGTGTACATGTATGTGCATACATGCCACTAGGTGCACCTGTGTGTACATGTGTATAATGTACGTGGCTATGCACACATACCACTGGAGTGCATGTATGTGCATATGTGTGAAATGGATGTGGATGTGCACACATAAATTTGCATGGCAGAAGTAAGAAGGGCATTTCTGCAGAGAAAAGATGGGCAAAGGGAAATGGCCTTTGGAGCCGGGCGTGGTGGGCACGCTTGTAGTCCCAGCATTCAGGAGGCTGAGATAGGAGGATCACGGTTGGCGGATAGCCTCAGCTACTTAGTGAGGACTCTGCAACTTAGTGGGACCCTGATCCAAAATAAAGAATAAAAAATAGGGCTGGGGTGTAGCTTGGAGGCAGAACGCCCCTGGGTCCATCCCCAGTATGGCACAAAAAAGAAAAGAGAGAAGAGAAATGGGTTTCTGAATTCTGGAGCCTGGGCAGCAGCAGGGCTGCATGGAGACTCATGTCCAGAGCCACTTTCTGCCCTGTTTCCCAGGTGGGACGTGCCGCTCTAATCCCAGGCGGCATAGATTTTTATTGAGGTCTGATGAAGTCCGGAGGGAAAGGAACCCTGCCCTAGAGAAACAAGCACAAGGAAAGAGGGCGGCTTGAATACAAACTAAGGAGCTCCCTCACAAACCAGCCATCAGAGGTACTCTAAGAATGTCACTATCTTTTATACCATAATCCTAGCAGAAAAATTCACTGGAATTGTATAAATGTATAGATACTGTAAGAATGTAATAGTTTATAGTGTAAGTCTAACAAAATGTTTTTACCGGAATTGTGTAGACGTATTCAACAGTTAAGGGTCTGTACATAAACGAGTTTTACTCACACGTTGTCATGCTCTGTAGGTGAGGTTGGCTAGAAACACTGGCAGTCGGATATCCACCAAGCCTTGATACTGGAACCCAGAGATTACTTGTTCCTCTGGACACGCTGTCTTCTTACCACACAGATGAAGTATGGGCTGAGTGTGTTTGTAATAACCTTTTTCCTCAAAGTTTTTAATAAATTCCCTCCCTCTTAGAGTTCCTAATTCCCTGAATAAAAAATAAACGGAATGGAAATGCCCAAGACATTTATCTGGGGTTGTGCCCAAAGTAGTATAGTGGAAAATATACATAAGTTTCACGAGCAGGTGCACAGGGGTGACTTGGAGAACCCAGCGAGGTCTGCAGCAGCTGCTGTGTGCCTGGGAGTCTGCTCTCCCTTTAGGAAATCAGGTTGACAATGTTGACCATCAGGAAATGTCACTGGCGGTGGTCCTCATCTGCTGGAGACATTATTTTTCGGAATCCTCTGAATTCTGGGTGAAATCGCTTTCAGTAACAATGGCCAGGGAGCTGCAGAGGCTTGAGCAGCCCATGAAGCCCAAGCGCAGCACCCAGTGGTATGTCCACTCCCATCATGGCTCTGATTTCAGCGTCTCATAACTACATTTTCCTAAGTGGTTTCAGTATTGACGGATTGATTTCAAACTCATTTTATGGAAATCTCGCGGTTTAATGAGATGGCTTTCCAGTGCCTGACAGCCGCGCTTTTCATTAGTAACAAGTGCCGCGTGGCCGTGGAGGAGGCCGTTGGATGTCGAGGAGCCGACTTCATCCACAGTTGATCAAAAGCCAGAGACAGCCCATCGGAGAGCGCTGATCTGCACACAGAGCCACCTCGTCAATTAGGAGCAAATGGCCAAGAAAAGATGTATTCCTAGCATCTGAGTTAATAACGGAGATGGGTAAATGAAATTTGCTAAATCAAGATGAAATACATCGCCCAGTCTCTGTCAGCCTGCTCTCGGTTGGAGGATGGAGATACAATTGATCGGCTGGTCTCCACCGGGGCGCGGAGGTCTGCACTGGGGGCCGCCATGCTTTTGCTAGTGGCAGCCTTTAAAGCAACAGCATGAGAGAAGCGTTGTTTCTAGTTATCAGTCTGCATTAGTTGGGGTTGTTGACTTTTCTGGAAATGTGCTGAAAGCCAGTGTGGACTGAGGTTTAGAGTTTTCTTAAAAATTTCTTAAAATTTTGGATTAAAGTGAAAATTCTTCTTCTCGGGTGATGGGTAAGCTTCCCACGCCCGTCCTCCAAGGGAGCACTTGTGCGTCTCCAAGAAGAGCAAGGCGTGCTTGGTAGCCTGAGGTCAAAGGGTTAGCCCAGAGAGTAGTGGGGAGCAGCAGAGTTGGAATCAGCGATCCCAAGAACCCAGGCACTGGCGGTCTCTGCAGGCGCAGCATTATAGGTAGTAAAACCTTTTTGCTGTATTTAGAATTAAGTCTTTGTGAACTGAAATCATTTGAAGACAAGAAATAAACCATCAGGGTGAGCTTGTAAGGGATGAGAGCCGTCTTTGTGAGGGGGTGGGTCCCAAGGACCCTGGAGGCTGATGCCTGGTAGAGCAGGGGCAACTTCCTTTGCACACATTACTGCTCCTGACCCCAGTCCTAGGCACACAGAACGTGCATCGCAGTTACAGGAGCTGAGGCTGAGGAGTGCTGGGCCCTGCTGCTCCTTGTGGCTGAGCCGGGCGGGCTTGGTGCAGGTCCCAGAGTGCAGAGCATGAGCCTGGAATCCTGTATGAATGCCTCAGTAATCAGCTCCCCCAGAGACACGGGCTTTTGACTCACAGTCTCAGAAGCTCATGACCAAGCTGGCTCTGTCCCTCTGGGCCTCAGGTGGCTCATCATGAGTGGTGACAAAAGTCAGTCATCACATAGCTGGGAAGTGCAGGAGAGACGAAGAAGGCGAGACCAGGACTCCAGAAGCTTCCCAGGCACATGTCCCATGTCCTACGGAGCCCCCGCCTGGCCCCACCTCCCAAGGCTCCACCCTTCACAGCCAAGCCACGGCACACCCTCAGCACACAGGCCTCGGGCTCCAGACCCCAGCGAACACCCTGGACACAAGGCATCAGATGTCGCCTCCATGCCCTTTGTTTACGCCTTAGCAACAGGCAAAACGATACTTTCTCCCCTGTGTCCCGAGGTTCACTCTCTGTCACCAACTCAGAGGAGTCAGGGCCGCTTGGACCCTGCATGTTGTCTGGAAGCTGTGTGGCTCCCGGATCACACCTCCAGCTTCTGGTGCTTCAAGGGTGCACAGCGTGGCCCTGGCCCCAGAGGCATCTGGCTTTTAATCCTCAGTTATCGACACCACAAGTTTCCATCCTCCTGCACCCCAACATCCTCTCAGCAAATCCCCAAAACTCACCCTGGAGAAGAAAGCATCCTTCATCCTACCTGGGTGGCCTCCTGGGGCCTGTGGTGGCCGCCAGGCCTCTCAGGGTCTTTGACGATGGGACTGAAGAGTCACAGCCCTGGAGACACAGCAGGTGCCCTTCATTGCCCTGGGGATGGCTCGTAGGCACTGTCCACCTACTGTGATCTGTGGAACAACCAGGACAGACGGACTCCAGCAAAATGCAGAGTCCTCAATTACTGCACTGGGCCAGCCCACTGCCTGCGTGCGGCCTTGGGGGGGGGGATGCAGAGACAGCTTTAGAAGAGCCATGGGATACCAGGTTGTTAATGACCTGGATGAGACAAAGGATGGATGCATTAGTGGAGGGGCCCACGGGCTCACATGGCCCTCCATGTGCCCCTCTGCATCTGAGGACCAGAGAGGGGCAGCCATGGGCCAGGCCCTGGAGCTCTGTAAGTGTTAGCTTGTCTGCTTGCCCTGCGGAGACTGAGAGGGGAAGTACAGAAGATGGGGGTATGATCCTGATGAGCTCAGAGCTCACTGCCTTCCTGGGAAAGCCGCACCGCGGCCTGGATTTGGGTACCAGGGCTGGGGAAGAGATAGACCCTACACTCCATGAACTTTGGTCCAGGTGGACTGCACCACTGATCTTCACTGCTCAGGGCTGACGGCAGACAGAAATGGTGGGGCGCAGCAGAATTCACGGGAGGCACCTTTGGCAGACTCACCACCACGTACAGCTCATCACCTGCATGGGTGAGAGGCCCCAGGTACAGCCCTGGAGACAGCTTCTGAGGGCCGCCTCAGCCCGCCTCCATCCCTGCATGGGGTGGCGGACTGGGCAGGTGTTTGGCACTGAATAGAAGTCTAATCCTGTGCCATGGGGGCACTTTTTGATATAGTATCTGGCTCAGAAATTGTTGTCTTTGCAAGCAAGTCAGGAAAGAGCAAACGTGCAATCCCTCCTGCTTCAAAGCTGGAGACAAGTTGAAGAAGACGGTTCACAGGCAGTGGAGCAAGGACTCTCCATGCACCAGGTGTGGACGGGCCCTCGTCCCGAAGCACCGCTCCCTAGAACAAGAACTCCCTGGAAGCTGCCTGAGCAACGTTCAGGTTGCAGGAGAGTCAAGGATGGACAGAGTGCGTCCAGCAGGAGGAGAGGAGGGAAGAGATAACTGATCACCTCCGCAGAGTGCCGAGCATGCAGGACACATGGGTGTGGGGCAGGCGGCGTTCAGTGCACATCTCGGTGATTCAGAAGGACGAGGGGCTGGGGCAAAAGCACGGAGCCAGTTGCTTCTTCTCACTCCGGTCTAGGGTTCTGGGATTCCCGGATGAAGAGCAGCAGCCCACCAGCCCGTGCTGCCCACCACTGAGGACCAAGTGCGGGCCGAAGAGGCCCATGGGGGTCTGCATCTGCCACTGTGACCCATGCCAGCTGAGCCCTCTGTATGCAGCGCCCCTTCCTGACCCCCTCCCCATGCTCTCCTATCCACCCCACAGAGCAGGGCTGTCTCCCAAAAGACAAGGGGACTGAGCCTTGTCTGCCTCAGCTGATGCTTCTGCACAAGTCTGTTCATTGTTTGCCCCTCTCAACTGGGTTTCTCGCCTAAACCACAAAACGGGCGATGGCTGGAGGGACTCCTGCGCGGTTTCCTGGGGCAGGTCTATAGCAGTAGCACGGGGAGGCTCAGTGCCTGGCCCGGCAGCTGGGAAGGACGGTCCCAGGCTCTGGCTTCAATTCTCACCTAGAACAAGAAAGAGCATTGCCCCATCCTGGGTGGAAAGGCGTTTTTATGGCGGATGGGAAACACTGACCCCTCAGACCCAGTTCACAGTTGGCATGGGAATCAGGGGGCAGATGGAGCAGGGCACTGAGGAGTCTGTGGGGAGCGTGTGTGGCCCGGACTCCCTGACTCTCCTGCTGTGTTGTCCTTGTGTTGCCCTCTCTTCTTAGATGGGCACCTGGAGGTTCCGGGACACTTAGTCACAAGCCTATGATGTCGTGGCAGCAGAGAGGGCGCCCGGAGCCAGGCTGTTCCGCCGTGAACTCTTCCTTGCCTCGGGCAGTGTGCCAAGGGGCATGCATGCTCTCACTGTGTGCCAAGAGGCATGCATGCGCTTGCTGTGTGCCAAGGGGCATGCGTGCTCTCGCTGTGAAGAGAAGAAGCACTATTGCCGTCAGTGTTGTTATTACTGCTATCATCCCCACGATCATCTTCATTTTCTGAGTCAGAGAGGAACACACAGTGGTAAAGGTCTCCACAAATCCCTGTTAAAGAGGCTTTTTGTGTGTGTGTGTGCAGAAACTTGCTCAGGCAGCTGGCCCAGGATGGATAAGAGGGAAATGATCACCAAATACTGCCAGTCCTGATCCTGGAGGCGTCCCCGACCTAGAAGGAAACATGGCAGAACAGGAGCCAGGAGGACAGAGGGCAAACACACAGACAGCAGTGTAGAAACTACTCAAGTTCCATTTCTTCTCCCACCACCCCGCTGTGGCCTTAGCAAACCTGCTTCCCTGCGCACCCCCACTTCCCATCAACCGAGGCCAGATCAGAACCACACCTGACTCCTCTAGATGGTGCCCATGGGGGCTGGGTCCGTGGCTGCTATGAGCCTGCTCTCAGGCACTGTCTCCTCCCTCTTCTCCTCCATTTCCGTGGAGAACTCAAGGCCTCCACGAGCCCTGGGGTCAGCTGGCACCTGCAACTTTCCTGTTAGGAATGGCGTGGGCTCGCTGGGAGGGTGGCGCAGTCTTGGCTGCTGCGACCGTTCTGCCCAACTCTTGACCCTTGGCGCTGGATCCTACAAATTCTCACTGTGGTTCTGTTCCTCCAAATTTGTGTTAATCTGGGGACCTAACCATTAATATTGAAAATATTCGCATATGCCACGAAAAGCAAGGTAAATGAAAACGTAGAGTTTAAGACATCATTTTCTTTAACCTTTATTTTAAACAAAGACAACACTTGTACACTGGGTAGCATATCTAGTTATTTATTTATTTTTGCTATTTGGGAACTGAGAATTGAACCAAGGGGCATCCTGTCTCTGAGCTACCCCCCCAACCCTATTTTTCTTTAATTTTTTTTTTTTTTTTTGGTGGTACTGGAGGTGGAACCCAGAGGCTTTCTACCTCCGGGCTATACTCCCAGACCTACTTTACATTTTATTTGGAAACAGGGTCTCACTTAAGTTGCTGAGAGCCTCACTAAGTAGCTGAGGCTGGCTTCGAACCTGCGCGATCCTCCCGTCTCAGCCTCCCAAGCGCGGGGATTACAAGCGTGCGCCACCGCGCCCGGCCTATTTTTCTTAATTTTGAAACAGGGTTTCTCTAGGTTGATGAGAGTCTCACTACTAGCTGAGGCTGTCTTTGAACCTGCGATCCTCCTGTCTCAGCCTCCCAAGTAGTGGAATGACCAATGTGCGCTGTCGTGCCCAGCTTGGCATCTCTATTTAGAGACAACATAACCCCTAAACAGACCAGTCTGGGTAGCATTTGTTTTATACCATTTTTTAATGTCTGTGTTAGGATGCTTCTGAAAAAAAAAAAAAAAAAAAAAAACAGGCGAAAAGAAGGCTGCTTTCAGCTGAGCAGAAACTTACTGGTGCAGACGTCAGTCAGATCAGACTTTGCCCAGAAGATGTGGAGAACAAGGAAGGCCTGTGCCTGCGTGGGGATCCCCCTGACCTCGTGGTGGGTGTGCCCTGCAGACACAGCGGAGGCGGTGGGCAGGGAGCGCCTGCAAGTGACCAGGGCCCATCACATCCTGTAGGAAGCGGCTGGTGCTGTGCAGTGGCTGGGCATCACTCCTGCGACCTGCGACGGGCATGCAGCGCACACCTCCAGCCAATGACGCAGCACCGAGGAGGCGCCAGACCACGGCCCGCCCCGCCGCCCCGCCACAGCACCAGTGCCAACACCACGGCCAGGTTGCCCCGCCATTTATTAAGCATTTTAACCAGAAAGGAACATTAAAGGAGACTTCAGATTAGGAGCACAATTGAAAAACCTCTAAGAAAGGAAATATCTTATTAATTCATTAAGTCAAACTGCTTGTATCTACACTCGTATGACTAGAATTATGGTTCATTAACTTCATTTCTTTATATGAGTTAATTAGCTCAGAGGAGGCCAGAAATTAATTACCAGCTTATATAGTTTGTGCAGAATGGCATTCTGTTTATTTAGTTTCTCCTATTAACTTTTAATCTCTTCAAACAATAAAAGAGGTAATTAGTATTTTATAAACAAAAATGAACGCAACAAAGGCAAACAATTTGCCAAATCCGGAAGCTCCTGTGAGGACCTCGAGAGTGGGTGGATGGAGCTACAGGCCTCCTCAGTCAACTGTGAGCACGAGGAGGTGGCGTGCGGTGTCCCTGAGGTGGCCCGCTGTCCATCGCTGGAGAGGGGACCGGAAGCTCCTCGTGCAGCAGCTCCTGCATCCCTGAACTGCGTCCCGCTGTTTGGAAATCATTGCCTACATGTTCAGCTACAGTGGCTGCGTACGCCCCGGCTCCAAAGCAGTAGATGATGTGCTCACACAGGAACGAAAGGCCGGCCGGGACCCTGGCTTAGACACGAAGCCCGTCTGCCTCAGCACTGGTCAGACAGTTAAAGAAACAGACGAGCTAGCTTCCCTGCCTGGAGTACATCGCCCAGCATAATCGCTGTGTGCACACTAGGTAACACACCTATTAAAAGAAAAAGATGATACAGAATTAAAATCTTGCCCGACACTGTCATAGTTGATCTTTCTGCATGGGAAAGAGAGGTAGGCATTTTTAAAAAAATTTTTATCAGTGCATTGTAGTCATACATCTTAACGGGATACAAGATGGTGGAGACATACATGCACACATCAGGTAGGCATTTTATAAGAACAAACGTACAGTCTTGACAAAACTTAATGACATGATGGCTTCCATTTTATATGGTTTTTGAATTTACGATAATTATATTTCTAAAACTTTCAAGGGGAATTTTTGCAGTATCTATATTTAGCTACTTCCAAGATATTTAATGGATTACAGGAGTTATTTAATCAATGTATTTTGTTAGCATAACATTAATATTAATTAAATGTTCATTAAAAAAAATTGTATCCTTCACTGCCTGACACCCAGGGCTCCGGGTGGGGCGCTCAAACAGTCTGCTCAGCAGGACGGAGCTTCCTGCCAAGCATTTATCAGACAAACTTATATTAGTGGAAAATATCCTGCAAGTTCTTTGAGCACACATTATTTCCTGCAAAATAATAACTTGAACTGAAAAGGTCCACTGCATTTGATTTCCCCACGCTGCGGCATCCTGAGCGAGAGCTTTCTGCATCTCCTGAGACCCGGCGCACTGGTCCTGCGCGCCTCTGCTCAGATAATGTTCCTGGAAGGGAAAAACCAGCTCACCGAATCTTTTAGGTCTCTAAATAATGCCAGAAAGAAAACACTGGCCACATCCCTGTTTCCTGCGAGGGAAGCCACACGGCAGCTCAGGAAGGGAAACCAAGACCTCGCCGGGGAGGGAAGGCCGTCCTTCTCTCCCGTCCTGGTCCTGTCCGGGTGGGAGATCCTGGAGGAGGAGGGCTTTCAGGAGCAGTCGCGGTGTTTGCAGGGGATTCTATAGAGGATCCTCTCAACGCCTCAGGACAGAAACACTGTATTTTTCACTAGTTCTGTGGGGAGCATTACATTCTTCATGGGAGGGGTTGAATCATCAAAATTGATTTTAACCTGTGACGAGATAGGATTTTTCTTCCTGGGTGCAGCTCTGCCTGGAGCTTGCTAGTCTCCACTTTTGTCTCAGCTCCTCCTGGTGGGAAGTGGCCGTTTTCTCCCCTGATTAACAGACAGGCATGGGTGCTTTATTGTCTGCATTAGCCTCCCAGCACAACCACAGGGCCGTTCCACGCGCCCTGGCTCCAGAGAGGTCTGCAGAGGGGCCTGCCTGAGTTGCTGGGAAAGCCTGTCCCCCAGGAAAGTCCTGGGGTCCCCAGGGCTGCATCCCGGGAGCGAGCCGAGCAGCACCTGCCCAGTGCGCTGCTTGGTGGGAGGATGGAAGTCGGCCTGCGTTCAGGTTCACACCCCAGGCTGATGTCCCAGAGCCCCGAGGCTGCCCCGTGGGTGCAAGATGCAAAGAGGCCCACAGACCACATGTTCTGGCCTGGTGACCATGGCCACCCCTTAGGGACACCTCCTCACTGGGACACCGCCCACCAGGCCAACGGCTCTGCCCGCCACAGGGGTCAAGGTCGACTTGCAAGTTCTGTTTCCTTTCATTTTCTACCCGTCCTCACCTTTCGGAATTAAGTAAAATTCTCCAGTTCTTCCTGGTTCTCTTCACCTGTGTCTGTGAGTCTGAGGTTTAAAAGCGGCAAATCGAGCCCATTGGCAACAGCAACAGGACTTCCAATTCCCCAGTGTGTGCCTTCTTGAAAAGCCACAGGGTGTTTCCCTACATGGGATCCATGCTCATCCTTAGTATAACTGCCGCGCTCTGCCACAACGTGAGGCCTGCACTTTACTCACCACCCGACCTCAGGCCCTGTCCTTTAAGACAGTGTGCTTACCACAGGAACCCAAGAGGAGAAAGGAACGGTGAGACACCTCCTCGCTCTTTAACGGGGAGTTTCTCATCGGACTGCCCTATGTCATATGGATGTTTTTGCTAAGTAGATGGAAACATCGGCCAGGCAAACCGGCCCCAGGGCTCTCTCTACAGTGTCATTTTCAGAGGTGAGGACATTGTTGAAAACCTCAGTCCAGATGAAGTGATAAAAATAAGGCCGCGTCTATACAGGTGCGTCTGGCCAGATCCCCTCTGATGGTCACAGTCATGTTTTGGTAAAGCCATACACTGATGTCTGAGTGATTTGTGCTGAGTCTTTTATACTTTTATTGGTGAACTGTAATTACACATTATAATGAGGGGTGGTGTGGTAGAGACACACATGCACACAGCTCTCAGAGCCTTTCCTCCACACCCGCCCTCCACTGCTCCCTGGCACTGGTCCTTTAACATGCATAGCTTGCCTGCCTTCCTCCTCTCCTTCTCCTTCTCCTTCTCCTTCTCCTTCTCCTTCTCCTTCTCCTTCTCCTTCTCCTTCTCCTTCTCCTTCTCCTTCTCCTTCTCCTTCTCCTTCCTTCCTTCCTTCCTTCCTTCCTTCCTTCCTTCCTTCCTTCCTTTCTTCTTTTTATTTTTGCAGGTCTGGGGATGGAACCCAGGGGCGTTCTACCTCTGACTGACACCCCCAGCCCTATTTTTTATTTTTTATTTTTTATTTTGAAACAGGGTCTCACTAAGTTGCAAAGAGCCTCACTAAGTAGCTGAGGCTGTCCTCAAACCGCGACCCTCCTGTCTCAGGCTCCCGAATGCTGGGATCACACGCGTGCCCGCCACACCTGGCCCTGAATAGCGCGTTATTTCAACGGTTCCCTTCTTTATGCCTCTGCCCCCTCCCTCCATCACGATATTGGAGTCTCTGTGTATCTGAGGTTTCCCTTGTTTTACAGTTTCTATCTAGATTCCATGAGTGAGGGAATACATACGACTATTCACTTCCTGAGACTGGCTAATCTCACTTAGCACAATATTCCTAAGTTCCACTCATTTTCCTGCAAACGACATAAGTTTGTTCTCTATGACTAAGTAAGACTCCATGTGTGTACAGACCACGGTTCTGTGATCCACTCATCTGTCGATGGACACCTAGCCTGGCTCCTCACAAATCCCTGGCAGTAGTCTATCCCTGAGGAGACAGAACTCCAGTCCTGTGGGTGTCCAGAGTCAGACTGGGCTCACTGGCAGGTGAGGAGGTCCATCTTGTGCAGGTGGGTGCCCAGTGCCCACCTGTTGACCTCATGCCAGTGGTGCTCACGGGCTTGCTCCTGAGCCTGCTGGGGCTCACCGGCATTTCAAGCAGCCCTACAAAGCCAAGCTGGTGCCCCACATGCCAGCGGGTGGGAATGAAGGTGCACACGGCAGGGTCAAGGTCAAAAGTGTGTCCCAGCAGCCTGCAGCACTGCCCCCGACGGTCCTTGCACCAGGACAACCTTGGTTCCGCAGACCACAAGTCTTCCTGTCCTCCCGGCTGTCTCTGACTGTTTTCCCTACACCTGCCCAGAGGTTCACAGCCCTTAGTGAAGTGGCCGCCAAAATTTAAACAGCTGTACAGAGCGGACACAAGCCATGGGGCGTGGAGTCGTTGAATGCGGCTTCTGGAACAGACCAGGAGTTCCCGGAATTTTAGTTGCTGGCTGGGCCTATGTCTCCCTGGGCATCCCAGGGCGATTCGACACGAAGCACTGCCCAGGGTTCTATGTGTCCCAGACCTGCAGCTATTCTGCAATAGGGAGAAAACAGAATAGTTGGGGGCAATTCTTGGGCACATGGTTTCCCTACTCTGACTTTTGCAAGTACCTGCGGTTTTCACCTGTAGTGAAGAGTAAGGGTGTGAGCCTCCACTTCTCCTCCTCACCTCGAAGTCTCAAAAGAATTATATTTTCTTAGAAATATGGATGCTCGGTAGTTCAGAGAGGATGAGTCTCTGCACCCTTTATGTTTATTTAAGCCTCTTTACTAGAAAGAAGCTTAAATAAAAGAAAACAAAGTACTGGAGGATAGGTAGGGGCTAAAGAATGGAGTGGACAATAGAACAGAGGCCTCCGAATCATTTCCAAGCTCAGACACATGGGTTAATTTTGCTTGTGTTGATCTTTAGAGCCGTAGGAATGAGATGAAGTTAAGTGGCGGCGTGTGTCACTCTAATGAAGGCCATGGAGGTGGTGCGTCGGTGCTGTGTTGTGTTAGGATTACTGGGGACACCAGTCGCCCCCGTTCTCACCTCTGACTTCCCATTTGGTTTCCTCTTGTGATGTCTCCCACTGTGCGCGCTGACATCTTGTTTTTCCATTGACCTACAGATTTATTCCTTCCAGGGGGAGCACATCTTTTATTTTGGATGTTTTCTCTTTTGAATATGGTGGTAGGCAGAATAACAGTCTCTGGAGATGACCATGTCAAGCCTCAGAAGCCCATGTCTAGGGCCTGGGCACGCACAGGGGTGAGTCTGCAGAGTGGATGGGGTTGCTCTCTGGCGGGGTTGGCTCTGGGAAATATCCTAGGTTATGAGCAGTCTCTGGAGATGGCTAGGGGGCTTCCTTGTGCAGAGAGGGCCCAGACAGTGTTGAGAGAGGCCGTGAGGAAGGACTTAGCGGCCACGGCTGGTTCTGAAGACAAGGCGGTGAAGGGAGCCTGGAGGGTGCCACAGAGGGAGGTCATGCGTGGGTTCTCAGACCTCCAGGAGGCAGCCAGCCCTGTAGACATGGAGTTTAGCCCAGGGCCACCCTCACTGGACTGCTCCCCTCTAGAAGATCACATAACGCACTCACGTGGCTGCAGCCTGCCAAGTGCCAGGGGTCGCCACACCAGCATTAGGACGAGCTCTGCCTCTGCTTCACTGCCTCCCGGATCACAGCAGGGCCTTTAACCGCATTCAGGTTTCAGCCGCCCCTGGAATCCACCCTGTGCATGTTTAGCCTCGTGTTGTGAGACGCTGCAGAAAAGGCCCTGCTCTTGTAACCTCAGTTGAGGGACACCTCTGTCCAGGTTGTGCCAAGGGGCTGCTGCTCCAGGTAACTCCTGGCTGCCAAGCATGCCGGCCCTGGCTCCGCCTGCCAACTGGCAGCTGCTCTTTTCCTCACCACTGGCCCACCCTACAAGCTCCCATGAGAGCCCTCCCCTCCCGCCAAGCCATCCCTCGTTTCTGCTCCCAGATAGTGGAGCGCCACATTATTCTGCACACACACAGGCTCTGGGCAAGGCCAGGTGATGCTCAGTGGCCCGGGCAGCCAGCAGTGGCTACATGCAGAGAATATAAAATGAACAATTCGCTCTAGGGGCTGGGTGTGGCCGGGAGGGACTGAGGCCTCCTGGAGCTGCGGCCAAAGTAAAGAGAGAGCGCTAATGGTTTAAGTCACTCGAGAAACATAGAGCACTGGCCAGGCATGATGGTGCATGCCTGTGATCCCAGCACTTGGGAGGCTCAGGTAGGAGGATCGCAGGTATGAGGAAAGCCTCAGCAAGTAGTGGGAATTTCATCAACCTAGCAAGACTGTTTCCAGATAAGAAATAAAGTGAACTGGGGGTGTAGCTTAAAGGTAGAATGCTTCTGGGTTCAATCCCCAGAAGAAAAGAAAAGAAAAATATAGCACTAATTCAATATGCTTAGAACCATTTGGTGGCCACAATGTCAGAAGTATAATTTTATAAAGATTAGTGTGTGTGTGTGTGTGTGTGTGTGTGTGTGTGTGTGTGTGTGTTACTAGGAATCGATCTCAGAGGCATTCTATCCCGGATCTATATCTCCAGCCTTATTTTATTTGTTTTATTTTGACACAGGGTCTCAATAAGTTGCTGAGGCAGGCCTCAAATCTGCAATCCTTCTGTTTCAGTCTCCCAACTACTGAGATGACAGGTAAGTATCACTATATAAAAAAAATCACTGTAACCAAGTGTATTTCTTTATTCCACTCTTTAATGTTTCCATGTTTTCAGAGACTTAGACATTTGTGTTTTCATTGTCCAGGCAAAGACCACATGGCCGAAGAATCAGCTGTATTCCCCAGTGAACGGCCCAGAGGCCACGCAGCTCAGCGCGCAGCGCAGCAGCCCTGCCTCCGAGGGCCCGCGGGCTCCTGGGAAGGCTTCTGGGTTCCTGCGGGAGCTGCTGGCGGCCGACGCCAGTGGGTCCCTGCCTGCGAAGGGAGGAGATGTCTGCTCCCGCGTTCTCACTCCTGAGCAAGGTTATTCTCTTTATCACGCGCGGATTTTATTGAGTGATGCCAAGTGAGAGGAAGAGAAGCAAATAATGACAGGCCCGGTGATGAAGCGCGAGGCGGGTCGCCGGGTTTCCCACCGAACAAACGGAGCCGCATCTACTTCTCATCCATTATTTAGGGGTGATTGGCCAGGCTTGGCTTCTATAGATTTGATAATCATTCAGATGTCCATATTTAATATGTAACATAAATTTCTCATCTGGATGTCGATGGCCTGTCAGCTCCGAACAACAATGCATAAAAGCAGAGGTAATGTATGGATCCTCAGAAATATTTGACATAAATAAATATGTAAAAGGGAGATAATAAAATCTGTTTCTGTCTGCCTGCCAGAGCGCCGTCATGTCAGGCCGGACAGCCCGTCCCGTGCCGTGATCCTAGGCTGCCGCAGCCTATGAATATTGGCCTGCACGCTGGAGATTAACGTTCAGCAGATGTTTCTCTGCGGGTAACAGATATATCACCCCTGATAACGGATGACAAATGTTGTTCCATATTGTGTCAGACAAAACCGGGGCTCTTGTAAAACAAGTGTTACAGCTGGAATGGGATATTTTAACACAGTTACCTAAGGAGAAGACAAACAGACAGCCGCCTGCTCAAAAGGCATCTGAGTGCAGAGCTGCGGGCAGCGGCGGGCCCAGCCGGGCGGGTCAGAACGGCCGGGATGTGCTGGTAATTAAGAGCGGGGTGTGCAAGGAGTTCACCTCCTGCCCAGGCCATGTGCCCGAGTGTGCCGTGAACTTCCAGCCACTCGCCGGCATCTCTCTCTCTCTCTGTGAGGTTCATGGTGCAGATTAGAAACTCACTAAGGCCATGGGGGGGGGCACCAAGATGCAAAGGACATAGGGTCAGGACAGCTAATCACTGAACCCGCTCTGCTAATTCCAATGGAAGCCAGCTAGATTTGTGGGCCCCCGAGAGTTAAATGTCATGGGATAAGACAGACCCCAAATAAACGAATAAATAAATACATAACTAATGGGATGTGTACACAATGGAATGCTACTCAGCCATAAGGAAGAACAAAATTATGTCATTACCAGGGAAATGGATGGAACTGGAGAACATGATGCTGAGTGAGATTAGTCAGTCACAGAAAGTAAGACACCGATGTGCTCCCTAATGTGCAGAAGCCAGGGAGAAACGGGCCATAGGAGGAAGTCTAGACGGAGAAGGGGAAGCCAGAGATGAGCAAGTGAGGCGCCCTCACTGAGGGGACGGGGGGGAGGGAAACTGCCTGACGTGCATGATGTACATTCACTAACATGTCAATCACTGAGCCGAACAGGAGAAGGAGGGAGGGGCGGGAACTGGGGACGGGCTGACTGGGTGATGGATGTGTGCCTCCACCATCGTGTACCCCATGAAGATGCATGACTACAGTGCACCAATACAAAATAAATAAATAAATCAATAAATAAGCAAATGAAAAGCCTCCTCCTTTGTGAACTCCTGTGTGAGGCAGGGCAGCGGGCCTGGTGGCTACATTGCCTTTCATGTCGGTCCTTTCTCCAGCCTGAGCTACCCTCAGATCACTTTCTTCTGCATGTCAGGCCGAGTTGACATTCCTCTTTCTTTCTCCACTTGTTTACTAATTCTGGACTTCCCCTCTTCCTTCCCAGCAGCCGTAAGTAAATAAACCTGTTTTCTCCTGCAACCGTCACAAGAGTTTTGCAGGTGACTCACGATCACAGTCGGCCTGGTGTTTTTACGCCCTGCCTGTCTTAGGACCAGGCCATGTCTGTCTCTGGCACTCGTGGATGGCCCACCCACTGTGCACCTGAGGAGAAACGCCTTCGTCGCCGCCAGCAGGAAGCTGCTACAACCACAGGGAAAATTTGAGTCACTTTCCCAGGAGTTAATGAACTTTTCCTCACCTCCCACTCCTGACTGAGATGTCGGTTCCCAGGTACCGAGTTTTCCCCAAGCAATTTTATACAACGAGACGGTAACAGTTGTTTGTCTGATAAAGCACGTACTATTTAGAACACAGATGTTTGATTATTATTTATTTCTCTCTGAAGCCCACTAATTCAGTCCCAAATGATCTCTTTTTCCCTTTTGCTTAAATTTAATTTGGAATGTATGTTGTTGGTAAGTGACAGATAGTTTAATTATTAATAGGATGCTGTAATGCAGTGCACTGTAGTTTTAAACCCTTTGGGGGCCGAGCCCCATCCCTTCCCTCCTCCCTTGTGCCGTGAACATCCCAGGATGAGTGCCAAGGTACTTACAAAGCACGTGGTGGGTCTCACCACCATCATCTGTCTGCAGTGCTGGGCTTACGGTGACTTTATCACGCACCTCTTAGTCGCAGAGCGCCAGGTGGCAGCTGGACCTTTGCTGTGTGTCCCCCTTAGGACCCTCATGTTCACACCTATGCATGCTCAGCTGTGCTCATGAAGAAGGGGTTCATCACACCTCCACTCCCTGATGCCAGTCCTAGGGCATCCACAGAAAGCTGCCGTGGAGAAGGCCCTTGCACAGAGACCAAGAAGAGCGCGGGAGGGGGTCACCCAGCATCGAGTGCCTTCCAGAACTGGACGTCAGCTGGATTTTTGAGGCTTGTTAGCTTGGCTGGAGCCAGTGGTGGTACAGGCAGCCATGGATTTGAGCCCTGGAAGGGCCAGATAGTTTCACAGGCCATCTCTCTAATCAGAGTCGCAGTGATGCGAGAGACGCCATTGGCCGGAGGAGGCTGGACCAGGGGTGCTTAAGAGGCAGCCTAGCTCATCCTCCTCGCTGAGTCCTGGCCACTGCCACGGGCAGCACACCTGAGGGAGGGTGTCCTAGGCTGAAGGATGGGACCAGCATGCGCCCCAGTGCTGGGTCCTCCCGGAACGACGTTCCACTCACTCACATGACGCCCCTTGATGCCCATGTTTAGAGACAGGCATGTGCTAGTTCCTTCTTCATAAAGACAGGAGGTCCTGAGAGCAGGCCAGTGTCCTTGGTTCTTCCCTGCATCCTCACAGGACCCATCCCAGCACCCGGGCCTTTCTACAATCCCCCAAGAAATGCAGACCAAATGAACTGCCTCCCTGCGACTCAGCCCTCTCAACAGCACCTTCTGCCTCCTCTTGTAGCGAGCCTCAGCACCTCCTGTCTGGTCCTCGCCACAGGCCTCCCTCCCCTGACTCCTGGAAACAGAGTGTGTACTCACCGGTGGACTGGCACACAGCTTGGAGACTAAAAGGTGCTCTGCCAAACATGCAGCCCGACGTTCACCAGGCCCGCGGTTACATTTTGAAGTGAATTAGCGCCGGTGTGTGTGTTGAGGCAATAGGATCACCAGGGCAAATGGGTCCATGTGTAAAGGCCAAAGAGCCGGTGACTCAAGCCAGCAGGAACAGGCGAAGGTCACAGGCCCTCGAGAGGACAGAGCCTAGCGTTTCCCACACAGCTAAGTGGGTGGACTCCAGCTACCAAGCCAAAAGGTCCCACCGGACCAGATGGCCATTGTGCGAAAGGAACCCAAAGACACAGGTGTGGCTGAGAGAGGGACTCTGACCATGGAGCCCCTGCAGCTGTGCCCCAGACAGTCTCTGGAGCTGCCTGTGGCTGGGGGGGGGCAGTGTCTGCAAGGGTTCACAGGGCCTTGGCTGCCAGTCACCCAGGGTGCTGCCCGTGTGCCCAGCTGGCACCTTCCCATCAAAAGTGCTGCCATAGACCTGCTCAGACCTCAGCCACCAATGACAGCGACGAAACTCCAGTGGTACCGGGTTCCACAGATATCAATATTCTGGCTTCACAGGATAGGTTTTTTCTATTTGTATTCCCTAAATGTATAATCATCTTTTACGTAGGAAATAAAAAGTCAGCACGTGAGATTTCCTCAGGTTCCTGGGGGCAGGGCTATGAGAATTGAAAGCTAAGGGAGGTAGTGCTTGCCCAGACGTGTGTTTGGATGGCTGATGACTTCTCATCTCCAGGGAGTCAGCCATAATCAAGTTCCTGTCTGATTTAAAAAACCTTGCCTGACTTCAGCCTCCCAAGGTCAGATGTGCTCCGCCTTTGTCTCTTCCCTCCTGTAGGAGTGCTGCATAGAGTGTTTGGACGGTGGGCTGCAGCAGCACCATGAAAGCTGGACTAACTAACATTAACATCATAATCAGAGACCTCAGGCTCACGTGCTGGGATGCTCGTGCTTGAAGGGGCCCCTGGCTGGGCAAGGCTTGCTTGTGAAGAAAGCAACCGCAACCAACTGGTCTCAGGAGACAAAGATCCCACCAACCGCCTCTTAATGAACAAAACCTTCCCCAATGTACCATGAGTCTGCATATACCACAACCCCAGGAGAATCGTATGCTTTTTATTTATTTTTTTATTTTTATTTTTTGTGGTTCTGGGGTTCCTGGAAGCCCTTCTACCTCAGGGCTACACTCCCAGACCTATTTTTATATATTTTCATTTTGGAAACAGGGTCTCCTAAGCCAGCGCGCGCGGCTGGCTTCGAACCTGCGCGATCCTCCTGTCTCTGCCTCCCAAGCGCGGGGATTACAAGCGTGCGCCACCATGCCCGGCGAATCGTATGCTTTTTAATTTGCTATTAAATATAAGTATTTCCCACACATATCAAACTATTTCTAGTCCTGTATAGATTTTTGCTGTAGAAAGAGGGAATGGTAAGCCACCCCTCACCAAAGGGCTGAGATCCAGCTTTCCTGAAATGGATCTGGATAAATGATTTTCCCCAAATCTTTGTTGGAAGAGTGGGAAGTTTAAAAGTTGGATGAAGTTGGGCATGGTGGCGCGTGTCTAATTCCAGTCCATGAGGAGAGGTTGAGGCAGGAGGACTGCACTTTGAGAGGCCCTCAGCAACTCATTGAGACCCTGTTTCAAAATTTAAAAATGTAAACTGGGACAGGGGTGTAGCTCAGAGAGAGACTGTTCCTGGATTCCACCCCCTCACACACACACACACACACACACACACACACACACGCACACACACACACACACATACACACATACTATGAACAGCAGGGAAAATTCATTATTGTAATCAAATTGACGCTTGCCAAAGGTTTGACACGTGTGTCCATATAGTTCCAAACACGTCTAAGGCATTTTTCTAGACAGGGCTCTTTCCGAAGGGATGCGCTAGGAACTAGGATCCTGGAGAACCCAAGGGTCTCTGTAGAGCCAGGGCAAGCGCCGTGCCTGGGCTCGGGTGACCGGGAGGGGCCAGCTGTGGGGCAGTGTCGTACAACCCACACGGGGGAGCAAACCCGACCTCCACAACATCCCTTCCAAGAAGCCACTCCAAATACCTAGAGCACACAGAGTGGATTTTAAAGGTCAGAGACACACGCATCAAATGGTTAAAATGTAAACTATTGCCTTTTCCAAATCGTCATGCCTTGTCTCCATACTTGCTCAAATTTATAACTATATAATTATGCAAACTTTCACAATCCTATAGATCTTTTTAGGCATAAATCATCACTGTGTAACATGATCATAAATCGGACTTGAGGTGATATCTTGCATTGTGCGTCAGTTTGCTTTTTTTAAACTGAAATCAATAAATTGAAATCGAGTGATCTCTGCACAGTTCAGAGGGGGAGGGGCGCCCCACGGCAAGTGTCCTGGGACCTGTGGTGGGCGGCCTGCACAGGCTTCAAGACCTATCCTCTGCAGGACCGGCTTCTGGGGGCCCGTCCTGCTGCCATCTAAGATCGCCCCAAAAGACAGCCTGTGGAGTGGCAAGCCACAGTGCATATTCCGGAGACAGGACATCTTGCAAGCTGTTCTCAAGGTGGCGCCAACCCATACGGTGACGCTGGCAAATCCCAATTGCACTGCTCTTTGAAAGTTCTGCTCGTAGTGAGCCTGAATTTCCACTAAACTTCATTTTGTTGTAATATTAACAAACATTAAACAGTGTCTGGAAACCAAGACGCTTTGGTCCCCCGACTCCTCTGACTCCTTCCAGGTGGAATTGAACAGGAGTCCTCGGGAGATACAGGCACTGGGTAAATGCGCACCCTCTTCTCGGCCATCAGTCATTTACTGAAGATTCACAACTGCCTAACCGACTATTAGAAAGGCAATTTTATTTTTCACAGAATCCCATAAACATAACTGGCATATCATATCTGTGCAATTAAAACTATTTTCTGTGAAATTGAAACACTGATTTAATACCTTGAGATTTTCATATTAAAATAATCTAGGAATCGCAGCAGAACACGTATTTTAGGAGCTGTTTCATTCTATACAGTAGGCATTCAGAAAATGAGTTTGTGTCTGTGCTAGTTTAAGTACAATCTCTTTAAGCTTTGGGTTTTCTTCTCATCTTTTGTTACCTTGCTCTAAACTTGCAATCAGATTCATTGGATGTTTTTTTCATAGCTGTGGTACTCAAGGGACCAAGGCTTCTCTTCCCTTGCTGCTAACAGGGGAAGCGGGACTCCCTCCCACCTGGTGGGAGAGCCTCTGGTGGTCAGACTGTCCCAAAGTTCACCTTGGACACGTCACATCGTCTGCTGACTGGAAGGCCACAGGGGTTTGTTTCTGTAAGTCTTTATGCTTTGGAACTGAATCTTTAAAAAAATAGGCTGCTCTCAATTTGTAAAGACCTTATACCTCTCGTGATGGTCAAACATGAAAATAGTTATAGTAGACATGTGAAGCTGTGGACTGGGGAGTGGAGGTCAGGTTCCTGCAGCACATAAGCTGTGCAATCTTGGACCATGCCTCAGACTTCCTAGGCCCGGGTGCCCGTCTTCACACCAGAGTTTTGCTCAGTACCTGGCCTCTGGGCCCGGCCCTCATGGACAGCGAACCCCTGGGGCAAGGTCCTGGGAGGACCTGAAGTGGGGGCAGACTCTTCAGCTTCCAGTCAATGTGAGCTTTGCAGAGACCGTGTTGCCATCAATGTCTTGTATTCTCTCTGTGGAATGTTTAGTTTGGGGCATCTTCAAAGACTCCTTGTGCTTCTGTTGCTGTTGAAAGATCTCTTCCCAGAGTGAAGGAGTAGCTAGGAGGGCAGCGCCGTGGAGAGAGACAGCTGTTCGAGATGGAACAGAGGATGGGGAAGCAGAAGGCGCTGACCACAGCGAGGACCGGAGCTGGGGCACTTGTCCATTTTTCCTAACCTTCTCCCACTCCCTGAATTGAATTCAATTTCACTACACCTTATGTTGTTGTTGCAATACTAGTTAACAGCGTAGGTAAGCTCAAAGAGAAACGGTGGTTGTTATTTTCTCTCCTAGTTTCACAAAGCTTATTTTCCTTGTTTTGCAATGAAGAATGGAATTGACTTCATAGGTTCCTGCACTCCAAAACCACATTCCCAAAGTCCACAGGAACACTCAGGGTTTTCAATAAAATGAAATCTTGTGCATTTCTGAGCCTTACACAGAATGTTCCCCCAGTAAAACATGGTTTAGTTACTCAGCCACTTTTAAGGGTAGTCATGGTCATGGTTTTCTATCCTAAAATTTTAATTCCTCTCTCTATCATATCTACTGTCCTTCCCTTTGTTAGAGTGCCCCAAATACTTAAACTCAGAGCCTTTCCTATCTAAAATCATTCCTTCTGCAGCCATAATTCATCAAACATTAAATTCGGCCAGCCCAAGGGTGGGGGCATGCAGGGGCAAAAATTATAAAATGAGAAATGACTGTGGGCCATATCCTCCAAGAAAACAGAAACCATGGCTTTTTTTTTATGCCCTGTTCCCTGTATGTTGCAAAGGAAACCCCTAGCACCCAATGAATTGCCAACTTCCCTGGGAAAAGACTGGGAAAAATGCTACCCGTAATTGTTCCGTGCGACCCATAAGGTCCAGAGACCACAGAGCAGAGACCAGGACAGCCCAGAAGAGCAGCCAAGAACAAAGCTGGAGGGCCCTGCAGGAGAAGGGCTGACCCTGGGGCCACCTCTGCCTCTCTGGCCCCTGCTGACTGTGACACAGAGGACAGATTCTGGAGTCCCTCCCAGCTAGTCACAAGGGTGATTTAGCAGGCACCGTTCACCCCAGAGTCCAGGTGAACTAGCGTTGCCCTGTGGGGTGCTGCAGGAAGGAAGATGGAGCCTGTGCCCCTTGCCCCCTCTGCTGGGCCCCCCGATGCCTCTCTTGCTCGGCTCTTGTGTGGAATTCAGCTGCCACGTGGTAACAGGTTGAATGAATGCTTTGGAGTATTGCGAGATGAACTGTTGTGGTCAACACTACTAACATAATTGTAGACCTTCTGCTAATGCAGTTTTTGAAATTAGTCACCCAAGACGCGAGTGCCTAAGGAGCTCGACAGCTGTAGGACTTCATACCATACGTCTACACTTCTGCTACTTGGTATATTTATTGAAAAAAAAACCCAGTTAGGCGAGAAACTTGCTGCTTTGTGCTTCCTCCTGTACATGTTAATTCTTAAATTGGTAAATGTGAGGCAACTATCATTGAAAGCAAAACAGATTCAGAAAAATTAGATTCCAAAGAGAAAGTCCCTATGAAATTTTCATTTTGATTTGCAGTTAACATATATTCTAAACACCTGAGTCTTTTTCAGAAGAATACAAATGGCTGGCAGTTGCCAGGCAAAGTAATGTCCAGCAGCCCCACAACCTCAACCAGTTTTTCTCCCAGGGGTCCTGTGGCCATGAAAGACACATATCAAAACACCTCTTTTTCTTCCTACACAGATGTGGGTCCTAACGCTGAAGCCTCAACGTTGCCTTTGCTAGCGGTGTGGACCAATGGTCTTTGGTTTCCCCCGAAGAATTCGATTCGATTCCACTTCTGTGGTGCCTCTTAGGCCCTTTAGCTTCTCCCTTTGTGTGGACTATTTGTAGAAGACAACAGGACACACGGGCCACCATGGGGGTCAGGGAAGAGATGGTCCTTCTTTAAAAATGTTCAAAGGTTGTAGAATAAACTTACGTGTTTTATTGATATCACATACAACAAAACAGAATTTTAACATGTCCCTTTTAATTGCAAGTTCTCTGTTGGAATTTTGATTTTGTGAACTTCACCAGTGACCGTTTTCTCACTTTCTATCAGAAAGGTCAACAATAAGCATTTTCTTCTTTCATTAACACAAGATCTTTCACCACCGCCAGCGCCATTTCTCCCTGCCCAACAGACACGTCTTCGTGGTGGGATTCAGATTTTATTGTTAACTTAGCTAGCCATAGTATAGTGGCCAGTTAACCTGTTGTCAAAAAATACTTGTCAATCTATTTACTTGTGTTATTTATATCAGCCAACAGTATCACGCCAGTAGGAGGTGTTTTTAGGAATCGTATGCACATAAGCCCAGGAAATCGGAGTGTTCCCAAGCAAATATGTAGTGAATGTTATATTTAATCTTGTGGATGGACATGGGTCGGATGGTTTATTCTCAGACAAATTCCAAATGCAAATTGCATGATAATTTCCCCCAAGGTTTTCTTCTTAAAGCTTCTCTGAGCCTCCTTGGCTGAGATGTTGCTGACCCAGATTTCTGTGCTAGGGGGCATGCTCGACCCTGCCTGGGAAGTGGGGCTCTGGACTTGTCTCTGCATTCAGGGTCTCCTCAGAGGAGCTCAAGTGGACGCCCAGCTGTCTGTACATCCCTGCTTCATCTCTGTCATGAACAAGATGTGCCTCTACTTAGGGACTGGTTTCGGGTGAATTCCACCTCCACATGATTTGTGGACCCAGTTTTTCTAGTCTGTTACTCCCTGGCCGTGCATAGACTTTTGTCGTGGAGCTCACTGAGTGGTATCGTGAGAGGTGGTCCCCAAGTCCGGCCGAGGAGCTGTACTGCCATGTAGGAGGAGGGATGAGGCCGAGGGGGCTGGACCCAGGTGAGGCAGGTCTTTCTGCAAAGCCTTAAGCAAGCTCAGGAAGGAGAGAGAACGCAGCTGACACTGAAGCAGAGTGAGAACCTAACAAAGAACAGAAAACACCCACTTTAACCAGTTTTGCTGCATTTCATCAATGCTAAGTCAGCAACATGCTGACAGCAGAGGAAAATGAGGTTAGCTGATAAATGACCAGGACTGAATCTATAGGTGGATGCCGTGATGGTGGATCTGTGTCACAAAACACAGCCGGCATCTAGCGCGAGGAATCCTTCCTGGATGGAGACCCTAGCGACACTTTTCTTTATGTCTATGAATCCAACAACCGAGGTCCCACCTAGATGCATTCCAGGTAAACACACACTGTGGCTGAGACCCCATTCCGTAGCGGGAAAGAAGTCCACGCACACAGCCTTCCGGCTGCGGTATAAACGTGGTGGGCAGCGGGAGCATTCCCGGCCTCCCTGCCCTCCTCTTCCTCCTGGAGTGCGCCAGGCCAGGAAGGCACGGCTTGGCTTCCTGGAATCCTCTGGAAGGCGCAGCGTCTCCCAGCCCCCACCCCTCCCTTCCGGACAAATCATCTTGGCACAAGCAGCACAAACAAACTTTGTTAACGGCTTTAAACTTGGAAGGCTCGCTTTTTAAATATTTGCCGCTACATAATTGAAACAGCTGTTTTAATGAGATACCTACTGTCATCATTTTACCCTGGCTGAGCTGGGTGACAACAAAGCAGTAATAACGAATTCAATAATAATTAACTCGGGTCATCTGCTCATCTGTCACGGCCCATCAGCTTTAGGGAGAAAAATCCCAGTGAACTTCTCTCTTTTGTGAGCTTTCCAAAACTCTGTAATAAAACGCTTAGAGAGGACTCTAGGTAGCCCTTCAAAAGTTCTAAGCAAACTGGTAAGTAGGTTAATTAAATTTTATGCATGTTTAAATGCTAATGATCACATTCCTGACATTACAGTGTAATCTGATATGGAATGATGTCATGCAAGCAGTGGGTTTAGTGCCGAACACATTTCCATCCCCACCCGAGCAGCCGCCGCAGCTCTGGATCATTTGTCGAAGGGCAGGAAGTTGACAGCGCGGTGGAGAGCCAGGTTCCACTCAGGTCCCTGGACTTGTCTGGTGCATGCTAATAAGCAAAGTTGCCGAGAGCTACTGCTCTAAGCCCAGCAGCAACTGGGAGAGTCAACCAAAGGTCTGGGGTTTCTTTCTTTCTTTTTTTTCACTCTGCTTCTACATCTATACTATTCCTGGCGCTGGAATAAGGAACCATCTTGCTCGCTTGCCAGGATTCTAAAAATGAGAGTAAGGTCGAGTGTCCTGCCTAAGCCCCGCGTCCCTGCTTGGCGGAGCTCCCCTCCCCTGTTGTACAGTGTGCACGGGGCTGTCAGTATTTTTGAGCAAAGACAAGACGCAGATGCACGAGGTTTGATTACGTGGAGGAAATGATAGACATTACCAGCTTGGGAGACAAATGTCTCCGATTTTGCTAGCGGCTCACAAAAGGACTGTGCAGACTGCACTGGTCACAGGGACCCTCTAGGGGTCTGGGAAGATGCAGCTGAGACTGTAATTCTGGGGTCCAGGCTGAGAGCGGGCTGTCCCGAGGGAGCTCTCCACCTTGAGGATTCAACATACGATCTGGGTCAGTTAGAGACGAAAAGAGGAAAGCCCTCAGAAGGGACCCTAACACCCAGGGCTATCGGCCTCTACTCATATTTGGAGGGTCACCTGTATACTTATAAACAAGGGTATTCAGAGCTCCTCTGATTTGCTCCCCAGTGCTACACATGCCTCTGTCTGACAAGAGGCATTCTCTGTCCAGGGTACTGGATCCTTCTGTTCTACAGCGAGGCTAATTTTTATAGATTCTGCTTTTTTCTCTAAGCAGAGCTGTCCTGGTAAGAGCACGGCTCTAAGAAATTGTGTAAAACAGAAACGACGATCCATGGAACTGCGGGCGATTCAGTGGTAGTCTACCAGAGCCACACAAAGATACATCTTTTGTCATGAACAGTGTGTAGTTTTAGTGTTATCAAAATTGGCAAGTCCTTTTAATATCTCAGCATCACGCCAGACCATGAGGGGAAACTCGCAACTCAAAACCAAACGGCCCACATACTGTTCGGTGCAATTTTTCCCAAATTAAGCACTATTGCAATGGCGTGTTCTTTCCCAAAGAACAGTGAGCTCAAGCCTTCTGTGCACGGGGCCGGAACAAGGACGTTTAAGACAAACGGCACCAGCAGGGCAGACGTATGGCAGTGTCCCCGGCCACCAGCAAACGGCCCCACTGTACCCACAGCTTTTCTTCCTGACACACCAAAAAGATCTCTAAAATGCCCAGTGTGGGTCCAAGAGCACAAAACCGGAAAGCTGCAGCAAGCCACTGCGCACACCTTGGCTGGAACCACACCTCGCAGCACAGTCTACCGACTTCATCAGCCTTTGAAGAGCTTCCAAACAGTAAATAGCTTTGCATTTCAAAATGAGACGGGAAAAGCAAAAGTCCTGAAGTTGGGAGCATTGCATTCCTGGCTCCGTACCAGGTTAGGGGAGGCTTTGTTTCTCCCAGGGAGGAATTTATGGCTTTAGAAAGGCCAGTGTGACGGGATGGCCAGGTCGCCAGCTCCGATCTAGTACCTCTTCATCGCGCACTGAGATAGACTGTATAAAGCAATGCATCTCCAGTAAGAAGCCAGGAGAACAGGTGCAGCTTTCCAGTCAAGAAGACCCAGATCAGACACTCACCTAAGACCCTTAGAAGAAAGCACAGCACAAAGCTTCATGACTCTGGCTCTGACACCAAAACACAGACAACAAAAGAAACGCAAGTAAATTGGATCCAAACTTGAAACGTCTGTGCACCAAGGGCCCTCTCGTGAGGGAGAAGGCAGCCCAAAGGATGGGTGGAAGATGCCAGCAAGTCATATGTCTGTTGAAGGATTCAAATCCAGAAGGCGTAGTGAACCGAACCACAAAGCAACTAGAAACAAACCTCATTTAAAAGGATGCGGAAGGCATTTCTTCAAAGAGATCAGCAGGGAGGCTCCTCAAAGACTAGGAGCCATCATTTGACCCGGCTCTACCACTCCTCGGCATCTTTCCAAAAGAAGCAGAGTCAAGAACACTCCAGTGATGCGCTCCTACCAGCACAATTCACAGAAGCCAGATGATGTCACCAACCAAGGTCTCCAGCAACAGATAAATGGATTAAAAAGAGGTATCGATACACAATGAGATTTTACTCAGCTATAAGAAATACAATTGTCATTTGCAGAAAAATGGGTGGAACTAGAGAATATTATGCCTACTGGGATCAGCTCGTCTCAGAAAGTTGAAGCTCATAGTTTTTCTTTCAAATATGGAAGCTAGAGAGAAAATAGAAAACAGATCAGATTAAGAGGAGAGAGATCAGTAGAATAGTGGGAGGGACTGGGAGAGAGGTGGGAAGGGGAAAAGCACACTTGATAAAAGAAGAAGTACAAATAATACCACGTCCACACATGACGGCATCACTGCCAGTCTCAGGAACACGCACAGGGACGGGGTGGGGTTGGGCGGGAGCAGAAGGAAGACACCAGGTGCTGTATGCATTCACATTTGTACCACTTTGAACTTCACTATGGCGTGTGACTGCAATCATCAACAAAAGTATATTTTAAAAAGAAAAAAAAAGAATATTTACAAATGAACAGTGAACCCATGACAAGATGCTCAGGATCACCAAGATACAGGGAAATGCGGATCTAAACCATGATGAAATGCAGTTTCACACTCATTAGGATGAGTATTATTAAAACAACAACAACGACAACAGAAGATAGCAAATGCTGACAGAGTGCAGTAAGGATGTGGAGAGAGCGAAGCCTTGGTGCTGGTGGAGGGAGGTAGGCCCGTGGCAGCTGGGGAAGGGTGGGCAGCTCCTCCACCGAGAAGCATAGACGCCCCACGGGATCCAGCAATTCCACTCCTGTGCATGAGTCCAAGGGAATGGAACCCAAAAGAGATGTGGCCACCAGTGTTCACAGGAGGACCTGTGAACAGTGTCCATCGCACCGCCTCAGAACTCCTTCTCCCTTGCTCACAAACGTGTAGGGTTGTTCGCTGCCAGAGCCAAAGGGTGTAAGCAAGCTAAACGCCCACCAACTGGCAATGGGAGATGAACGTGGCACACTGGCACAGTGCAAAGCTGCTCAGCCTTCAGGAAGAGTAATCACTGATGCAGTGCGGAGGACGGCAGGTGAGCGGCTGAGTGAGCTAAGCCAGGTGCAAAAGGAAGAAGTGTGGTATTACTCCACTCCCGTGAGGACCTAGAACGATCAAGTTTATATGCATGGAAGGCGGAGCGGTACTCAGGGGCTGAGAAGGGGGTACGGGAAGGGAATCAGTGCTTAATGGGAGAGAATTTCAGCTTGGGAAGAGAAGAAGGTTCTAGAGCAGGAGGGAGTGATGGCTCCAAACGATGGGGATGTGGTCAGTGCCACTGGGTTGCTCACTAAAAGTGGTAGATTTTGAGCTGGGCGTGGTGGCACACTCTTGTAATCCTAGCATTTGGAAGGCTGAGACAGGAGGATCACAGTTTGAGGACAGCTTCAGCTAGTCAGTGAGGCCCTTTGTAACTAAATGAGAACCTGTTTCAAAATAAAGAAGAGAAAATAGGCTGGAGATGTAGCTTGGAAGCAGAATGCCCCTGGGTTTCATCTCCAGTACTGCAAAAACATTAAATATTTATTATGCATATTTTATCACTATAAAAATGTGTGTGGTGTGTATTTATCACTTGAAGACAGTCTGGGACAACTAGATGCCATTAGGGACCTTTATGTCTTCACATTAGGGTCACCTGGACCAACTTTTGGTCCTGGTCACATCCATGTCCTGCCTCCTGGTCTGTGGTTCTCAGAACCAGCTGCCAGGCTCAGAGAGACCCCAGGGAGAGGCAGTGTGGGTGCTGCAGTGGGCCATCGCCCTGACCCCTGGGTGAAGGCTGGCATCCTCTGTTGCTATATGAGTGAGTTATTTTGATGGCAAACCCTGACCAGTTTCTGGGAAACTCAGGCCCAGCTATTGTAGACTGCAAGTGCACCCCAGGATGAGAACACGTGCTATTTTAGGGCGGCAGGATGTCCTGGCTGAATGTGGTGAAGGATACCCGATGTCCACGTGGCCACCTGAGCATCTGTGGGTGGGGCCAGGATGTTTTGAACCATGAAGACACTTGTGTAGACGTAGTGAGGATGAGCTATGTGCAGTATGCAAGGATGCTTGAGGTCTGGGTGTGATCAGGTCCCGTGCTGTCCAAGTCCCAGGCACACTAGCAAGATGAGGGACTGGTCCAGCCGGCCTGCAAATGTGTCCTTCAGCTCAGGCAGCAGCCCAACTTAAATGCCACTGGATTGCTGCTAAGCTCTGGTAAGAAGTCATTTGATTAAATGAGCTGTAGCCGAGGCAGCGGGGCTGTGGCATATTAATTATGTTGAGAATAAAGAACTGCAAAGGAATTTGTGGTTGTATAAATAAGGAACTGATATATGCAAACAACGTGAGTTATACAGCAATAGTTTCTCAATTGTCATCAGGAGAGAGTCTAAATATTTTTAAAAATAGTGTCGTGTTGGCAATTTTAAGTTCAAATGGCGAGTTTAGTGTGCTGCTCTCTAGTAGGGTCCCTGCTGCAAGGAACAGGTAAAAGTTTAATTACCATATGAATTGTTTGTATGGAAGTATAATCACTAGCTGCCTAAAAATAGTTTGCAGTGTTAAGTAGAGGAAATCTGTGCCTTAAAATCTCTCTAATAATCTCCACAGAAGACTCTTTTCCTGGATTGCACACAGGAACCATTTAAAGTGATCCCTGGTTACAGATCAGCACATGGGATTCTGGGCTCGGATTCAACACCTTGGTGTGTGCTGTTTCTCTAAGCTCTGCCCTGCCTTCTGCTGTGGCCGCCAAGTCACACTGCGTGGGGACAAGCCTATAAAACACAGGTGCCCGGGCTGGCCCGGGGACGAGAGCTCAATTGTCCTAATTTGAGGCCCCAGAACTAGTATTTTTATAGTTCTAGAGGTGACCTTATGTAGTACTCACAAAGGGACCTAATGATGTTCTTGAGATCTACTCCCGAGTATCTTTCCAAAGAGACTCGAATCAAAATATTATAGCAATTCACACATATCCACGTTTATAGCATGATTCACAATGGCCAAAGTATGGAACCAACCCAGGTGAGGTGTCCATCAAGAGATGATTGAATTACAAAAATATGGGATACACACAGAATAGAATTCTACTCGGCAATAAAGAAGAACGAAATTATATCATCTGCAGGAAAATGGATGGACCTGGAGAACACTATGTTAAGTAAGACGAGCCAGGCACAGAAAGTGAGGGTTGTATGTCTTCTCTCTTATGGGGAAGCCGGGAGTAACCGGGATACCAGCGGGACTCTGGATAATGGAGGGGAAACCTCCTTGGAACCGGGGAGGGGGCTAGGGGAAGGGGTGGGAGAGGAGGTCAGTGAAGGAAACGCTTCCACAGAGCTTGTGTCCATCCGTGAAATTACCAATGCCAACCTCAGTATCAGAGAGAGCAAAGGGGCGGGAGAGGGCAAGGGTCCTGGGGAAGCTGAGCCAGCGCTATGTGCACACCTGTCCCGATCACTGCTGACTTCACTGTGATGTGATACTACAGTGCACCAATACATGTATATTAAAACTGTTCTGACTACGAGCACCTCTGGCTGTTAAACCACGAGCTTTGTCCAGATCTCTCTCAGTTCTACAGAGCATTTTGAAGGCTTCTGTGTATCAGGATTAGCTTGTAAAAATCGTTATATGATTTCCTAAAATTGCATTAGAGAAATAATATTTCTATGCATGTTGCTAATAGTTATTCCCAGCAGTGACAAACATGTTGCGCAGGTCAAATATTGAGTTTCTCCCAGTGGCACATTAGGACTTGGAGAACAGAGGTATTCACAGAGGTATGTCACCTGGTGGATCATGTCAATGGGAGGTGCCCAAGACCCTCTGCAAGGTCATTCTCAAGAGGACCAGTAACAAAGGCCAGCCCGTGTGTACCCAGGGAGCAGCTCTGCTGGTTGTCTGCAAGCAGGTGGCTGGAGCTGGAGCCCACCCGTGTCTCAGAGCAGGCAGAATGGGACAAAAGTTTACCCACCGTTCTGATCCTCGGAGTTGTAAATTAGAGAACCAGATGTATAATCTGGGAACTTTTCCAAATTCTGTTTTAGTAAAGGTGAACCTTCAACACAAGCAGCTGCACCATGAGTAACATCTTTTATTTCTGCAACAAGAACTGTCAGTGGTCCAGCAGGCCACTGGGAAGCTCACTACCTGCTCCCTGAGCAAAAGCTTCTCGTGTTCATGGTCTGAGTGTTGGGCTTCCGGCTGTTGGGGTGAGGGCTCCAAGTTCACTCCGGTTTCCCAGGGTGCTTCGGAAGCAGTGCACATTGGGTTCAAGCCAGCCCTTCCCCGGGACACCAGCCCCAGCCTTCTTCCTTCATCCCGGGACATATTCCGCCCATGTGCCTCTTCAGGAGTGCTCAGATGCCACCTGCCCTGCCCAGAGTCAGGGCTGAATTGTGCCTCTCCAGTTCAAGCTTGGGATGCGCACCCCAGAGTCACTGTATTGGAGACAGGACCCTTAAGGAGGTAATTTAAATGAAACGAGATCATAAGGCAGCCCTGATCCTCAGGACTGGCCAGGATACACATGGGCTTGACCCCTGGCCTCCCCTTTGTAGCCTGAGATGCCCAGTTCTGCGGAGACCCAGGGAGGAGACCCTGAGCTCAGAGTGAAGTCAGCCCCTGAGGGAAGGGGCCTCTCTCTGGTAACTAAAAAAATAGATTGGTGATTTTACTTGATTCTGCACTATTTTCCTGTATCGCATATAATTTCTATCCTCAAATCACCAAGTCTACTTTGATTTAAATTACTTAATGTTCTACCTTTTGTGTTTATGTGTGTGGTGCTGGGAATTAAACCCAGAGGCATTCTCCCTTTGAGCTATACTCCCAGCCCTTCTTTCTTTTCTTTTCTTTTCTTTTCTTTCTTTCTTTCTTTCTTTCTTTCTTTCTTTCTTTCTTTCTTTCTTTCTTTCTTTCTTTCTTCCTTTCTTTCTTTTTTTTAAGCAGGATCTCATTAAATTCCTGAGTGCTTCACTAAACTGCTGGAGCTGGCAGCGAACCTGCGATGCCTCTGTATCAGACTCCCAAGTACTGGGATTATAAGTGTGCACCACCACCCCTGGTTCCTCTTTTTATTCTTTATGCAAAAATAAATGGGACTCTCAGTTTTAGCTCTGACATTTGAAGTCATGCTTGTGCTCTAACAATAAACTTCTAGCATAAATAGAGATGAAAGCCAAACAACTTTTATTAAAAATTCAGAAAATTTTGGTCACCAGGAAAATGGCCACTGTGAAACCTGGGAAGGCAAGTCTAGAGGGGTGGCTGAGACCTGCCCACCTGGTACTGTCCTCTGTACAGAGCCGCTGTCCTGTCCTCTGGCAGGAGCTTAAGTGATGCCATTGAGGCTGCAGGGCAAGTGGGGAGGAAGACTCCAAAGCCTCTGTCCTCGGGCCACTCTGCTGGGCACGCTGACTCCAGGAGCCCCTGGAAGAAACGTCCTGGTGTCTCTAGCAAGGAGAAGGAGGGAGGTCATTCTGAACTCGAGCAGAGTGTTCCCTAGCACAGACTCACCGCAGATGAGAGATCAGCAGGGCTCTGTCTCCAGCTCCCCACTGAGGCAAGCATGGAAAAGGGAGAAGATTAGAACATTATAGAAAGCTGCTCCTCTCTACCCCTTGCACGCCAGCAGGGATCCGGCTTGGGAAAGTGGCTTCCACCCAAAACGGAAACATGATGCAGGTGATCCTGAAGATTATTTAGAACAAAAACTAAGCCAGGGATAGAAGGGAAACTAGGGGCAGCTGCAGGTTCCTCCGGTTGCCACAGCCATTAGACACAGCTCTGCTCCTGGCCAGTTAGCACAGCCATCACAAGGAAGGCCTATCTAGCCCAATTTCTAGGTGATGCATCATGTTTAGCTTTAAAAGAAACAAAAATGTAGTCACTATAAAAGGCAAAAAAAAAAATAATAGTTTGAAGACAAATCCCAAAAGCAGACCCAGTCATGACTCAGAATTTGAAATGATCAGAGAGAAACTTTAAAATTGTGACAAAAATATTTGGAATGATAGTAGAAGAGGTGTTTGGTACCCAAGAAAAAGATAGGCGCTTTAGGCAGAGAGATTTTGTGAGAGAATCAAAAGGAGATGCAAGAAATAAAAAGCACTGCGACAGAGATGAAGAGTGCCCTCGACAGAGT
The DNA here is from genome assembly GCF_963383645.1 of Muscardinus avellanarius. NCBI lineage: Eukaryota > Metazoa > Chordata > Mammalia > Rodentia > Gliridae > Muscardinus > Muscardinus avellanarius. The sequence goes on from NC_137803.1 coordinate 1,136,542, forward strand.
CAGCAGGAGCCTGGGCACACTCCAGCAACAACTAGTGAGGTGGAGAGAGGGAAATAAAGACTTCCTCAACCGAAGTGAAAAGAGGAGAAGGAACCAGAGCAACCACGGACTTTGAAATAATTTCAAAAGCTGTAACATATGCATGGAATGCCAGAAAACAAACAAAGAGAAAACAGAACAGAAGAGATATTTGAAGTAATAAGACAAGATTTTCCAAAATTAATGACAAAGACAGCAAGCGATGTATGAACAACAATATGAAAACCATGGAAGATAAAATAGAAATGTCATTTGAGTGGCAGAAACAAAAACAAAAAGCCCAAAACAAACAAAAAGCTCAAAATCTTGGATAAAGACAAAATGATTCTACTTGTACATCTATGAAAAAAATTATGGTGGGGCTTTGTTCAGAAACCTTGGATGCAAGGAAAGAGTGAAATAATTATAAAATTGAGAAAAAATCAGCTTAGAATTCTAACCAATAAAATTATTCTTCAAAAGTTAAAGATATATTATGATTTTCTTAGACAAAAGCTGAGATATCCATCATCAGGAAGAAATCTTGGAACTGATTCTTTAGGTAGAAAAAAATATTTTCAGGTTCCAATCTCCAATTTATATGAAGAAAAAAGAGGTTTAAATAAAGTCTTAGTTATTTTTACTCTGAGTCGATGTGAAAGGTAACTGTTAGTTTAACATAGCCAGAGCAGTGAGGCTTTGGGTGATGATAGCATATGAATATTTAAAATAAGTGATAGCAGTTTCATGAGGGATGGGAGGAAGGAATGAGGGTTCTTGTGAGGCCCACTCACTGCATGTTAAAGTGGTGCCATGCTATCTGAGAGCGGGTTTAGGCAAGTTGAAAATGAAGATTGTAAACTCCAGGGGAAACATTTAAAGTATATCAATAAGAGAAACATAATGAGTTATTAAGAGAGAAGATAAAATGAAATTTGATATATTGAAAAAATATTTTTTTTTGGTGGTACCTCCGGGCTATACTCCCAGACACATTTTATATTTTATTTGGAAACAGGGTCTCACTAAGTTGCTGAGAGCCTCACTAAGTAGCTGAAGCTGGCTTTGAACCTGTGCGATCCTCCTGTCTCAGCCTCCCAAGCACTGGGATTTCAAGCATGCGCCACCACACCCGGCAGATATATTGAAATTTTTAAAAATCAAAACTTCTGTATGTGAAACATACCATTAAGAAAATAAAAATGAAAGCCACAGCCAGAGAGAAAACATTTCAAAGTATATATCCTTCAAAATCCAGCAGCAAGGAGCCCTCAGAAGCCGGGAGCCTTTCTCTTGGTCTCTTCAAGCATACCGAAATCAAAAGACGAGGCTCCTTGCATATATGACTGATCCTCAGATGGGCCAGTAACACACACACACAAGATGAGCCCAGAGCACCCTGTGGTGCCACGAGGTAAGTAAGTGCTTAAGAAAAGCAATCGTGAAGATCTGCTGTCGGAACCCAGGGGCCCCTGGAGTGCTCCCAGTGGGCGAAGGTGGAGCACCCTGAGCAGCAGATGAAGGTGCACTGGGTCACAACAAACACTGGAAATAAGTACTCCTAAGTCCATACTGAGATCAACAGGCGATTTAATAAATGTAGTTAGACTGAGGAAGAGACAAACCCTCTTGCCAAAGAATCTTCTGTAGATCTTCCTCCTTCAAGGAGGGTACAGTTCTCCATGCTGTACCAGGTGCCTCAGAGTGGCTTCCTGCCTGGGAAGATGGTACCTAACTGGCGGAGGTGGGAGGGAACTTTCAGTGGAGACACCTGACAGACACACCTGGCCAGGAGACCAGGGCCAATGAATGTCAGCCCTCTGTCACGTGGCTCCTGTGGACTCTGGTTAGATGTGGTGAGAAATGTTTAATCTCTGTGGTCTTTCTCTCCCAAGCCATATGTTCATCTACGTGTGAGAAAAATCAGAGAAACTGCCATTGAAAGTCTTTCTACAAAACACCTGACCCATAGTCCACAAAACTGTCATGTTAATCCAGAAGAAAAAAAAAGAAAAGAAGAAAAAAAGAAAGAAAACATAAATCTGGGAAACCTTGACTATCAAGATAAGCCTGAGGAGTCAGGAAGACCTAGTGTGGCATGGTGTCCTAGGTAGGATCCTGGAGCAGAAGGAACATTAAATACCAAGGAACCCTAAGTAAAGCATGGTCTTCCTTAGTCATCGTCTATGAATACTATTTGTCAATTGCAACACATTTACCAGGTTACTGGAAGATGTCAGTCATGGAGGAAACTGGGTCCAGGCATGTGGCAAATCTCTGGGCTATCCTCAAAGATTTTCTGAAAGTTTCAAGGTGTTACAAAGTAAGAGAACACCTTTAATGAACTACAAAATTTCAGAAATATATAAAGAAAGAGCAAAAACTTCTTAAATTTCCATCATCCCCATCATTAGCAGGCCAAGGTTCACCCTCATTGAGGTCTCCTCCTCCTCCTCCTCCTCCTCTTCCTCCTTCTTCTTCCTCTCTCTCTCTCTCTCTCTCTCTCTCTCTCTCTCTCACACACACACACACACACAGAGTTTATATAAATGACGACACACTCTTACAGTCTATCTTTGATTGTGTAGAGTGACCCTGCTCTGTTCCCAAGCCAGTCTCCTTCCACTCCTTGATTTCAATATTGTGTATACTTTTTGTTTTTGTTTATTTAATAAAATTGTGCACAAACACGTACCCACCATGTGGACACAGGTTCTTTTATAACAACCATCATCCTTTATTAGCCTATAGTTATCTGCATCCATATTAATATTATCTGTGGGGAAGGGGCGGGAGTGGGCTGGGACCTGGGGGAAACACCGGCTGGATGCTGTGTACCAGTACGTTTCCCTCACTCTGAACCTTACTACGTTGCATAATTACAGTGCCCCAATTAAAACATGTAGGAGCCACACTCTACATGAATCTGCATATTTTAACACGTACAAATCCTTCCAAGGCAACTGGTGGAGCTCTGCGTGGTCCTAACATCTGCACGACATTCCACAGAATGAATCTCTTTCCTGCCGTTTACATTTTCTCCAGTGAAAAGTGTCCCGATTGTTTTCAGGTTTTTGTTTCAGCGTTATTTGTTCCAACATCTCAAGCAGTGTCCTAATACTTCAGGAAACACGGAGGTTTGTAAATCTCAGCATTGAAAATATGGTGTGATGCCACCGTTCTAATAAGTCGTTCTTCCTGGACACTCACTTATGCGGTGTCTAGCCTTGAAGCTGACCACTTTCATCACTTTAAAAGATTAATCTGTAATCATATTCTCAATATAATTTTGATAATTAATCCATTCAAAATTTCCAGTTCTTTTTGGATCAGTTTTGTAATGTGCATTTTACCAGAAAATCACATATCTTTTCTATGTCTTCTCCCCATCCAGAGTTGCACTTAATACCTGAGTCTATTATTTTACCTTTTGTGCGTTGGATCATGTATCTATACTCTTAGGACTGTCAATTTGTTCCTGTGTGAGGTTCATATGCATTCTCATTGTGATACTGGTATTGTCAAAGAAATACTTTTAATAAAATTTTTCTCATCTCTATTTGTTTCCTGCATATTGTTATTTCATCTTTATCTTTGTTTTAATCATTACTAAACTCCTTTATTAGTTTATTTTATATTGTTTTGCCGTTGTTTTCCTAGTTTTTGTTTGTTCTGGTTTTGTTGTTGATTTTGAAGCAAAGCCTGAGAGCTTTTGTGCTATCCTGTGTTTCAATATTAATGTGCTTCTATGGATTGCTTCAAAGGTAACTTGTAATTGCAGAGATCTTTTGAATGGTTCTGTTTCTTAAATTTAAAAAGTATGAATATTCAAAGAATTGAAACTTTAAAAAGCATTTTTTAAACACTAATGATCTACAAGAAATAGTATTGGGGGAAAGTAGAAAAGATTATACATTTTTTAAATACTGGAAACTTCAATGATATAAGCTAAATCCCTGTTAACATTTATGAAAGGTCTTCTTTCCTTGATTTTTATTAAGGCAGAGAGCCTCATCCTGCTCTATAGTCCCTAAATCAAATGAAAGTAAAGACCATCTCCTGTCTGGGCCCCTGTAGCCAGGGCTCACCACACCCCACACTATCTTACACATTCCAGGTCTCAGCTGTGCCCTAGGAAATCTTTATATTAACTATATTTTCAAGTTTTCCTTTTATTTTTAACCATGTTTATAACTAGTTCATATGGCCTATAAGTTCTCTGATATTATAAAATTTTGTGCTTTTAGATAAAGTGATCTGTTTGCAGACAACACAGTTTTTTATGTAGAAAATCCCAGGAAAACACACACACACACACACACACACACTAACATACAAATTCAGCAAAGTTGCTACAAAATAATCACACAGAAATTAGTTTCATTTCCATAAAGTAACAATATACAATCCAGAAAAAGAAATTAAGAAAAATATTCATTGATGATAGCATAAAAATAATGGAATACTTAGAGATAAACTTAACCAAGGAGATAAAATTCAGTAGAGGGAAAGCCAGTAAAGTAAAAAGAGATTAGAGACAGATAAATGGAAAGACATCATCCTGTGTTCACAGATTGAGAGGCTGACTAAACATGCCAGTACCCTGAGATGGCTTGAACCTGGGGGGCTGCTTGGATCATGAGAGTTCTGACCTCATTCATTGATTAACCCATTTATGGCTGGAAGAACTACAGAGAGATGAGACCTATGTGGAGGACGTAAATTGCGAGAGTCTGCCATGAACGGGACTCTCTCTCTCTCTCTCTCTCTCTCTCTCTCTCTCTCTCTCTCTCTCTCTCTATCTATCTATCTCCTTCTCTCCCCTTCAAGCTGCCATGATCTGAGAGACTTTTCTGTATCATGTCTTTCTGCCTTGGTGTTATGCCTTAGTTCTATAGAAAAGGGGTTGGCCAAGCATGAACTGAAAGCTTTAAAAAATGTAAACCAAAACAAATGTTCCCTCTTCTAAGATGTTCTTGTCACCAAATATTTTGGTCACACTAGCCCAGAGCTAGCTAGCATTCTACCCAAAGGCAGCCATTTTCATGCAATCCCCACCAAAATCCCAACAGCGTTTTTTTCTTTGCGGAAACAAACAAACAAAAATCACATGGAAACTCAAAGAACAAAGTTAGAGGACTCCTGCTCCGGATTTCAGGACTTACTAGGAAGGTGTAGTGTTCAGAGCAATGTTCTTGGGATGTATGAGGAGAAGGTTTCACAAGGCCCCAAACCACTCAAAGAAGGAGGACAATCTTTCCAACAAACGATCCTGGGAGAGTGGTCCATCCATAGGACGAAGGATAAGGTTGGACTCTTCCTTACACATAGGAAAAGTTAAATTGAAATGGATCTAAGCATTTTTATTATCACAATGTAAAATAATCCTATTGGTATATTTTAATTATATAACAGAGTGAGATTCACTTAATGTGTGTCCCTCTGGACCTCAACCCACTCTACCTCCCTGTGTATTGTATGAGACTGCTAGTGATGGCTTCATATATGAGCATTATGTTATTTGATCTGTTTCCTCCCTTGAGCCTCCTTTTTCCCCTCCCCACCTCTATACCCTTCCTGCTCTCCTTTTTTTTTTTATCTGAAGTCTTTTTTCTTTCTTATTTTCTCTTTAGCATCCACACAAGAAAGAAAACATTCAACCATTGACTTTCTGAGATTAGCTGATCTCACATAGCATAATATTCTCAAGGCCCATCCATTTTCCTGCAAATGACATAATTTTAACCCCACTGCGTGTATGTATATGACACATTTTCTTTATTCGTTCATCTGTGGAAGGACTCCAAGGTTGGTTCTATAACTTGGCTATGGTGAATTATGCTGATATGAACGTGGATTTGCATATATTGCTATAGTGTTCTGATTTTAACTCTTTTGGAAAGAGACCTAGGAGCGGCATGCCAGGGCCATGTTGCGTTTCCACTCCTAGACGTTTGAGGAACCTCCATACTGTTCTCCACAGTGGTTGTACTAACTTGCATTCCTGTCAGCAGTGTAGAAGAGTTCCTGTCTCCCAGGATCCTCACCAGCATTTATTATAGTTTGTATTCTTGAGGATTGCATTTCTAACTGGAGTCAGATGGAATCTCAATGTTGTTTTGGTTTACATTTCCCTGATTGCTCATGATGTTGAACAAACCTTAAGTTGAAGACCAAAACAAAAAAAATCTTCAAAGAAAACACAATAATTTTTATAAAATTGGAATTGGCAATGATTTATTAGATAAGACACTGAAAACACAGGGAACCAAAGTAATAAACAGATGAACTGGACTGCATGAAAATCAAGAACACCTCACGTGACCACAACACCAACGAGTAAGAGCAGCGGCAAGATAACTTTACAATCCGTCTGGAAGACACAGTCGCCCAACTGAAGTCACAACCTCACTAGAAAAGTCAGCACAACCACTTTACAATCCAGGTGGGGAAAAATTTATTAAAGTCACAGAAAACATATGCCTCAAAGAAAAGAACAAGAAGACAACGAAACACAAGCCCCAACCCCATTAAACCCAGAACTCCCAGGTCTCAAAGCACAAAGGGAAACAGAAGAGAGAGACCCCACAGACTGGTAACACAAATTCAGTGAACAAAGGATTAATCATTGAAATATATATTAGAAAAACTTCTCCAAATCAGTAATAAAAAGGCAAACAACCTAATAGGTTCACAGCAGAGGAAAAAATATGGCAAATAAACACATGAGCAGATGCTTAACCTCATTAGTAATCTGAGAAATGCAAATTAAAACAATAATGAGATGCCATTTGCACCCACCAGATTGGCGAAAGTTCCAAAGTCTGACACTACTACTTGTTGGTGAGGATGGATCCGTGGGAAGAGGCAGGCTTTGCTGGTGAGCTCCTCGTGACCCTACGGCTCCCTCCCTGTGTTCTAGAGGAAATATCTGTGCCCGCATGCCAAACAGCATGAACAAGGATGTGTACTGTGGTATTGCTGGAATTGTAGCAACCGGAAAAGCTGGGTTGTTGGACCACAGAAAAGCTGATAAGGAGACCCAGCATCTTCACACCTTGGAATGCAGCCCGGCAGTACAAACGGACATCAGAACACAGACCAGCGTGCGTCCGGAATTTGGATTCCTGAGCTCAGTTGAGATGAAAGATCCCCTCGTTCGTTTTTAAGTAAGGTCACATTTCCCTTACACTGCCAGGCAACTTTACAAAATAAATTTGTGAAGTCCATTACTGCTAACAGAACTGCATTTCTGTGAAAGAAAAGATATTCTTATTTTTTAAAAATTTTAAACTTCCTATTTCGCCCTGAAAGGGGTTAATCCTATCCAACCAACTAACCCTTTCCTTCCTTCCTTCCTTCCTTCCTTCCTTCCTTCCTTCCTTCCTTCCTTCCTTCCTTCCTTCCTTCCATCTTTCTTTTCTTTTCTTTTCTCCTTTCCTTCTTTCCCTCTTTTTATTTTTTATTTTTGGCATTTAGCAGATACTCTGAAAGGTAAGAAGACTCCAGAGTCACAGGAATGAAGCCTTGCGCCCCAGTGTTGCTGTGACCACCGTGTGGACATTGACAGGCCTCTGCAACTGATCTATTTATGCTCTTACTGCAGCCAAAGAGAGTTGGCGAGGATGAAGGGAGCAGTGGGGGTAAAATGCACGTCATGTTCGCAGGAACAGTTTGAGAGGAGGGGGATGGCCAGCCTCTCCACGCGGAAGGACGAGGCTGCAGGCTGAAGCGGAAGGAATCTTCCAAGCCGGAGCGCTGGCCCGCCTGCGCCAGCTGCGCCGCTCTGCATTTCACGGTTGCTTTCAGCGTCGCTTGCTGGGTTCCATCTTCCCCCGTCTTGCTCACTCCCTGCTGTAGCCTCATGGCTCTGCGTGACAATTTCAAGGAAATTCTACGGAAGCGTGTGCCCAGGACGCGTTTACAGAATCATGGTGGGGGGTTGCTCGTCTCCAAAGATGATATCTAATGTTTTTTATTATTTTTACGTCATATCCTCGATTCTCATTTTAACTCAGAAAGTAATTTGTTGCAAAGAAATAATTCAGGGAAAATACAATTGCTCCATAAAATTGAGACAGATGGCTGGGTGTTGAAGTATTGTGAGGTATGGAGTTTGGGATGCGGACGACAAACCAAGGCGCTTCTAGATGGTGCAGACCTTCCGCTCCCCTCCGCCCGCCCCTCCACGAGCTCCGCTTCCACTGTCTGCTTTCCCAGTTAGGGCGACGAGACGACTTTTCTGAAATAAGGAACACATGGATGGAAAATAACCCCAAAGATGGGAGCACAGAAAATGCAAGATTGATAAAGTAATTTTAATTTGGTTCTACATATGTTAAGGTAGTTAGGGTGACTTTGTGAGGGAGTCCAACTGTGTGAAGACAGATGTGCGGTAGCTGATTAGACGCTCGCCCTCCCTCCCGCGCGGGCGTGTGCGCCCGACGCCAGGCTCGCGGGTTTGATTTTCAGAGCACACCAGAGAACCTCAGAGGAAGTTCTGAGAAATCGCTCCTCGTTCACTGAGGGAGATGCAGACCACCATGCAGCCCATGGCCGGTTTGTTTTCCATGTGAAAAATGATGCACTGAGCTGGGCGCGGTGGTGCACACTTGTCATCCCAGCATTTGGGAGGCTGAAACTGGAGGATCGCGGTTCGTGGACAGCCTCAGCTACTTAGTGAGGCTCTGCAACTCAGCGAGACCCTGTTTCAAAATAAAGAATAAAAAATAGGGCAGAGGGGTTTAGTTCGGAGGTAGGATGTCCCTGGGTTCCATCCCCAGACCTGCAAAATTACACAGAAAACCCCCAAACAAAACAAAACTAAATAAAGAATAAAAAATAGGGCCAGAGGTTTAGCTTGGAGGTAGAATGCCCCTGGGTTCCATCCCCAGTACCGCAAACAAACAAACAAACAAACAACAAAAAACACAAAAACAAAAACCAAAAAAACAAAAACCAAAAAAACAATGTGCTGGTTGGTATTCAGCCGCCCGGTGCTCGGTATCAGTGAGCCCAGGACAGAGGCCATGCCATGGGCAGTGAGCGCTGCTCAAGAACTCAAGCACAGCCACCAGGTGCTGGGTGCCCCAGAACTCCAGGCCTGTGCGCCCCAGCCTCTGTTTTCCTCCACAGTCTGCCCTGCTGTTAATAATGTCCAAGAGCATCACAGAGAGGATGAAGGCTCCCGCTGCTCCATCGATCCGCGCCACAGTGTGGGGCCTTCCATGCCCAGACTGCCCGGGCTCCTGCTGCTCCGCCGTCCCTGGCCAGGACGCCATCCCAGGCCACCTGGTGTCCAGGGAAACAGGACCAGGATCAATATGGCGGCGAGCAGAGGGAAAGGGCTGCTGAGGCTCACGGCCCTGTCGAGGCAGAAGGAAGCAGCGGCACCAGCCTGGGGGGCAGGTGGGCTCTCTTTGGTCTTCCAGACTTGGGAGCTATGTGAACACAGGCTGCGGATTAGAGCAGGAGACGCTGAAAGGCTGCGGAAGGAAGCACCCATCGTGCCGGCCACCGCACTGTATGTGAGGGTGTGAGGGCTGCATGGCCTCCGCGTTTCTCTCCTCCTCAGTGTGCCACCTGAAGACGCTGGGTGGTCTGCTGGGCATCCCTGGGCAGGTTTGCACACATTGCTACGGCAGTGGCTGCCAAGGTGGTGCTTTCATGGCAACCCCAAGGGGCCTGTTCACGTAGCTCGACGTGGCTCTTTTCGCCTCCAAACTAGGAGCCAAATATCCTTATAAGAACCTGGCTTGAGCAGAAGTGGCCATGGATTACCCCAGCTAACCCAGTGAGGTGGGCACTTGAGAGCCGTGCACCTGCCGCTGGTGAGGCCTGCCTTCAGCTCGGTGCTGTAGCCGAGGAATTGCTAGCCCTCATGCTTCCTTTTGTCTATCAGCTGAGCCGTCTGTAAGAAAGCACAGCACACGGACAAACAGCATTTACTGAGTGCCGCCCAGCCCAAGGCGCTGGGATCCGGAGAGGGATGTGGCCAGATTCCGCCTACTCCTGCAAGTGCTCCGAGGGTTACAATTTTCACCAGCTTAAGAGTATTTCTAGCCCTCTTTGCACTTCTGGAAAATATGAAAATAATTCTAGAGAGGGCTTAGAGGGGGCCCCAAACTTCTCCATCCCATCCATCAGAAAATAGCCCCTGCCTAGGCTGGTTTCGGGAGGTGTCCTCACCTAACGTGAGGTTCTTTATTCTTCCCTTCTGTGCGCTTGCTCTGCTGGAGAATGGGCCTGGCCCACTCTTGCCTGCGCCATCCTTTGAACATACACGTGCACCCCCTGGTAAGGGCATTCCTGAGGCAGCTCCTCTGAGCAGCTTTAAGTGAGAGACGGTGTTAGGAAGAGGTGCTGACCTGGAGGATGCCAAGGGACGATACCAACCTGGGAGTCCACTATGCTGCAGGAAGGCAGAGGTGCATTTTCCATACAGAACTTGGAACTAACAATAAAAATGTTGTTTAGTCTGTTTCTTTTTTCTTTTTATTAACACTACATGTCAGCAATTATATCTAAACAATCTCCTTCTAGGGGAAGAAAGTGCTAGTAGATCTAAATTCTAAACAGTGGCTGGAGTTAACTATTGAATTTTAATAACATATATGTGATGCTTCAGATGAGTTCCTTGCGTTCATCAAGTCTTAATAAACACTGTCATCAGTACAGAAGCGAATCTGGAGACTTCTCAGCCATGTAGCCAACCGCATGAATACTCAGGTCATCTGCATGTCTTCATCCCAAGAGTAGATTCAAAATTCCTGAGTTCACCCGGGGCACAATTCTTTGTCTTTTAGTTGGCATATATAGTACAAATATATTTAATGCAACAAATACAGTTTGATTTAGGCTGGTTATGTTGCTGTTTTCTGTTCGTGCCATTGATCCTTGTTTATTATATTTTCCCAATTTCTTTGGACTACTTGACTTGTTTTGGTAGTAGATATAATTCTTCTTATGAATTTCAGCTGAAATTTCTCTTGAGGTTACAATGCACATCTTTCACTTCTCACTACCTATCTAGATTTGTTATTGGACTGTCTCCTAGTAGACATAAAGTGTTGCAATGCCCTTTTCCTTTTGCTGATATATAATAAATGTGTAATACAAAATTAAAATTTTGCTTTGAAGGGTCATGTGACTTTTAAAGAAACCATGAAAGGAAAAGAAAAAATTGTACATGAACCATTCTCATGCTGTTTGTTTCCCATAGATCTGGTGTGACTTCCTTCTGGCCTGAAGAACTGGTGTTTGTATTTGTTCTAAGGCAGGTTTCATAATATGAACCTTATTAATTTTCCTTCATCTGAAAAAGCAAGTTTTTGAAGATCATTAGGCTGCATATAGAATTCTGGCTTGAGAGTTTCCATCTATTTATGTATGTGTGTATTTATTTATTATTGGTGCATTGTAGTTCTATATCTGATTGGGGTACAAGATGGTGGAGGCACACACGCACACATCACTCATTTAGCCCTTCCCCAGTTCCCACCCCACTCCCTCCCCTCCCTCCTTCTCATGTCTGGCTTAGTGATCGACTTTGATATGTTTGTGAATGTACATCATGTACGTTAGGGAATTTCCCTCTCCCCCCTCCATCCCACTCAGTTTGGTCACCTTATATGTCCTTCTATGATTTCTCTTCTTAGTCTAGAGTTTCTCCTATGACGCTTTTTCTCCCTAGCTTCTGCATATTAGGGAGAGCATTCAGTTTTTATCTTTGCCCACATACAATCACTGAGTTATTGTCTTCTCAGCTTCATTTTTTTCCAATGGGAATCCAATTTCCTTATCGTTTATTTTGATCTTTAAATTTTAAATTAATCTTTGGTTTTCAGCATTTCGATTATACTATTCCCAGAATATGGTGTTTTATGCATATTTATATTGATTGCATTTCATGGGTTTTTCAATCAGTAGATGTATTTCTTTCAACAATATTCATGAATTATCACAGTTTCCTTTTCAAATATTTCTTCAGATCTATTTATTTTCTTCTCTTTCTGGGTCTCCAGTCGATTGCCCTTTAAGCAACATCATCTTAAAATTTTCAAGCTATTCATTTTGTCATTAGTCTCTTTGATTTAGTCACTTTTGTTATTTTTTTTTTCTTCTTTGTGTTTTGGTCCGGATAATTTGTATTGCTCTTTCTCCAAGTTAATTTTTATGACTTTTAAGTTTACCAAGGAGATTGTAGATTGTTTTGACCTCTCAGGAATTTATCTTCTAAGGCCTTGAGTTCCAAGCACTGCAGACCTGTCAATGGCTTATACCACTGTCCTCCAGGTAGAACCTCTAAAATAGTTTCACTCAAAAACTATTTAAAAATTGCCTTTGAAACATATACAATATGTATCTGTAGAAATTCAACTCTTAAAATTTTATATAATTTATTTCTTTAGTAAATAAGTATGTGAAGTAAGTTTAAGTATTGTTGGGAGACATCCATGACGAATCAATCTCTAAGGTATAGCCTGCTCTATACCAAGGTCTCTTTATTCTGAAAATGTTTTAATTTTTTATGACTTTGAATTTTAATTCAATTTCTTTTATTCCTTCTCCAAAAAGTAAATGTTAAGAATAATAAATGTGAGCCGGGCGTGGTGGCGCATGCTTGTAATCCCAGCATTTGGGAGGCTGAGACCGGAGGATGGCAGTTCACGGACAGCCTCAGCTACCTAGTGAGACCCTCTGCAACTCAGTGAGACCTGGTTTCAAAATAAAGAATAAAAAATAGGGCAGGGGGTATAGCTGGGAGGTCGAATGCCCCTGGGTTCCACCCCCAGACCTGCCAAAAAAAAAGAATAATAAATGTGAAAATAATTACATTTCAATTGGCTATTTTCCACAACTGTTTTTTTTTTTATTTGAGAAAAGAATTTCTCTGTGAACACTGAAATATTTGATGGGCTAGAGAAGATTCTTTAACTTATAAGATAGTTCTGATTCTGTGTTTTCTTACTTAAGTATGCATATATGTCAGCCACTGTGTATTCTCAGATTATGTTTTTCCCTTCTATTCAGGGGCAAGGTAAAAATGTAAATATATTACAACATAATTAGTGCTCTATAATTGTGTCTCTATGATTTCTTTTTAAGTTTTGTTCCTCTCCTATCCTTCCATCCTAACTTTGCTGAGGTTTCCCCTCCATTGTCTGGAGTCCCTCTGGTATTCCTAGTGCTCCCTAGTTTGGGCATATTAGAGAAAACATATGTCCCTTCTCCTTCTGTGCCTGGCTGATCTCACTTAACATAATGTTCTCCAGATCTCTCCATCTTCTTGTGAATGACATGATTTTCTTCTTCTTTATAGCTGAGTAGAATTCCATTGTGTGTATTTCCAATAATTTTGGAATCCATTCATCTGCTGATGGAGACCTAGGTTGGTTCCATATTTTGGCTATTGCAAATTGTGCTGCTGTGAACATGGGTAGAAACAGGAATATAAGGAAATACTTTATAATCAATGTTAAATTTTTGTCTAAATTTATAGAGTTCCCAATATTACAAATTTTACTTTCAATAGGATTAATTTCAGAAAGTTTTGAATCAAAGAAGTGTTTACAAATTTTATCTATTCTTAAAATAACAAGCTTTTAAAAATTTAAGCCACAAATGATTCATAAAATTCTTTGATTTTTTTAAATCTTGTAGGCTAATAAGCCAACAACTTTTTTTTATCACTTTTACTTACACAAACACATACGAAAGGAAATAAAAATTCTAAAAATCAATTTAGAAGTCCACATATTTGATGTAAATGAAAAGCTCTACTTTTCTGGGTGCAGTGGCACATGCCTATAATTCCAGCTACTCAGGAGTTGAAGTAGGAAGATTGTAAATTCAGGCCAGCCTTCACAATTTAGAAATGCCCTGCCTCAAAAGAAAAACAAAACCAAGTTAAAATTTAAAAAGTTAAAGTTCTACTTCATGGACTGCCGCATTAAAGGTCTCGTGTGGAGCTCCAGATTTAGCGCGCTGTCCTTGGGCACCGTCTTCCTACTGTGCATCAACTTTCTGAAGGATCATAACACGTTCTCGGTAGAACATGTCCTCGGGCTGCGTTACATTAATGACTTCACTGTGACTTCCACAGGAGAGGGTAAGTGATGTTAAATATTCTGTGCAAATTATGTTTGGCATAAAATTTTTTGAACAACCAAAAGTGAGTACTTAGCTTTTAACCAAATATGTGCCCTTAAAAACCTTTCCTTCCATCAAGGACAGCCTCACCTACTTAGTCAGGCCCTTGACAACTCAATGAGACCCAGTTTCAAAATAAAGAATAAAAAGTAGGGCTGGAAGTGTCGCTCGGAGGTAGAATGTCCCTGGGTTCCATTCCCAGACACGCCCCTCCCCCCCCAAAAAAAATCTCTGCTTTCAAAGGGATTATTGCCACAAAGCAAAGCATTAAAAACTAATAACAATATAAAGAGATTTGGTTTATCACATACGATCCATGGCCACGGCACTGGAGCTGGGAAGGCCCCACTACTTCCAGCTGTGGTGTATCACGTGCAAAACCCCTTGGCTGCAGTTCTCTGATGGCTCGTGGAGTGGATTAGCCGTGTCTGTATCTGGAGGCCAAGCCGCAAGTAGAAGAAAAATCAAGCCAGGAGAGATAGTCATCTCCCCCACCAAACCATGAAGAATGAAAGAGTTGTGGCTGCTGACCACTGCAGTCAGTTTATTACGGAACACCTGGATGCTGGTTTTGTAGAGTCTGAAAAGATTTAGAAAAAAGTGATTAACCGATCTTTCATTTTAAGTGTAACCACTTGTTGAAGTGGATACTTCCTTATTGTCTGTATGCTTTAGATGGGTGTGTCTTCCCCCAGAGCTTATGTGTTCAAAGCTTGGCTTCTAACGCAGCAAGACTGAGGTATGGGACATGGCATGCGTCATGAGGGGTGTGGCTTGAGGACTCTATCTGTCCTGGCCCCCTCCTCTCACTCCTTTTCCGGCCTGGAGGAGTTGAGCAGTTTCCTTTATCCATCAGGACCTGCCACCATAATGTTTCTGCCTTAGAGCTGGCTAGCCAAGGACTGAACCTCTGAAAGCTTGAGCAAAAAACCTTTCCTCATGTAAACTGTGGTCATCAGGTATTTTGGTCACATCGACAGAAGTGCTAAGCAGCACACTGTGCATGTGTCCAACACCAGTTAAGACCTTGACAAATGCGGCAGTGCCTGGTGGGTCTGTACCGAGCCCGGCCCCAGCTCACCAGCATTCTGAACATGTTTCCTTATTAATCTCAGTATTAGTGATCTAATTTAAAAATACTCAGGCAAATTCACAGAATTAAATATACAGATTCATATCCAGCCAGGTAGATAAGAATATAGAAAAATAGATGGATTGGCAGATAAGTAGATAATTATAACAAGATTTGTTCTAATTCAGTGACTTTGAAAGGATTAAAAGTCACAACAAACCACTGCAACATGGAGTCATTAATAAATTCTTCCTTTTTATGTGTTAACTTTACTGAGGAAGAGATCATTGAAATATTCCTCAGAGTTCTAAAAATGAGATGTTTGGTCCAGGTACAGTTGGGCTATCTTTCAGAATTGACAGTGTGGTCTCATGAAAGGAGAACTTTGGGTACCCACGCTCACAATTACTTTCTTGGTGATGCTGGGATGAGGAGGAAGATGACAATGGTGCTAAGTTTCTGGAAGTAGGTGATTCTTTGAAATCTAGGTCACTCTGAGGGGGATATAATATGACACCATTCACAGACATCCACAGGAAGTTCTTTATAAACAACCGTTTTCAAATGAAAGTGCCTTCTCGTGTGATGTCATCATTCCTTGTTCCTGTTGGAGCGTCGTATCCCAGCCCGCACACGAAGACGGCACTTCCACGGGCACCCATGGCTCACTGTGCTCTTTCCATGGCTCACCGTGCCCTTACCATGGCTCACCGTGCCCTTACCATGGCTCACCGTGCCCTTACCATGGCTCACCGTGCCCTTACCATGGCTCACCGTGCCCCTTGCAGCTTTTGGATTTGTCTTCCAAGATGTCAAGGCACTCATCATTCTCAGATCATCATGATACAATATTTGGTGATTTGTAACAAATTCTCAACCTTTATTTGATATTTTCGCTTGGAGAAAAGAGAAACAAAATCCAGCTACGTGGGTTTAATGTGTTCCTGGGGATTCAAGCTGCCTCTGGTTACAGACAAACAAAAGCGCTTGTTTCTGTTCTTCCAGTTAGTGGTACGGGTTCGTTTTTCTTGCGAATATTGTTGACTTACAGTGGCTTTTAGGAGACAAATAAGGACGAAGGTATATCCAGTCCCACACTGGGGATTGAGTTGGAAAAAACCAGTTTGGGGTAAGCCAAAATCAATCTGGTTTACCAGGTAAATCTACTCAGAAAACAGCATTTTAAGCTTAAACAAACACTCCCAAGTAGCCCAAAGAACCCAAATAACCAGATTATCTGCTTCCTATAGGTCACATTTCATTTGAATTTAATGCTATCATTTGGCTTCTTTGCATTTTAGCTCCACTTATTTGAACATTTATGGTTGCTCTACTGCCATATTTCATGGTCAGAATCAGGCTCCCTGCATACAGGGTGCCTGCGCACTCGGCATCTTCCCGCCCTCCCTGTGCGTGTCACACACGCCTCGCACTGAGATTTGAGATCTGATTGTGTGGAACGAATCTTCAGGTCTAAGGCACCATGAGTCACGTGGCCTCACCCAGAGTCCTGCCGTTTTTAATAACATACTAAAAAGCCCACTTTCACACGGCTGCCATGAGGGAATGGCAGCCTGTGATGGACAGGCAGTGACGGCTGACTCGGCGGACGTATCGTACTCAGGTTTCCCCTTGAAGTTTTGATTAGTTGTCAATTATTTCCCCCAAAGCAGTATGTTCTGTGCCTTGTTATTATTTTTTTGAAAATCTAAGAAGCTTATGAGCACACCACCATTCCCTGAGGAAAGTGTTCTAGCTTAAAACACAAACATGGCGACCAGAAACCTTGACCATGTCTGTAGTGATTATTATTTAAAGGATAATTCTCAAGTCTCTGTTAATCTGTGAATCTTTGTCATTCTCTCTACAAATCATTGAAGATACTTCTGTCCTGGGAATCCTGTCATTGAATATCTGTGCTGTGTTCAAGATTCTTCACAAACACAAACAGAAGTGTGTGTGTGTGTATGTGGTGTACTTGTTACTGGGGATGGAAGCCAAGAACTTTGTACTTCCAAGCTATATCTCCAGCCCTAAATTATTTTTTATTTTGAAACAGGTTGCTGAGAGCCTTTCTAAGTTGCTGAGTCTGGCTTTGAACTTGCAGTCCTATCTCAGCCTCCCAAGAACTAAGATTACAGGTGTGCACCACTGTGCCTAGCACACAGCTCACTTCCTACAGTACACATTTTCTTTTCTTTTCTTTATTTTCCAAAATATGGCACCTTTTATAGTACTTCATGTTGTGCTTAATATAGAACTGAATCAATTATTTACAATACAAATTTAGACTTTATTATTGATTGCAACATAGAGGAGACGGATGCTACGGAACGCATAGGTAGGCAGGTAGACAGCATGGTGATGAATGTTCAGTCAACAATAGTTACTGTCCAAGAGAATATGTCTTCATAAATATAATTTCTATTTTTATGTATATTGTTTTTTGCTTGAGGAGTATTTTAGCATTTCCTGGTTATATCAAATTGGAAAATTTGAAATCTTTCCTATAGATTTTACCAAAAAAAAAAAAAAAGAATGATGAACCAATGAAGTGAGGAAAGTTCTTTCTTGTGGAAATCATCTTTTCTCCTGCATCATAACCCTATGAAACACGCTCCTTGGAGCGATCTCACCTGACCTGCTCAAGAGGAGGACGCAAAGATGCCACGATGCCACTGGGTGCTCACTGCCCCTGTGTGGAAAGGAGCCGTCCCAGTTTCTTGAATGAGGAAAGTGTCTCAAATGGGCCTTCACAGTCCTCGAGTTTGGGCGGCTTGTTTAGGAAACTGAGTGGGTCTCTAGAGATACTTGGAAACTTCTGGAGCTCAGAAAACTCAGAGGGCCGAGCCAGGCCTTGCTCTGCCGCCGCCCTCCAGAAAAGAAAGGCATAACCATCGCACGTGACCTGGTCTCCGTTATGAAAAACTGGAGCCAACAGCGGGTGAATCCACCTCTTCAAGCACAGTCATTGATGTTAACCTGAGATCCAAGACTTCTCGGAGAAGACCCGACAAGTCACCGCGACTGACTCAGAGGTCCCAGGACCTCAGTGCCATGGAGGATGCGAGAAGAGCCCCTTGTGCTCAGCTCCTGGGCATCAGCCGACGTTTCTCCACCAGACACATCCTCCAGAAAGCAGCTCTCATGCTGGATCTGGTGAGAAAACCCTGCTAATGAATAGGAGCAGACACACACAGGAGGGTTTCTTGAAGTGCGGCTTCCTTCAGCCCGGGCTGACCCACGGCCCACTTGTCTTCTGCCCCTCGAGGTTAGGCTCCTGAGTGGATGAGCCACGACCCTGTCCATGCAGCACCGCTGAGATTCCAGGCAGGTTTCGGGCTGGAGCCTCCTTTCCACACAGCAGGGTGTGTGCCTCAGTGATTCCCGTGGGCCTGGGAGGGGAGGGTGAGCACATGCCCGGAGCACCTTCACAGGGCACGTCCTGGGCCCTGCGCCAGGCTCCACTCCCTCGTCCTCTGTGGCTGTACACCCTGTTTCGCAAAGCATTTTCTGAAGCTAGGCCATGCTGCCGTCTGTGGTGTAAGTTATCACAGAGGAGAGTTCGCTGGGGGACTCTACATGGACTTGGTCTGCTGTGCAGGCAGTGCCTGGAGGCCGACCACTTCAAGCTTTCCAGTCTCTAGTAAGTGTGAGGTCACCTAAGCTCCCCCATATCACAAGTTAGGGGCATGCAAATTGGAAGAAGAAGATAAAACAGCCCCTGCTTAAGAATATTCCCAAGTCTAAAACGCCATACTCGAACCTTGCACTTGGAACATAAAACAGAAATCCGATTCGGTATTGGCACTGAACTTGAGTTCCAGGCGCAGGGTCAGCCAATCGAAGTTCTGAAAGTCCTTCTGCCTGCTTAAGAAACCCAAGCCAGGCGTGATGGGACACTCTTGTAATTCCAGTACTGAGGCTGAGACAGGAGGATCACAGGCTCCAGGACAGCCCCAGCAAGGAGTAAGACTCTCGTCCATATAGTGAGACCCTGTTTCAAAATAAAAATGAAATAGGGTTGTGGTATAGTTCAGAGGTAGAATGCCTTTGGTTCAATCCCAACTACCAAGTACCAAAAAAGAAAAAAAAGAAACATTTAAGCAAGTGAGGGCAGCAAGGCAGCTTGGGACTTGCCTTTCTCCCCGAGTCAGTTGACTGTTCATGATGGATTTTTACTTGTTTACACTGGCGGCAGCGCCGCCTGACTACCACTGCCCTGTGAAGACGCGTTTCTCCTTTGGGAATCCCGTGGGTGCCTCTGCTCCTGTGAGTATCACTGGTGAACACATGTGCACCTCACTTCACACACTGCTCTGGCGTATGGTACACGAGGCTCCTCTTGAGAGCTGACTCGCGGGGGCCTAGGGATTAGTGGCTCTGATCTTTGCCAAGTCCAACAGAAATGGTAAGATTCAGACAAAGGTGTGAATCCACTTCACACAAGCTTTCCTAAACCCTACTCCACCCTGTTTCCCTCTGGCTGACAGGTATCTTAGTATGTAACTTTTCAAATTACTTTCTGCAAAGGAATAATTTTCTTTTTATATTATAAGAGTACAGGGAAGAACGGAAGGAAAGAAGGACAAAGGAAGGAAAGGAGGAAGAAAATACTCTGAGCCTAAGCGTGCACACAGAGGCAGAGCCCGAAGGCCTGGGTAATTCAGGCCACAGTCCTCTTTCTACAGCTTGTATGGGCCCTGGGAGAGTTCTTGGCGCAATACGGTTGGTACTGATAATCTAACCCGTTTATTCATGCAAACATTCAGCGCCTCTTTGTCCTGAAGCACACAGGTGCAGCAGCGCTGTGAGCTCAGGGCCTTGTTCCCTCTCACACGACTCCCCAAGGCTCCCCAGGGTGTTACCAGGGGAAACTCCTGCTCCCATGGTGGGATGAGCTCCCTGGAGGAGCAGCAGTCAGCCAAGCTCCCGGGTCCTGAGAAGAATGGACAGCGGCCCGGCTTCATCTGTGTGGACGGGTTTGGAGTGTGCTCCTGAGACAGCACACGGGAGCAGACATCTCCTTTGAATGGGTTAAACAGAGACGTCCATCGAAGGCTTTGCTGCCGCCGCGCAGCACACGAGAAGCCCTCCCTCTCGGCCGAACAGTCCCACCCCGAGGTGAGACACACGCGCGCTGGCGCAGACCGACGACAGTGAGAGTGACGGGGAGACTTGGAAGACGCAGCCTCGGAGATGGAGTAAACGCACATACATTTTGTGACGAGCGACTGTAATGAAAGTCAATGAATTATAATAAAATATGGAGTTTTAAAAAAGGGAACGACTCGATGTATAATGTTGCTGTGAAATCATTGAACAGTTTTTCACTGCATGCTATTGTCAGAGTAAATAACTACCCAAGACAAACTTACAAAGTGGTTTTAACTCTAATGCGATGCAGAAAGTCAGTCATTTAATTTGTTAATTAGTATTATGCCAGAAACTATCTCTTCAATATGAAGCAAATATGTTTACAATCTTATCTGCCATCTGTTTAATAGATGGGAGAAGACTTAGGGCTGGATTCTCAAAGAGGGTTGTTGAAAATTTGTTCCACAATTAGTGGAGCAGATTTTTAATTCTGGAAGGATGTTGCATGTGCGGGTAGCACCTCTGCTGAGAAGACAGTACATCACAGCCCTGCTACTCCGAGGAGGAGCGCCTGTAATGGGCTACAGCAGATGCTCGCAGATCCGCGAGTGGGAACGGCGTTCCAAAAAGATACCTAGGAATGCTCTGATATATCTAGACAGATATCACACTCGCTCATGAAAAGTAAATCTCGTTTTGCACAAAACAATTTTAAGCCCAAATTTATCGATAAGGCAAGGCTCCGTTTGCTCAGGACACACACTCTTTCTGTACTCGGCAATTTCTCAAGACTTCATACTAGAAAGCTTCAATTATGCATCAGGCTAGCTATTAAAGTGAATTCTCAAGGTGCTTTTAAACGGCTGCTCGAGGATGGGTTTTAAATCATTATTTGGAAGAGATCTGAAAATAAGAGTGCGATCGTCAAGCATATTAGTGGCAGTGCCGTTTTAATTCTGGAATGTGAGCAGGCAGAATTCCGGGGAGTCACAGAATGGAGCTGGCATCCTGAGCCAGCCTTCCTGCAACATATCTCAGTCCCTCCAGAAAAGATGTCTCCCCTCAGCTCAGGTGGGGACTACCTGCACCCCAGGACGATTCTCTCCGACTAGTCTTCGTGTTTCGTGAAGGGCATTTCAGGCTTATCACCGCTACTTCCTTTCACACACTAATTGTCAGTGAAGCACATCTTTGAGAATTTGGAGAGACACAGCATTCAGTATTTGTGAACGATGTTGCTCAGATCCGTCACGGTGCCAATCATTCTCGTGCCAATAGGGCTTTGTTTTGCCACTGCTCCAAGTTATCTGTGTGCAGTTTCGCCTCTTGTTAACACATCAAATGTACACATCGCTGTATGACACATCCTTACTGTAGTCTAGGCACAGCTAAGATCACTTTTCTATTTCCGCTCATTTATTACCCGCAAAGCAGAAAACAATGCCTATATTTAAAAGCCTGCCTGTGTGTGAATGTGTGTGTGTGAGACTCTTAAATTATATAGTTCTTGCAAAATGGATGAAAAAGATGATATAAGAGAAAAAAATCCTGAAAATGGTCATGGCCACAAATTAGTGGCTTTGCTAGATGGCCATTTATTCTGCCCCTTTCTTTACCTTTTTGTTCCCACGTTTCGCCCAGACCTCCCAAATGAATAGGGTTAGTGTTTATAGCACAAGCCATTTGCCAGGAGTCAAATCTAACAATGACCTATGCCACGCAGCGCCGTCCCAGCATCCGGGTCACCTTCCTCCTCAGCTCCCTTCTGGCTCCTGGTGTGCTGTGACCCCCGGGCTCTGGGCCTTGGGGAGCACACTCCTCAGGTTCTGGACCTTGTGTCCTCCCCAGGGCCCCAGCCGCGGCCGCCCCCTTCCTGGGACGCCACGGGCACTCACAGGAGATCCCGGCCAGGAAGGTGTCCCCGAGCCCGGGAACTGTTCTTCACACAGTGCAGCTGTCTGACTGAGTGAGTTTCTGTCGTCCTTAAATTATTTCATAATCATCACTTAACCCTCCCAACGTCGAGAGCGTGGCCGTGTCTGAGCAGCCGTGCAGCGGAATCAACGTACGTCCAACAAAGGAGCACCCCTCTCCCAGTCAGCAGGACGATTTTTATACAGACACCGCCCCAACCCAGCCCCCCATGTCTTAAAAAGATTGCATTTCTGGCTAACAAGGTTTAGCAGTCCAGGCACCTGATTCCTCAGACCTTCTGGACACAAAACCGAGGCCAGGGGGACAGTGCAGGATTAAACCCATTGTAACGTTCTAAAACTCAATTCATCTGTCCCTAATGGTGTTTCAATAGTATCCTAGTAACCTCTTCTGCGTAGCTTCATCTGGTCTGTACTTGCAAACACTATTAAAAAAAAAGGGCCTTGCATTCAGGAGGAAAGGCTCTGTAAAATCTCTTCTCCGAGCTGTGGGGAGAGGTGCCGGCGCCACTGTGGGCTGGCGTGTTTGCCAGCCTACCATATGGGAGGCATGGTTGGGACTTTTTTTTTCCTAGAATAATTAAATGTTGATGGCAGAGTTCAAATGGATCATTAAAATTCAAAAGTGTAAGAAACAGATTTTTTCTTATGTTGCTGAACGCTCCAGAGGGCTGAATAGCACAGAAGAGAGACAGGCTGCCGCCCTGTGATCAGCCTGCGTCGGATGGTGCTAATTTGATCATAATATAGTCATCTCTGAAGATTACAGCTATTCAATTAAATATTCTAATTAACCTGAAGTATTAGGCAAATGATACTAATTACAAATATTCTCCTGAGATTCACAGCAATGAAAATCCCACTTGCAACTGATACTTCTAGCCAATGTTTCGTAACACAATGTCCTATATCATAGGCTTTCAGAATATTAAAATGCAGTTAATTTGCCTAAACCTCATTTGTTTAATGGCATTAGCATTTTGTTTGAAATTGTAATAAACGTACATCCCGCTTTCAAGTAAAATTTAAAATGAGTGTACTCTTGGGGTAACTTAAGATTCCTGTTTACAGACCTGGCACTTTATTCAGTAAGCGGAACAGTTTGAGCTTAACTTTCAGCCATTAAACATATTGAAATTGTTTAAAAATGCTAATAATTTGTCTTTTCAAATAAGAAAAAAAGGATATTTTGCAGTAAAATTTCATGATGCCGCCCATGTGACGGGTCTCCCACTGAGCGGCTCTGGCGCCTGAACTTCCCCTCCGTTCCTGGGAGAGGCTGCGTTCCGGAGGGCTGCTGGTGGCTTCGGAGGGCCTTTTCTACAGGGAAAAGCTGGGGTACCCTACACTGCTCTGCACCATTTCTGTCTGCTCTTTACATTAGATTTACCCCCTAAGGAAGCTTGATTCCTGTGCGGGCGGCCTCGGGGTGCTGCGAGCCTGCCTCTGTCTCAGAAGTCTTGTCCCTCCAACCCTCGGCCTCCCTGTCCCCCGGCAGCATGTAGGAGACCCTGTCTAGCCTCAGCCAGCCATGCTTCCCCTGTGCGCTGGGGGACAGTGTCCTGTCTGCAGCGAGGCTTGTCCCCAAGCACAGACAGCCCTCCGAGGTGGGGACAGCACTGTGACCGATCGCAGGATGCTGCTGCGGCTGCCTGCAGGTCCCAAAGCTGCGTCCCTGGGGATGTGCGGGCTAAAGCAGGACCTGCATGGCGGTGGTCTTCATACTCTCAGCACTGGATAAGTTAGAGGCAGCACAGGGTCCAGTCTCAGCCTGAGATTTGTGGCAGGACAACAGGGAGAGAGGGGCAGAAGCTCAGGGAAGAGAGGGTGAGGGTCAAGATTTCAGTGTGGAGATGCGAGGGGTCCTTGGCGGCAGTGATTGCACCTGGTGAAGAGCCTTCAAGAATAGGACATCAGAGACGAGGCAGGAGGGACGCAGTCTGCGCCAGCATATCTAACCCCACGGTGGTAAGCACAGGGCTTGGATGGACGTGATCGTGCAAAGTCAGCGTGATGACAAGGGTGGCCGGCCAGGAGCCGGGCTAGTCCTGGATGCTCTCCAGATCCACCAGAGGCGGGGTGAGCCGCAGGATCCAGCTCCGCTTGGCCCTGGGGCGTGGGACAGCGCGTGGTCCGGGGCACATCCTGGGCGGGGGAATGTGCTACATGATTTACCTTTATAAACACCCAGCTTGTAAAATCGCCGTGCGGTGTATTCATCTCTCAAGGCAGAGGAAGTGAAGGGGAGGACGTTGTTTCTATAAAGTGCACAGAATGGAATGCTAGACTCGCCGAAGTAGATACTGTCTCAAGATGGGGATTTACGAGAGAGCAAACAGGGAGAAGGAGTCTGTCTTTAAGACGAGCGGGATTTCCGCCCTGTGCTAATGTGGGCCTTTGATTTGCTATGAATGAGCTGAATTTCACCCAGGAAATATAAAATCTTGGGCTGAGACAGGGGATGTTTCTAGAACCCTTAATGGGGAGGGCGGAACTCCCTGCAGGGAAGGGCACATGGGGACCCAGTGAGCCGCGTGTCCACAGGTCTCGGCTGTCTGGCTGCGGAGTACAGTGGACGTGGTGTCAGCATCCGAGAGCCGCGGTTCGCTCGGGCGGGGCCCATCCAGGGCAGGAGGTCGGTCGTCAAGGATGGGCCGGTGGCTCGGCAGCCCTGGAAGAGGAATGTGTCTGCTCAGTGGGGAGCAGGGGAGTCTGGAACACTTCTGTGTTCTCAGTGGCTTTCTTCATCGTCAGCTAGTAGAAGGGACTAAACAAGCACAGAACAAAAACAACATGTATCAGTTCATTCACGTTCACATTGGAGCTCTTTTCCTCAAAGGGAAATCCCGGGCTTCTCACTGGAAGCACAGGAGATGCTGTGCACCTGACTCTGGGACTGATCTGGTCATTCTCTCTCCCTGAAAAACAGCCTGGCCTCCTGCTTACTGCTCCGAGAGGGCCACCCAGGGAGCCACAGGGGGCTCACGTCCCAGTGACCCAGTGAGAATAATAATAATAATGATGGGAAAGGGAAGAAATGAGCTAGAAACTGGTGGAGAAAAGAGATACTAGCAAAAGAGGAAGGAGGTGCAAGCCGCTGCTGAGAGCAGACGGGGTCTGAGAGCTGCTGGCCGAGGTTCCCGCGGCCTCTCCTACGCGGTAGCTCCAGCTCTGGGCTGTTCCCTGCTTCTTCCCGTTTTGTGTTAGACATGAGTTGCGCGAGAGCTCCAGGGAGCCCAGACCAAGGGAGGACACAGCACGAGGACATACGCACAGCCCGTGACCCCAGCATTTTAATTTCCTCCTCTGAATAATTAATGTGCTGGATAGTGCTCAGATGAACCAAGAAATCGGGAATTTTTGTTGGACGGTTTGTGTTCGCATCCCTTTAGAAGAAAAATAATTGTTTCTTAAACCTGGCATAGTGGCGCATGCCTGTAATCCCAGGCTGAGACAGAAGGATTGCAGGTTTGAGACCGGCCTCATCAACTTAGTGAGACTCTCACCAATCTAGTGATACTCTGTCTGAAAGAGAAAAAAAAAGGCTGGCAGTATAGCTCCGAGGTGGAACTTTCCTGGGCTCAATCCCCAGCACCATAATGAAAATAAAAATAAAAATAAAAATAAAGCCGGGCGTGGTGGCGCATGCTTGTAATCCCCGCGCTTGGGAGGCAGAGACAGGAGGATCACGCAGGTTCGAAGCCAGCCGCGCAAGCTTAGAAGACCCTGTTTCCAAATAAAAAAATGTAAAAATAGGTCGGGGAGTGTAGCCCAGAGGTAGAAGGGCTTCCAGGAACGCCAGTACCACCACCAAAAAATAAAAAATAAAAATAAAAATAAAAATAAAAAATGATTGTATCTTGAGGATGTCACTCTCTCAATTTCCCTGCAAAATGCAGAAGTTTTTCTGGAAGTTCTCCCAGGAGCAATGAGGTTCGTACCCACCCAGAGGGCTTGCAGAACCGCTGACTTCCGGTGGGAGGTGTCCCTTGTTGACCAGGGACTGTTAGGAAGAGCCTCTCCAGCCTGCGCCCTCGGCCTCGCCTTTGCTCACCCCACGGACCCCACAGGCAGGCTGACCTCCACTCTCTCGGATGTCATTCACAGCCCGCGCCAAGGCCTGGGGCCTCATGAGGGGTCTGCCTGAGTAGCTCTCAGCTGGGCACCCTGGCCCATCTCCAGCATGGGCGGTGGTGAGTTCCCATCTGCACGGTGCAGTCAGGTTCCTCTAGCAAGACCACAGCCAGCGCGGCATCTTCTCCTGCCCACGATGCCCGCGGTTCCCTGCTTCTCGGAGCGCTTCGCTCTGCAGCAAGCCGCGTGTCTGCCCATTCTGTGTGTGTGTGTGTGTGTGTGTGTGTGTGTGTGTGTGTGTGCCCCCATTCTGTGTGTGTGTGTGTGTGTATGTGTGTGTGATGTGTCAGGATGGCAGCTCTACACCTCAGCTCAGCCCTGCCCATGAGGAGCCATAACTTGCTGTGTTTCCTGACGTCCATTGCTGTGGTTTGCACGTGAGCCTGAGCTGCACACGAATCCAGGATGCCCATGCATGTGTGGCGAGTCAGGAAGCGCAAAACCACAAGCCCACGCCACCACTGGGATCAGCAGAGGCAAACCCAGCCGGAACACAGAGCTAGGCGGAGGCGGGCGAGCGTGCGGGCTGCCAAGTAGATGACTTGGTGACGTGCTTTTATGACATAATTGTATTGATCTGAAAGACACTCGTCTGGAACCACAACCTTTCTTGCCCCATGAAGGAGGCCGAGCCGGCATAATCTCCTCGATCACTTGATATTCATAGTCTTACTCACAGGTCTCTGAATATGTCATGTGTGTAATACTGAAGCCAAATTTGGCACCGTCGTCACCACCAGCAATATGTTTCAATAAGGTAATTTTCTTGCTGCCTGAGAACATCAGTGGGGTGCAGTCCGGAACAAAAACAGACTATGACATCTTATTCAAGCATACATCTGGAGGACAAAACTATACTTTATTAAAGGAAAATGGGATTTCAGGATTGTTTTGACAAGCAGTAAAAATGCACACCTCGGTCTACATACAGTGCGGCTTGCACTTGGCTTCTGAGCAGACCCTCCGGGAACACAGGAGGCATGTATAAGTACGTGCTTCTGTGAGTGCATACGCGTGCCTGCACACACACACACACACACACACACACACACACACACACACATCTGAGCATCAGTTTGCATCCCCAGTTTTTGCCTTCTTGGTGTTCAGAGTCGGGGCCACTAGTTTACCTAGGGACCACGCAGACAACTTCCTTGCCTCTTTAAAAGTCAACTAACGACAATTCTGCCTTTCTTTATTTCTTAGGGTCAACCTAATTCTCTACATGTGAGGGGGGAAAAGAGCACATTCTTTGACCTTCTTAAATCAACTTAAGCATGGAGATTTAAAATAAATACTGGAAATAATGTCAGATTTTAAAATACCAGCTGTGCTCCAGTGCTTGCCTTCCTGTAAATCACCTGCTTTTATAGCTTTCTGCATCTTTATTACCCTGGAAAAGCCTACCAGGGACTGCAGACCTCCGTCCCTGCTTCTGATGGGTGCTTTCCTACATTTGTACATCAAGACGGTCAAAACACTCACCGTTTAGTTACTCTGAGCAGCATGAATTCCCGACTTAATCACCTTACAAATGTGTTTGTGCAAACAAGACGGGGCTGGAGGCTCCGAGTCCAGCCCGGTGGCTGGGAATTGCGGGGCACGTCCTACTGTTAAATTATTCTACAGAACTGAAACTCTAACAGAATCCATTTGTGGTTGTTGGGTTTTTTTTTGTTTGTTTGTTTTGAGAGATAGCACAGATTGTTATTTAGAGAAGGGGCCAAAACATTAAGAATAAAAACAAGCCAAATTAAGCACTAGAACACTTATTAGAAAGAGAAAAAAAAAGGATTGTAAAAGAAGCACCTTAGTGCACAGAACGGGCGAGATGAGGATCCTGGCTTCAACAACGAAACTATTTTTCCATCACCAGATTTTGGTACAACCTTATGTTTTCAGAAGTCATTCTGCGATTTATTCAGTTGTGTGAGAGGAGAGAAGGCGTGTTACAAAGCTACTTTTAAATATTTAAACCGCCATCACTGTTGAGACTGAGTTCCTGGAGTGCCCTGCACAGGAGCTGAGTAGCGAGGAGGGCTCTGAGCTGCCGAGCCGGGAGGGTCACCTGTCACAGAGCATCGGGGGACCTTCCCGCGGCTGGTGTTCTGCAACATGTGTACGTCCAAGTACCAGGAAGTCGGCTGTTCTTGTTTATCTTAGAGCAGACGTGGACTCCGAGATGATTTGTCGGCCAACAGCAAATAATGAGACTATTGTGCAATACAAAAATAATAGCTAGAGCTGCTGAAAATAGAGAATGTCTCAAACACAGGCTATTTGTGGTTTTTAAACAAAGGCGCTCAGGCCTTTCTATTAATGCTATAATTTCTCACCACACAGGAACACAGGAGGAGGAACAGTCTTGCACCCCTCTCTCCAGCACCCTCTGGCAGGCAGAAGGTGCCCACGCTGGGGCCAGTCCCTCTGTGGTTTGTATCCACATCCCAGCTGCTGCTTCCGCATTACCAAAATACCCGTCGCCACAGAGGGAGGATGCCATCGCAGAGTGGAGCTTCGACAGCAGGCTGTGCCCAGCCAAGCCAGAGGGACAGGCTGCGGCAGTGATAGATACCAGGCCGCTCTGGTTCCACGGGTGGGCGGGAGGGAGGGGCTCAGGTGAGGAGCCCTGCCTCTGTGGCGGCTCTGCTCCTGGCTTGTTGGCCCTGGCGACATTCACTTAGCAAAAGACAAAAGCACCATTGGCTTCTGCTGCTTTTATCCGGGGTCCCCACAGTCTGCAAAAGAAGACGCGAAGAGAGGGCTTGCTGGAGCCTCAGAGGTCCAACGCGGGAGACCCAGAGGTGCCGCAAACAACCTGATTTTGCTCAGGGCGATCTGATTTTTCTGTATTTAATTCATGAGAAAAAAGAAAGTCCTATCTCATGACATAGACTGTATAGCAGAATACATTCCCCACAGACTCTACAGAGTGGATATTAAATCTTAACTTGATCAAGGCCTTGCAATTTCAATGATATTTTGCAATTTTAATTAACTATGTAGGGTTACAGCAATATATTATATGTAATATATTAAATATATATTAAACATATAAATATATATATTTAATAAAAGCCCTAATATGTTAGGGGTTTCATTTAAAGGAGAAATCATTTCTACAAGAACACGCAGACAATGACTGTCACAATATTGTCTTCTGCACTGATTTTCTGGTTGTGCAGACAATACCTCCTCAGCAATGAACCCAACCTCATGAGGCCAGAAGCAGGGAATTTTCAGAGACTCAGAATTTATAGAGAATGGCACATAAAAGATGTTTCACCCTAATGCAGCAGGACCAAGAGGAGCCAGGAAGGGGCACACTGGTCTTCCTCGGCCATCGGGAAGCATGCCCGACGGAGGCTGTTGTCTCCTTTCTGAGCTGCGCGGTGAGGTTCCGTGCCTGGTCTGCCTGTGTCTGGTAACTCCGGCCTGCCAGTCGCCTTCTGAGCTTGCAGTCTGGGTTTAGGAGCAGAAGCCGACCTCTGTTGGTGAAGTTGGGGTAGAGTTTGCTTTGCAGACCGGAGTGAACTTCACCTCTTCCTCCTGCTGGTGCAGACAGAGAAAGATGCCCTTAGCCAGGGGGCTGCGAGCCTACAGGGGCTGGCAGTGCACCCGCTAATGTCCTGCACTGGCTTCCACTCCCTCTGAGTCCTTCCAGGGCACCTCAGGGATTGGAATGCCTGTGGCCGCAGGACAGCCCCGCGGGACTTCAGACACAGGGAGGTCCTGACCCCAGCGCTCATCCAGGGGCCACAGGGGCGGCAGCACCTCCTGCTTTTCTTCCCATGGAAACGTCCAAGCAGTCCGCTAACTGGTGGAGATGCCATTTTCTCAAGTAAAATCCAATTCTTTGGTTGCAAGTAGGGTTTTAAAATAATTTAAAAACTCAAACAATAGTTATACAAACTGCTTTCTATTTTTGGAATTCAGCTTAAACAAACATCGCCCTTAGAAAAAGTATTATCGTATTATAAGACTTTCATCTACCATTAATTCTTTTTAAAAATTTGCTTTTATTGACACCTTGTAGTCATACATCTCAATGGAGTACAAGATGATGGAGACAAACATACCCACATCACCCAGCTCCCACCCCATTTCCTCACGGTTGGCTCAGTGACCGGTGTTTGCGAATGTACGTCATGTACATTAGGGAATTTCCCTCTTCCCCTCTTCCATCGCCCCCCAGTGAGGTCACCTTATTTGCTCATCTGTGGTTTCTCCTTCTTCATCTAGAGCTTCTCCTATGGCCCATTTTCTCCCTAGCTTCTGCATATTAGGGAGAACATCTGATTTCTCTCTCTCTTTTTTTTGTGACTAACTAATCTCACTCAGCATAATGTTCTCATCATCAGTTCTTTGTTTTTGGTGGTACTGGGGATGGAATATTTCTGCCTCCAGGCTACACTCCCAGACCTGTGTGTGTGTGTGTGTGTGTGTGTGTGTGTGTGTGTGTGTGTGGTCCTGGGGTTCCTGGAAGCCCTTCTACCTCCAGGCTACACTCCCAGACCTATGTGTGTGTGTGTGTGTGTGTGTGTGTGTGTGTGTGTGTGTGTGTGTGTGTGGTCCTGGGGTTCCTGGAAACCCTCCTACCTCCGGGTTACACTCCCAGACCTATTTTTATATTTTTATTTGGAAACAGGGTCTCTAAGCCAGTGATGCTGGCTTCAAACCTCCGAGATCCTCCTGTCTCCGCCTCCCAAGCGCGGGGATTACAAGTGTGTGCCACCACGCCCAGCTCACCATCGGCTCTTAATCCAAAAACTCAAGCCAAGGTTTTTGAGTGAGATACTCTGAGCCGTGGGTGAGGATGCCAGGGGAAGGGGTGTGAGCCGCAGGTGCCTTCCTTCCCGATGTCTCCATGGGCTTGTTCTCAGCGTGTGAGCAGGTATGAAGGGAGTATCATCCGGGGAAGCCCCAGGCACTACTGTAAGCCCTCCAGAATAAAATACAAAGGACAGTGCTCCCGAAGGATGGGCTGATCAGAGGACCGTTGTACACACTGAGCCCTCGTTAGCAACCATCGCCGTTCTGCTTCTCTGATCAGCCTACTGTTACTACACAGGGAGGGAGGTGGTGCTGGGGACTGTGGCCATCCAGAGGGGCCATGCAGGCTGACTGCGTGGTCCCACCCACCCACCTCCCCAGGAGCTTGCAGCCCCCTGGCCCAACCCAGCCTACACCACATCCCAGCTCCTCCAGCCGCTGGGGCACAGACCCGAGGGCCAGCCCCATGTCCTCCCCCATCCCTCCTGCACGTTCGCCCCAGAACGTGGCGCTCTCCTCTGCATCCAGGCTGCTGTCCGCCCTCGTCAGTCACCTTCTTCCCGGCTCTGGGGCCCTGCAGCTCTAAAAGTCCTTGCGCTTACTGAGCGCTCCACAACAGCCACCTCCTGCCCGTGTTCTCTGTGAGGAGAGAACTCTTATCCACAGCGCGGACCCACGGCGCCGAGCCCAAAATTCCACACTCATCGGGGTCCCATGGGTGGAGGGGCTGCCCGGTGAGGAGCGCCAGCCGGCGAGCTCTGGACACACAGGGTCCTACTGCACCCTAGGGTGCCGAGATCCCACTGACTTTTTGCCTTTGCTTCCCAGTGGGTGCACACACATGCACGTATGCCATATGCAAACCATATACCACACACCATGTACACATGAACACGTGCCACACATGTAATACAGAAAAATACAGAAAAATACACATGCACATATGCACATACCACACACATATCACACACATACCACACACATATGTGGTGATATGCACATGTCACCACATTCTCCTAAATACAGAAAAATACACATGCACATATGCACATACCACACACATATGCACATACCACACACATATCACACACATACCACACACATATGTGGTGATATGCACATATCACCACATTCTCCTAAATATGCACACGCACCCCCCCCACAAAACAAAGACATACTATGTACACAGCACACACATACAATACTCCCATCCCTTGCACACACACACACTATAACACATGCACACAGACATACATCCACATTACCAGCACACAAACAAAACTACACACCAACATTAGCACAACGCATATCCATGATCATGGATGCCACACACACGTGCAAACTCACACTCAGACGCACACACCCAGAGGTCATCTGGACCTAGAGCATGCAGACACTCCAGTTCCCGCCATCTCACCTGGGCACTCCATCTCTGGCTTCTTGGCGGGAATGCCTCCGGGCGCAGGTGAGTCTCTGTGTTGGGCTCCAGGCTTCCCCCGCTGCAGATCCTGTGGTTCCTACGCACACTGGGTAGTGAGCGGGCCATTTCTCCCCAGCACTACAAGAAACAAGCTAAATCTGGGAACCAGACTTGTCCCCCGGCATCTATCTCAGGACCCGTTGGGGCGGCATGCCGTCCATGCTCCCTAATGACGCTGGGAGGCTGAGTGCGTGATTTGACATTCAACTCACCAACGATAATTCACTTAAATGGAAGCATCCATAATTCAGTCGTCATTCAAAAAGGGTATGCATGTATGTTCATTGAAGCTTCTAAGGCGAACACACTTAAACATGGATATATTTAACAACTATTTATTGAGACTATAATGGACTCAAATCATGTTCTGAACACTTAAAACAGATCTAAAAAAAAAAATGACCCAGAAAGATACCAGTCTGGATGGAAATTACATGGGAGGGAATCTGACCTAAATCTTCCAAACCAGGCACCCAGGGAAGAGAGGGTGTCACCCACACCAGGCTATGCCAGGCACACTGGGAGGGGCAGATATCCAGCTCACCAGACCCCACGGATGCCACTAGACATTAAGTCATACAAAACCTTTCTCCCTGAATTCTTCTGAAAACCCATCAACTCAAGGGCTTAAGTGCCTTCTGAAGAAATGGCCCTGAAAATAAAAAAGAAATGACCCGGGTTCTGCCTCTAATAGCCACTGTCCCATCTAAACTCAGGGGAGGTGCAGAATGAGAGGGTCTTCTCTGGTGATGCTTTGATTTCATGTGAGTTAGTGACTGTATAGAAAATCCATAGAGAGTGCCTGTGTCTGTGGTTCCAAGTCCTCTGAACCTTCATTCAGTCACATTTTCTGCACGTGTGAATGGCAACGTTTCAGCGGTTACAGATTCTCTCCCCAGCTGAGTAACCTTTGAGCCAGGCATGGGACACTGGGCCCCACACACGGCTCACACACTACGCTGGCCGCTTGTCCAGGGAAGGCTTCCCATCCTCCTTCTTGATCCCTGAGTTCTTCCTTCTTGGGGTTTACTCACAGAAAATCACGACTTCTCTGTTACGATCACTGTTAGGACTCAGTTTTGAGCTTCCGATCATCTAAGCAGCCTTTAGTGCACAAGGAAGAGGATTACACCAGGCAGACAGGCACACTTTGGAGGATGAGCCAGGAGAGCTAAGCACTTTCATCATTTGGTCCCAATTCAAATTAATTTCGAGGGATTTAATTGCTAAGCTTTTCCCCTTCCTATGGTCCCCCTGACTTGAACACTGAATGCACATTGGTTCTTCCCTCTAAAAGCCTCCTACAAGGGAGACGGCTCCCCTGGGTGGATGTGGATGACAGGGTGGGCGGCACTCCCACCTGGGTGGCATTGCAGCCTCAAGCAGTCCATGAGATGCTGTTGTTGGAAGCCAAAGTGAGGCCACATCGGGAGCAGGTTTGTGATGCAGTGGCGAGCCCGTCTGCCCTGCAAATAAAGCACCACTGTTTTACACAATGTGGAGGGCGATTAGCAAATCCTGCACTAGATACTGCTAATCTAAACCGAGAATGCCCATACTTATCCTGTATCAGTGTGAGTAGATGAAATGTGAATTGAACTGAAGTTGTACCACCTACC
Organism: Muscardinus avellanarius; assembly: GCF_963383645.1. Taxonomy (NCBI): domain Eukaryota; kingdom Metazoa; phylum Chordata; class Mammalia; order Rodentia; family Gliridae; genus Muscardinus; species Muscardinus avellanarius. The sequence continues at coordinate 1,170,820 of NC_137803.1, forward strand.
ACTCCATCTTAAATTGTCAAAAAAATACCTATCATGTCCCAGTAAAAGGGCAGCAATTGAGTCTGCCCTGCACCTTTGCTGTGCTGTGATGGTTAATCTTCATTGCCCACTTGACTGGATTATAAAACACCTAAGATTTGTGGCTGTGGGTATGCTGATGAGATGATTGGCACGTGGAATGTTAGACTAGAGGGGAAGTCCCACCCTGAATGTGGGAAGCACTCTTCTGATAGGCTGAGGACCCAGATAAGAGGAAGGAGGAGGCAGCTTGGAGACCTGTGTGGTTCCTCCTGAGGAAAGCATGTCTGCTCTCATCTGGGATCTCAGACTTCAGCCCCTTTTGCTGGTTGAACTGAATTTACGCCAACATTTCTCTGGAGAGTCTCCTGGCCTTTCCATCTTGGACTGGGAATGCATCACTGGGCCCTCCTTGCGAAAGCCTCCAGCTCCTGGACCACTCTACCAGCTGCTTGTTCCTCTGGCTCTCCACACGAGGGTGGCCACGTGGGACTGCACTGTTGTGGACTGTGGGCCGATTTGATAAGCCTCCCCTTATAATATACCTATCCTTTGAGTTCTAGTACTCTAGAGATCTTTGATTAATCCATGTGGTATATCCCTGGTGACCAAGGGCTGCAGCTGTTACTGAGGGCCAAAGAAAAGCAGGACTTTCCCCCAGGCGTTGCTTTCTCCAAGAGAGATGGAGGCTCTGAACGCTCTCTGATGGTGGGGACTGCGGCTTGCGTTGAAGTGGATGGAGCTCCGTTTTCTCCACCTTCAATTCCAGCCATGTAAATCCTAACTTAGCTTTGCTTGTAAAAAAAAAAATTGCCCATTAATGATCAGGTATAAAGTCCCTCCAAATATATGAATACTTTAGGCATAGCACATATATGCCTCGAATTTTGTGCATGCATAAATCAAATGGTGATTTATTGCTCCATAATAAAAATGCTTATCCAAGTTATTTTGTAAAGCAATCATTCCCAATTTAGATCTATTGAGTTTTCTTAAGTAGAGTTGTTCTCTGTGACACAGTTGGTTATACACTCGGAATATTAACCATATTTCCAAAAGTATGTTAGTGCTTACTCACTGGGAATTCTGCCTACAACTCCATGAACCCTGCGGAGTCTCTTTTTATTCTACTTTAAGGACAAGAAAGCTGGGGGAGAGGAGAGGAGAGGAGAGGAGAGGAGAGGAGAGGAGAGGAGAGGAGAGGAGAGGAGAGGAGCAATTGTCTGCCTCACACAAAAGCCCACACTCTTTCAATTGTTGCAAGATGTCTTCTAAGGTTTAGCCAATAGCCTCTCCACTCATTAGGAACTCTTTGCACATCAAGATGGTTTTTATTCAGTTTGGCAGTGATATACAATGCTTATGTTTACTCTGCTATTCTGAAGACAGATTGCTTTTTTGTAAACATAGTTTTGATGTACAAATGACCCTAATGAATGTAGTTAAAAAAATAAAACATAAGACCTGGTATCCGAAGCGTAGTATATTAACATGTTGGTTATTTATCAGTAAAAGCTGGTGGTTTGATAACGTTCTGTCTTACACACATGCAGATGCAGAATGAAATGGCCCCAGATCCAGGCCCCCGCGGTCAGGCCTGCTGCAGATGGAGGCCCCCGAGCCTGCCTGGCTGTCTCAGACACATAGACGTTCTACTGACACACATGGTGTTTGCCTCAGTTTCCTTTCTAGAGATGCTTGCTATTGGGTTTGAGAAGTTCTCTTCTATTTCTAGTTGTCTAAATCATGTCAGATTCCATCAAGTAACATTTTTACTTCTCTACAGATGATCATATTTTTTTTTAATGTCAATTTGCCAATGTGGGGAATTACATAGATTTTTCTTTGAATGTTAAACCAAACATATTCTTGGGATAACCCCCCATTGGCCCTGCTAAACATCCACGTTTAGATATTGTTGGATCCAATTTATTGAGATTTTGTCAATAATTTTTATATCTAGATGGGTATGGTGGTGCAGGAGGATTGCAGGTTTGAGGCCAGTCTCAGCAACTAAGCAAGACCCTTAACCTTTGGCAACTTAGACTCTGTCACCAAAAAAAAAAAGAAAAAGAAAAATAATATATGAATGGAGGTAGCTCAAAGGTAGAATGCTGCTGAGTTCAATCCCTAGAATTAGATACTTTTATATCTCATTATTGAGGAATACCATCCATAGTCTTCTTTTCTTGTAATGCCTTCATTTGGATTTAGCGTCAGGGTAATGCCGGATTCTTAGAATAATCAGATAGATTTCTTCCTCTTTGACTTGTTGGATGAATTTTTTAAAATTCACATTATTCATTCCTTGGCTATTCAATAGCATTCGATGGTGCCATCATCAGGGCATGGACTTGTCTCTATGAGAAGGTTGTAAATTACACCTGTGGTCTTAGTGGACAGAGCGACGTTGAGGTTATCTCTTCTGTTTATCCAGCACAAGCTTTAGAATCCCGTGACCTTTGAGAAAGTTGACCAAAGTCATCTAAGTTGTTGGACTTATTTATGGAATATTATGAGTCTTCATCATATTCCCTTAAAATCCATTTATCAAGTGGAGCCTGTGGTAACTACCTCTGGTATTTGATACAGGTAATTTATGCCTTTCCTTTTTTTTTTTAAAAACCAATCTCTCTAGTGATTTAACAATTTTAGTGATATTTTCAGAGAAATATTTTATTTCTTTGATTTGCTTTATTGTTTTCTGCATTTTATTTTTTCACAATGATTTTTATTATTTCTATTTTTGGTGTTTATATTTTGCTTGGCTATCTTGTCTAATTTCTTTAAAAGTGAACTCTTGGCTTATCTGAGACATTTTTTATTTTCGAATACAAGTGTGTATTGTGTTAATTTACTCATAAGTAATATTGTAATATACCCAGAGATGTGTTTTATTTTCTTTTACATCAAAGTGTATTTTAATTTTGCTTTTAATTTCTTTTTTGACCCATGGTTTATTTAGAAGTATCTTGTTGAATTCTCAAACAGTTTGCCATTTTTCAGGGATCACTAAAGTACTGACTGATAATTAATTACATTGTAGTCAAAAACATTCTTCATATGATTTTTACATTTTTGTGGTACTGGGGATTGTACCCAGGATAATTCTGCCTCTGAGCTATACCCGCAGTCCCATTTTATTTTCTATTTTGAAGCAGATTTCTCTAAGCTGTCTTGAGTGTGTTCTCAACCTACTGTCCTGTCTCAGCCTACCAAGTACTAGGATTATATGCATGTTACCACCATGCCAGGCTTCTGTGTATGGTGTAACGTTTTTAATTTATTAGGGCAGGTTTGAGGGAACTGGAAGTTTCTCCGTGGTAAGTGTCTGTGACGCTGAGGTGGGCATGTCCTCTGCTGCCTGGGTGGCAGCTGCTGCTCAACGATGGCGGCTCGTCTCTTCCTTGCCTATTATCTGTTTAGTAAGTGTTTGTTGCTGAGAGAGGTGTGGAAATCTCCAGCTGTAACTGGAGGTCTTTTGACTTCTCACTGTGATTCTATTAGTGGTGTTCGTGGTGAGTGTTGTGAACCTGTCTTTAATGCTCAGCCTCTCTCTGCAGGGCTTTAGCCAGTCCTCCTGGAGCTGCGACTCCCTGCCATCGAGACACACCTCTCCCCAGCCCCGTCGACGTTCTTGCTTGGAGACCTGTGCCTGGCCCCGTGTCTCTGCTGCCTACCCTTGCAACCTTCCCCATCTTCTCTATCTCGATATTCAGAGTTGGACTTCTGGTGGGCAGCCTGTAGCTGAGACTTGCTCTTCATCCAGTAGAACAACCTTAATTTAACTTAATACGATCACCGTGGAGTTGCACAAAAGCAGCCGTCCTGTTGGCTTGTCACTTGGGATAATTCATTTACTCTGGTGTTTGCAGTACCCTTCTTCGATGGACCGAGCCTACTCAGCTCAGCTGCGCAGATGGAGAGCGCGCCCAGGGCCTCGCCAGCCGCTGTGCTGTTTTGTATATTTTATTCCTGTGTGCGCGGCAAGTACACACTAAAGTGTTGCTTGTTTTTTGGGCAGCGGTAGGTCTTTCTTTCTATGTTTCCCTCTGCCCCTCACAGTTGGATTTGCCGGCTCCCCCAGATGGTGAAGGTGGCTGACCCCGTAGGGTTCAGAGGCCTTCTTCCTCCAGAGGGAGGAGCTTTCCCAAAGAGGGTGCTGTTTCTACCCAACACCAGCACCTCGCCAGGACTCGAGCTGGTCCTAGTCTGTTTGATGTGCACCAGCAAAGAAATTGAGAACAGAAGCTGATCCCCAGGTTCCAGAGAGCCAGGGCTCTGTGTGCTCACAGCCAGCCTCAAGCTCCACTGTCCCGCAAACACGTGATAGGACTGTTCTGACATGCCCGGTGCCCCCTCGTCTGCATCCGCCTTTCTTTGATGTGCCCATCATTCCTTATATTTTGAGTTGGTTGATGGCCTTACCCAAAACCCGTGAATCTATGCATCTTCTACGTTTGCTGATATCATGGGGGCAGAACGAGTCCTCTCCAGCTTTCTACATTCCAAACAGAAACTGGGAGTTGTAATTATGCTTTTCGTTTCACACATTTCCCCCAAGATGACAATCTCCATTGATTTCCACAGTGCCCTCAAATGCAACAGAAAACCTCTGCCACTGCTTGTGAGAACTCATCTTCCCCAGGGACTAGGCACCTTCCCTGTAGCAAAGGAGAGTCAACGATGCAGGAAAGGCGACCGTTCGATGTGGCAGCTGGGCAGCCCCAGGTTGGGTCAGCAGGAGAACCCAGCCAGGCTCCACAGGACCGAGCAATGCTCAGATGCCAGGGGGAGGTCCACGTGGCGCCCCGTGGGTCCTTGCAGACCTGCTAAAAGATCACAGAGCTGGGCTGTAACAGCAAATGCACTGTGGTGCTGTTGCCTGTTCTCACACCAAGTGTCCAGCGTGGTGGTGAGGAGGAGAGTGAGAAGACGTTGGCGGGGTGTCCCTCCTGCCTGCTGGTATTTCCTGGGGAATATGAAATAGAATCTTCAAAATAAAAAGGGGCGGCTGTGATCTCTTACCGAATCCTCCCTGGGACTTCACTGAGAAGTAGAGGCGGCTGAGAGCAGAGAACGGCTTATAAACATTTTAGGATGGGGCACTATTTTTGCAGGCTCAGAAGTTTCCCAACGCCTCCCCAAAGTCTGTGGGAGCTATATATAAACCGGATGCCGAGCTGGGAGTCCCACTAGACAGAGAGCCGGAGCTAGCTGCTCAGAACAGAGCCCTCCTGTGCCTTCGTCCCCACTTGATAGTAAAAATGAAAGGCAGCTGAGGAATTAAAAATCCCATTTACTAGGTTGAACAGACAAGAAAAAATAAAAACACATCTTTACTTTGTTCTTTCTCCCTGCTGGAGGGTTTTTCTCCATCCACTTGTGTTTTATTGGCAATTTATTATACCCAGCGGAAGACACGGAAGCCCAGTACAAGATCTTCTGATGTACAAACCAACGCATATAATTTGACTCCGTGTATTACAAGCATCATAATCCCCCTTTTGACTCCAGCATGATCGACTAATCTCATCTGTTCAGAGGGATAAGCCTGTCTCAGCCCCCATGACAGGCTTAGGGAATGAGAGAAATTAGGGCATTCTTGGAGATTATGCCCTGCAACAGCAGAGGGGCTGCACGCCCTGGTCCACAGGTGGGCCGAATCCTCGGGCTTCAGCCCCAGTGGAGGGGTGGGATCACGCCCAGCCCGGCCCGGAGACCAGCGAGCTCTTCAAGGAAGACTTCTGGCGAGGACAAGTCTGCGCCTGGGGTCACTTGTTCGAGGAATCAGTCGCATGGCTGTTTTGGGGGCCATTCTCCTCTGACTGCCTGATGCAGGCCTGGACTGACTGAGGAGACAGGAGGGGTCTGTGACAGGGATGTGTGAGTCCTTGGTGAGGGGCAGAGTCCAAGCGGCAGGTGAGCAGGGCCTGGGGTGTGTGGGCTTGGCAACTTGACAGCCACACTCGCTGCAAACACAGAAATGTCTTCAACTCTCGCTTTAAGCTCAGCATTTGAAATGAGTGTCAACGACACTGAAGCGTTTCCTTTGCCCGGCCGCAGGATAACCTTCCCACACCCCAAGTAAGGCGTGTGCCATCTTTCCTGCAAGGCAAAGCCAACACCCCGTCACACCTCGGGGAGGGCGGAGGTAGCAGCTCTGCATGGCCCCATGAGACTTGGGGGCCGGCCGAGGGTGGGGTGGGTGCTTCTCTTTCTCTGGGAGTCCTGTCCCGGGGAGGCTGGTTAACCACACCATTCACCCTTCTTTCCAGGACCATCTTACAGCATCCCATCCTCTGGTCTGACCTTCTCTGGCTACTGTGCTGATCTCTGGACTGTCTCTGCACCATCCAGAGATCAGCACTGTCCTCTTCCATGCTGTCCCCGGCTTCCTGGGTGCCAAAAGACAGAGTCTTCCTCTGGCAGAGGAGTAAACTGGAATAGAGGAAGTGGCCTTTCCAAGGGGACCCTGAGATAGGCAAGGATGAGGCAGGGTCGGTCCAGCCCCAGGGCCGATGATGCTAAGGGCACCCTCTCTGCAGGGACGAGACCTGGCCCCAGCCCCCGGACAGCACCCACATGTGGCAACTGATGTGTGGTCCCATGTCCTCCACGGCTGTCCCGACTGTGGCAGTAGGTGCAGTTCCCTTGTCCCTCACATCCACCAGCCCGGCTCCGCAACCCCTCCCTTGTCTCTTCTCAAATCAATAGGCCTTCCAGGTGTGGTGAAGCTGACCTGTCGTCCCAGCTATTCAGGAGGCGGGGGAAGGAGGATTGCAAGTTCCAGGTCAGCCTGAGCAGCTTAGCCAGACCCTATTTCACAGTAGGAGAAACAAACAAATAGGCTGGGAACGTAGCTCAGGGGCAGAGCAGCCCTGGGCTCAGTCTCCAGCTCAACAGCAACAAGAAGAACCATATGTTTTTAGGGCAGTTTTCAGCTCACAGCAAAACTGAGTGGATGGTATAGAGCCCCCCACCCCCGTCCACACACAGTCAGCTGCTCTATCCACATCCACCACACAGGGCGGGCGGCGGCAGCGAGCCCACACGGCGGGGCGTCGCGGGGTCCAAGGCGCAAGTTCTGTGTATCACAGTAGCCATGTCAGCTAGTGTATCATGCAGTTTTTCATCAGCATTTCCTAAACCTCCTGATTTAACTAATCAGAGAAAAGACTTTTTATATGGAATTTAGGAAAGAAGGCTCTCTTTTCAAATATTCTTTCAAAGAACAAAATATGTAACGTGTTGTCCAAACGGGGGATCGTTGATCAATGCGTGTCTTTGACTTTGATTTAAACATGTATAGCTGGGCGTGGTGGCGCACGCTTGTCATCCCCGCGCTTGGGAGGCGGAGATAGGAGGATCGTGCAGGTTCGAAGCCAGCCGCGCGCGCTGGCTTAGGAGACCCTGTTTCCAAATAAAAATGTAAAAATAGGTCTGGGAGTGTAGCCCGGAGGTAGAAGGGCTTCCAGGAACCCCAGTACCACAAAAAAAAAAAAAAACATGTAGAAAACATTCAAACGCTTTGGGGTGGGGGTTTACACCCCAAATGAAATTTAATACAGTTGTGCAGAAGAACGAGGAACAGCCCCGAGCATCTTCAGCAAGGCTGCATCCCAGGTCCCCTTCGGCTGCCTGGCTGTGCACCAGAGTCACAGCTCTGCGGCAAAGCAGGACATTTCAGGGGAGAGTTATGCAATTCAGCCTCTTTAGCCAGGTGCATGAAGGATGTACCACTTCAATGTCTACCTCAAGCCAGTATTAGGAGGTAATCTAATACCTAAGGAGCAGGTTGAAGTACACGGGGGCCTTGAAAACAAATCAGCTCTAGCATATTCAGTTCCAAACGGGGACGCAAGAGCTGCCTAGATTATTTTTATGCTTTTCTCTAATGAACCCCAAAGTAAAAATCACTTGTATAGTGCTTTTCCAGGTTGGGGAGTTACCACACAGAGAGTAACAAACCTCAAATTTCTAGTCAGATTCCATGATCTTGATAGGATAAATCAAACTTTATATTTATTTGTTTATTTGTTTATTTATTAATTTAGTTAGTTACTCAGTTGTTGTGGTACTAGGTTGAAACCAGGGGTACTCTATTTCTGAGTTACACCACCAGTTCTTTTTGTTTTTTATTTGGAAATGGGGACTTGCTAAGTTGCTGAGGCTGGCTTGAAACCTGTGATCCTCCTGTCTCAGACTGCCAAGTACTGAGATTATAGCCATGTACTACCACACCCAGCTCAAATTGAACTTAAAACAGCACTTTTATGAAAGCCCTATGTGATCTTTTGGTATTCGAGCCAGTGCTTTTAAAATAAAAGGGACAGACTTGCTACTGGAAATGGATGTTTGCAGGGACAGCAGCAAACTCAATAGGTGCCGGCCAAAACCTGTGTCTGTAGATGAAGGATTCTTCTTCACGAAGCTCTCCTGACAAGATGTAGCAGCCTCCCCAAGAAGAGAGAAGAATGTTTGTCTTCTATCTGGAATTTTTATTCTACCCCTTGAAGACTTTTGTTGAGGAAATAAAACAACTGAGGATGTCAATGGGGAACCATCACCTCTTCATGGCAGGCAAGAAATTCCAAAAATGTTTAGGCTGTTTTGCTCCATTCTCCTGAAGAAAAGGTTATATTTCCTTTTTCAGTGCCTATAATCTTTTTAGAACCTTCCCTTTATGGAGCCCATAAACATCACAGTGCGGTAGCAAATCATCACAGTGTGGAGGAAACCCATCCGGAAGCCACCCTGCAAACAAGGCCAAGATGTGGGTGCTCGGGACACTGGGATGAATTGATTTTAGGATGGCATTTGTACCACCTGACATATTTGGACTGATTGTTGCCCAATAGACCGTTTGATGGATGGAGTCAGGATGCTGCTCAGAACTTCTCTTGGGTGCACTGCAGATTTTTTAAACATTTACCCCCTAGCATCCTTCCAGCTGGCTGGTGGGTAGCTCTCCATCCGGTGCTGGAGAACAGCTTCTCATTTTTCTGCTCTGTGATATAATTAGGCAACGTGTAGAGTGCCTGCCCACCAATAGGCCAGAAGCCCTTAGATGCTTCTGACTTTTCTCCTAAGTAGTGAGACCCTTGTCATGCTTGCTTTCTACGTGTGTCTGTTTCTTGGGCGTGGAAGGACATCACTGCGTCTGATGCTCCTGAGCATTCTGGGTGGGGGCAGGGTAAAGCTAAACCAAATGTAAAGAGAACACTTCAAATGCGTAGTGTTGCAGTTCTGGACCGCTTCTGCACCAACAGAAATGTGCCTTGATTCTTAATCAACATTGCTGGAGAGAACCAGAGTGACTGAAGAGAAAGAAAGGAAGAAAGAAAGAAAGCCTCTGAACGCCTTGCAGAGTCATTAGCTAATCTAAGTCTGCATCTCACCTTGACAATGGCCTCCTACCACTTCTATCTAGATTAGATGCTAGCTGTGAAAGCATATTTGTTGCATTCTGCGTAAATTGTAAAAGGCATTATTAAATATGTATTATCTAATTTCACGAGAGGTCAGAGGCAAATTTCTTTATTCCCTTAGAATGCTAAGCATCACCTTCACCTGAGAGCAAAGGGGATGCTGCTGGACTCAATCCTGTGTTCTGTGCTCGTCTGAGGCTGTTGTATAAGGTTCGCATCATTAACAATGCACAGGTCTCAATTGTGTTTCAGCGGAACGTGAAGGAAGTGTGCTCTCTGGGCAGAAGCGTGCAGTTTGGTATTTGAAGCAGTGCTCCTGGGATTAAGAGATGCTGAGGTGGCACCTTATGAACAGGGAGTCAGTGGGAGGTCCTCACCTTTCAGCTGGCATTTGACCTTCAGATCACCCCTGCATTCTCCACACGACACCTTTTGCACTATGCAAGCTCGCTAACTGGTCGAACACTCTTATGGTTTGAATCTGGATGTCCCCCAAAGGCTCATGTGTGGGCGCCTGTTCTCCAGTGCAGGAAAGTTCAGAGGTGAGCATGGCTGGAGGAGATGATCACAGGCTGTGGCCTTGGGGGCTATCTATCCTCAGGTCCCTTTCTTTTTTGTTGTTATTAATAATTATTATTACTTTAATGATTCCCCTTCCCCTTGTATAAATAAATGAGGCATCACCACATTTCAGGAAAACTTAAAAGAAAGAGATCATCGTTCCTTGAACTTGCAAACTGGATGAAATAACAGAAATATAGACAAATGTCCTTACAGGACAATAAGAATAATAAATAGTTAACATAGCAAAAGTTAAAACCATAAGAAGCTAAATTCAGCAAAAAGGTACAAGAAAGTTAACTGGTGCCTGCCCCAGGTTTCTTCCTGTCTCTCTTTGTTTCTCAGTTACCATGAGCTGAACAACTCTATTTCTTCAAGCCCTTCTGCCACGATGCTTTTGCCTTGGACACGGCCAACCATGGACTGGACTCCTAAAAGCATGAGCCCAATAAACCTTACCCTCTAAGTTGGTTTCATCAGGGATTTTGGTCATGGCAACAAACAACTTAATGAATACAAACAAATATCTGTCCAAACAAAGCACTACAATTCTACCCCAAATAGGTCAAATCACGGCAGAAGAAACACAGTTGACAAGGACATTTTTATGCAAGTGTCTCTTGGGAAACCACTGCCCCCAGTGAGATTCTGAGTTGGTGAGTTCATGCTCCCATGGCGGCCGCCATCACACCTCTAGAGAGATCACTCAGGGCAGGTTCAGAGCAGGGCTGCGGATGCTGCAAAGCTGCGGCCCTCGAGAGCACAACCAGCCCCTGGCCTGTCCCTCCCAGGTTTCTACGTCACACCTCATATTAATTTTTTGAATCAGTTAAAAGATAAAATAAGAAGAGTACAGCAATTTCCTGCAGCAGTGCCCAGTCCTGGGTAACGAGCAGGGCTTCTTTTGTTTCTGAATTCTTACAGTATCCTTTCTCTAATTTTCACAGAGGAGGAGAGATTTTCTTTGACATTAAACCATATTTGGAGGAATTCACTGTAAAGCTGAAAATGGGCATATTGCTCCCTGTCGGCCGCTGCAGGACATTAGTGCTTCTTTGCCTACAGGCAGTACGGAGCTACGGCAGAGAGGTGCTCAGCCAGGGCGCTCAGCGGTTCGCCCTTGCTTCTGTTGGTGCTGTGAGCATGCTTCCAAGTCCTGGAGACCTGTGCTCTCTAACACCTTTTACTAATGTGAAGGTGAAAGGGCACTTGTGTGTGCCCATGGCTGACTGCAGCAAGCTGTGTTTGTGCACAGACACTACCAGGCCAGTTCTTGTGCAAGGCCTGGTAGGGCATGAGCCAGCAGAGAGGAAGGGCCCCGACCCTGGCTCCTCTCATCCCCTTACCATGCTTGAGGGGTCTGTGAAATGAGAGATTTGGGGGTGGAATGTCTCCGATTTTCTGTAAGCTCTAAAACTGATGATTATCCAAGCAATAAAATGGCCCCTGGATCATAAATGGGACAAAATGATGGGAAGAGACACTGCAGCTGTGTGGTAAGACGTACATCCCTGTATCCTCCACAAGTCTGTCTGCAGCAAGGCAGCAAGGAGCAAATACAGGGCAGACCAGCAGCACCAGGGGCACCTTCCATGACTAGTGATGGAAACAGACCAGAGGAGGTCTCAGAATATGAGAACAATTTTGTGGCCATATTTATAGTCTATACAGGAAATCACCGTGGGGCTGTACCCTCGAGAGACCGCCCATGCGATCTGTCTCATGTCTTAATTCTTTTTCTTACTAAACATACCATTTTATTACACACTGCTTTCTGTGCTCTAAGTTTCTGAGCAGGCTCGTGTTCGTAGGAGTGATAATAATGCCCTCCTGTGTAGTGCCGGAGGGACGCGGCCCCTCTGCTTGTTTACACGAGCAAGATGTAAACAGCTTTGATCTGGAGAAGGAACCTGGCAGTGGACCGGCTTCACGATGAGCTCATTGTTTCTGGTCTGTGGAGAACCAGGGAGAGCAGCTGAGCAGTGGCCACTGCAGATGTCGTCGGTGGCCAGCCAGGCGCTTGTGTGAGGGTGTGGGGCACGGCGAGCAGACCCACAGCACTGTCTCCGCTGCTCCTCTCCAGCTGCCTCTGGAGCTGCCGGCCACTCTTCATCTCAGCTGCAAGGAGGGTGAGAAGCTGAGGCCTACGCACAGCCCCAGCCCTAATCCTTACCATGCTGGCACACTCCTCCCTGTTTTTACTGTCAGAGGAGCCTGGATCACAGAGCATCCTTAACAGGTCATTTCTAGATCTCAAGGAAGATCATACGTACTAAAGAGAGTTTTCGAGTTCATGATTGTCTTGCCAACCTGGGGTGATTATGTCTCGGTGAACACTCTCACTGCAATGACCCCAAACAACCGACTCCATAGCAGAGAGGAAGGACGATTTTGGAGATTCTAGAGTTCAGACTATGTCAGGTCAGGTCTGCGGAGCTCAGGACATGTCAGGAAGCCAAAGGAGAGCACAGGGCTCTGCTCTCACATCTCAAAGGCCGAAGCCAAAGAGCCAGAAGGAGGGGATTCACAGACAAAACACAGTTCCTTAGGCACACCTCCAGAGGCCCATTTCTCTAGCTTCACCTGCCTGCCTAGGTTACTGCCCAGCAAATCCACTGCAAAGGATTCCTCCCTGATGAGATTACCGCCCACAGGACTTAATTACCTCAACCCGAACATTAATACATGAGCTCTTCAGGGGACATTCTCTATCTAACATTACAAATAATAAATTAATACATTCTTAGTCATTTAAAAGTAAATGCAATGAAATAACCTTCAGATGATAACTTCCAAAGGATGACTATAAGTGGCATGTTTTTTCAAAATGTCTGTCTTCCGTCTTGACACCCCCTGTATCTAAGTCCTATTGTATGTGATCAATAAGTAGACTTTGGATGTTAGAATGAAAGAGCATGAATTAATTCTGGTGTTGGAGAATGAGCCAATATCAAGAAAGCCATTGTGCAACCCTATGAACTAACTGGCTCGTTTTCAGAAAAAAAATTTTGATTCAAACTGTACTAGCAAAGCTCTCTAGACTAACAGAACTCACAGAATATCTGTAATATAAAAGGTACCTTATTCTATCAGCTTATACTTAGCAGTCTCAGTGGCCATCTGCACCTTGAGAGCCTAAGGAACCGCAGGTGGCCGAGTGGTCCAAGAGCTGGAGTCGCAGATAGGAGCAACTAACAAAGTGGTCCCAGTGCAAGATGGGAAATTCAGGAAGCTCCCTGGAGAATCGTTAGTGAGAGTACCGTTAGAAGAGCAAAGAAAATGTGGTCAGACATGCCCAGGTGAGAGCGGACATATCTTCACCCAGGAAGAACTGAGCTCACCACCACACTGCTTTCTCCTTCCCACTTTTTCCCCCTGGACCCCCAACCTATTGGACAGTGCTGCCCATACTCAGGTTGGGATTGCCCCCTCAATAGGCTATTCTACATGCCAATCAATATACTGGGAGTCACATGATTCTAGGTGTCTCTTAATTTAGTTTACCATCCAGATCAACCATCATACAAGTAATTGATATACAACTACTTTTTAAATCGGTGAATTTCACCATATGAAGTTGAATCATATGTTTCTGTAAAATGATTTTGAGCCCTGAATTTGAGCCGTGCCCTTGACTCATGCATTTATGTTCCATACATTAATGTCTTAGCTTCTACCTTACAGCTTTGCTCAAGGCCTGAGTTAAAGTTGACCCTGCCGTGGCCATGTCCGCTGCCGTTTTCTTCTGTGCCCAGAGATATCCACTGATTCACGAAAATGTGGTTTGGGTCATTCAATTCATTCAACTCAGTCAATTAAGGTCCTGATTGTTGATGTTCAGGACACTTGGGGAAAGTTCGGATGTCTAGAGCTTACTAAAAGAAAGCGCTCTCCTGGAAGGTGCTTACTTCCTGGTGTGGGAGCCACATTCGCCACACAGGAATCTGTGCCTCAAGGTGGGGAGAAGTACTCTGAAGGCAGACAAGGACAGGGGCTTCTGGGGAGGGAGGAAGATGGTGAGCCAGGGCTGGGGCCATTGTGGTGAGCTGAAAGTTAGAAGGAGTTGCCTCTGATAAAAGAGCAGCAAGCAAGCTTTTGAGTTCATTGTTTTAACACAGAAGATGCTTCCCGCTCACCGTAAGATGCTCATGACCTATGACTTGGCCGCTATGCTAATCGCCCTGCCGGTTATGTGCGGTGCCCCCTTCCTACAAAAATTGCTGTTTTCCACTATGATTAGAAGGTGAGCCACAGCGCATGCTATGAGAATACTTCCTGATTGCTATTAGCCTCCCCGCCTCTAAACTGCTCCTGTATTCAAGTTTTACAATATCCAGGTCTGTCCTGTGATTTATGTTAGGCCACTAAGCTAGGCCCACTTGGAATCCATGAAATGTCAGACCAGAAAAACAACAGCACTTTATCACCTCGCCGGTGTGTGTGCTCATTTACAATTTTATAGTGCACCCTCTCCATACAGGGAACTATTGGGATTTCTGGACTCTTTAAAGCCATCTTTATAAAGATTTTCCTGAGCCAGTAATTTTAAATGACTATGGTGCCTTGTCAAGGGCCCTTAATTAAAATCATCTCCGAGTGTCAGCAAGAGGGATGGAGCGGAGAATGATTTAAAGACTGTGGACACGCCGAGGTGAGCAGTATTTTCCACCATTTTTAACATTTCCCTTTGGCTAAAGTGATTGAATAGATTATTTATGAACATCAAGCAAATTTTCTGGAATTAAAAATAAATAATGAAATCCCATCCACTTCCTCATGCTGCCCTTGTCAGGGAAAGATGAAATACCTCAGAGACGGAGTAACGGGACGTCGTCCACTGTGCCCTGGGCAGAGGGCTCCTTTGGCCCCTGGCCCTGGTACAGAGCCTCCAGCGTGTACTTCCTATTCTGTGCCCTGGTTACCCTCACGGTTTGGACTTTCCAGTTTCCCTGGTTCCACAGCAAATGGACATTATAAGAAAGAAGCAGCTGGGCGTGGTGGCGCACACTTGCAATCCCAGTGCGGGGAGGCGGAGACAGGAGGGTCGCAAGTTCGCGGCCAGCCTCGGCCACTTGTGAGGCCCTCCACAACTTAGTGAGACCCTGTTTCAAAATAAAGAATAAAAAAATAGTGCTGAGCCGGGCGTGGTGGTGCACACTTGTAATCCCCGCGCTTGGGAGGTGAAGACAGGAGGGTATCGCAGGTTCAAAGGCAGCCTTGCTGGCTTAAGAGACCCTGTTTCCAAATAAAATATGAAATAGGTCTGGGAGTGTAGCCCGGAGGTAGAAGGCCCCTGGGTTCCATTCCCAGTACCACCAAAAGAAAAAAAAAATAGTGCTGGAGGTATAGCTTAGGTAGTATGCCCTGAGACCCACCCTTAGTACCATCAAAACAAAACAAAAAAAAAAAAAAAAAGAAAAGAAAAGAAACAGGGGTCCAGAAGTTGGAATTCTGTTGTGCTGTGGGAGCAGGTGGGGAGAGAGCATCAGAGAATGCTGATTGAGTATGTTATTCCCAGAAGAGAAATCAAGGCCATGTGTCCTGAACTAGACTGCTATTCAGTGTACTTCAGCTGGGACCTTCTCTTATTGGCTTCGCTGCAGGGGCAAAGCAGTACTCCCTGTACCTTCCTGCTGGCCTTCTGGGGCCCTCTCAAGCTGACGGTGCACCAGCAGGATGCCTGGAGGGGTGTCCTCCAGCACACCCCCTTCCCAGCTTCCGGGGGGCACAGTGAGCCATGGGTGTCTCCTCCCTGGGTGTGCACGTGGGGCCCTGGATGCTCTCAGAAGCCTGCTGGGATAGGCTGTCTCAGAGGGAGCCACGGCAGCCTGAGGTGGCTGGGGTCTAGACTCCCTGCTGCCTGCAGGCTCAGAGCTGGGGGACCAACCCACGGTTTTCAGAGTCCAAGGAGCACTGTGCAGGGAGGAGATGCCGGACCTGGGCCAGATTCTTATCTTAGGACTTGTGGTCAGGAGTCCGATGCCAGTGCAGGCTACTTCAAGACTGAATATAGATTGGGGTCCTGTACAGAGAAGGGGCAAGCACTGGAGTTGGAGAAGAGAACTGTGTGGAATCTTGTCCTTCAGTCTCCAAGCCCTGCGGTTGGGTGGTCGCCTGTCCACTTCACGCTCTCTAGGACGTCTCTTTATGAGCTCAGAGGGCGGAGGCAGAGCACTTTTCAATTATACGAGCATCTCACTCTTACATTATTATTTTTTAGTTATTGGACATAGGATTCCTAGAAATGGCTTTGCCCGCCTTCCTAATACACTTATAAAAATCTGTACACAGCAAGGAATATACCTTGCCATGCGGTCTATAGATTTTAATATACTGTAATCAATGGTTTGTATATGACACACACTTAATTTTTAGGTTAATCCAAATTTGCTTTTAGTGTACTGTAAACCAGATGTTTTGAGGAAAAAAATCTCTCAAGCCTTTTATTTTTGTGTGTATGTGTGTGTTTTGCTTGGGGCATAAAAATCATTTTTCCCCTCTTTAGTGCGGTTGTTTTCAATTACAATTATGTTTTCACTACAAATACTTTAAAAATTTAACGGATATGTTTAGTTATTAGTTTATCTTTCAACATGCTGGTATTAATCCAGTTATTATGTTATATAGTTTTTTAGAAAACCTGTGCAGATGACAACCTCAATAACATCAAAAGTACAGCAAATTTGGCCTCCTTGTCTGCCTTCCCAAACATAAAAGCTGAGTGAAGGACACATGGTTTCTGCAGCCCCTGAGAAGCCACATGTGCTCGGCAGATGGGCCTGTGTGATGCTCGGAGCCCCGGCATACCTGCTCTGCACGATGCGCTGTCCTTGCAGAGACCAAAGCCCCACAGTGAGGACCCTCCACGTCCAAGCCCCGCAGCCATGGCTGTGGGAGAGCCCACCCTGGCCCTGCTGGCAGTAGTGACCAACACGATGCCGTCAGGGGCAGGCAAGGCCCCCGAGAGCCAGCGCCCACCACTTCTGAACGCCCCCCAGGGAGCGCCATTTTATGCCTGAACAGTTCCATAGACAAGGACGAGCGGAGCACATCGGAGTCACCCTTTGCGCCTCCCAAGACCCCTCCCCATCCCAGACAGCCGCTCCAGGTGGACGTCTCAGCCAAGCGATTTGGGGGATACCTTAAAAAGTTTGCTATAAAAGGGGATCTTTATCTACCTAAAAGCTCATGTTTCCATGCGAGTGACCAGCTGTCCCTTTTGTCCAGGAGGAAGGAGTTGTCAGGATAGAGACTTTTGGTTTTAAAACAGGTGATCTCCCAGTGAGGCAGGCCCTGTTCATCAACACCTCGCACACCTCCTTCCGTAGACACCTAGATCTGACTATGTGTCTGTTGTTTTGGTTTTTACTTCTGCCCTTAGCGTTGCTTCTATAAACTTATATTACAGAGTGAGCAAGAAAACCTCAACTCATCTTACCTCTGCCAAATAAAGAAGCAGGCATGTTGGTTGGTTGCCAGTGGGCCAGGCCGGTGCCTTTGGCAGCGGAGTGGAGCCCCATGGCTGCCCAGGCGCGCTGCCTCTGAGCTCATGTGCATTCCCATGCGTGTTTGTAGCTCAGCCTCCACCTGCACAGGCCTCTTTCTGTGGCCTTCTCTGCCCCCAAAGACAGCCTTTCTACAAGTCGGGAGGGGAAGATTCTCAAGGCTGTGTTCACCTCCAGATAGCATCCCAGAAAAGGAAGGATTCTGATGCCTGCTTCAAGTCCAGGAAAAGATGCAGAGGGGCTCAGTGTTAGCCCCTGGTCCTGGGCTGTGCCTGCAGATCTGAGTGGCTAATTACCAGCATGTTGGCCAGGTACTGTTTCTTGGCCTACTGGGAGCTGAGTCTTCTGATTGGCTGCTCCTCCAGGTACAAGCACCCAGTCCAGGTTTCTGAGAACAAGCAGTGCCCTGCAGGAAGCAAGGAGGCAGTGCTCTCTGGAAAGGAGGGGAGGGTGAGCGGGCCACCCACAGGGTCCTGCATGATTAGCCATGCTGTGCTGGAGCCCTGCCTGAGCTATGGAATACTTAGGTAAGGGAGGGTTAGGGTTAGGGTTAGGTAAGGGAGACCCGGCCAGCATCACCCTGATGCAAGGCTGCCAACCTCACAACCAGCTTGAGGGTGCTGGACTCCAGCACCCTAACCCTAACCCTAGCCCTAACCCTAACCCTAACCCAGACTTGACCCTACTATTCATAGCTTGTGTATCCTTTTGGCAAATGAGTGGGCCTTGCTGGACTTAAGGGTCTGTGTCTACGCTGGACAAAGTGATCAGGCATCAGACCCCTCCCAATGGGAATCAAGAAAAACAGGTGAGAAGCTGCACCCGGGAAAGCCTGTCCATAGCCAGCAGGATGCCTAGGCTCTGCCAGCAGAGGCTCCTCCCTCAGTTCTGGTCTCCATGGAGAGACAGCATTGCTGCTGGACCTGGGAGGATGTGGACAGTGGAGGTGGCCATGACGGAGTCGGCCAGGCACCCTGCACTTCAGGGAGTTGGCGTCAGATCTCTTTATCAACTGTCTTGTCTGCTCAGATGCGTTTCCACTTTTCTTTTCCTTAAGTCTCTGGTTTTGTTTGGCCCAGACTCCGTATCATGGCCATGATGTCTATCAGACAGGGAACTCCATCTCCAACCAGGGGCTTCCTGGAAGGTCAGAACCCAGCTCCTTCCCAGCACTGGGACAACCTTATAGTTATGACCAATAGGGTGGGGGGCGGGCTCGGGTGGGGCCTCTGAAGACCTCTGGGAAGGAACTGCAGGTGGCCTTGTCAGAAGACCACCGCACAAGAGCAGCAGCATGCAAAGTTACCCAGGGACAGTGGCCAGAGCCCGAGAGCCAGAGGAGGCTGTACCACGGCAACTTTGTTTTACTGCAAATTACCATTGATCTGAAGGGTCATACTCTTCATGCTACAAAATATATAGCGATGGCGGCCGGGGCTTTAGAAAATCTATACGATCTCACAGGAAACTCAACGCAAACAATTTCATTAATCATCTCAGTCCACTGGAGCTAGAATATTTGGGGGATGTGTCTAATTAGATTCCTCCTGTTTTTCCCATAAATTAATGCTTGGTCATTAAATGAAGTTCACACAGTTTATACACAAAATGAGAAATAATCCATTTCTGGGCAGAATGAACGTCAATCTTTTCCTCTAATTTCTATTTCTGTCTTTCTAATTTCAATTTTGAAATGTAAAACAAACAAGTAAATGAATAAAATGAGGAATTGGGGCTGGGGATGTGATTGCTTTCCCCCAAATTTGTAAAAATCAAGTTTTATGGATTTTACTTTCTCCATAAGAAAATAAGTGGAGAACATAATTTTTAGTTCTGAACTAAATGATAGCACATGCTTATAATCCTGGGATTTGGGAGGCGGAGACAGGAGGATCACAGTTGGAGACTAGCCTTGGCAACTTAGTGAGACTATCAGTAACCTAGCAAGGCTCCATTCCAAAGTAAAAAAGAGAAAGCGCTGGGGATGTAGCTCAGAGGAAAACTGCATCTGGTTCAGTCCCCAGCACGACACACACACACACACACACACACACACTCACACTATATTTCTAGGTATATGTTGCAAGGTAATGAAATAATTATCTAATGAGAATTAGAAAACAAAAGAAGAAAGAGGAGGAGGAGGAGGGCATGGGGGATTTCTCAGGATTTCTTGGGTCCTGCCCCCTCAGCGTTAGTCTTGGCCACTCCCAGGCAACAGCTTTTTTGAAATCTAAGGTGTGGTTCTGTGTTGGGAATCCAGCCCGACAGCTGACGGGGTTTGGCGAGATGATGAGTACCGAGGACTCGAACACAAACCCACGAGCCGGGAGTCAAGTCAAGCGAGATCTCATTTATTTCTCTCCAAGCAGTTCTTTATATAGCACCAAGCCACGAGGGGAATTTCCATGAGAAATAGCCTAGCCTATCCAGGATAAAGATCACTAGCACGTAGTTTACGGCCAATCCTAGGCCAGTACATGAGCCATTCATGTGTGCGGAAAGCTCCTTTAAAGGTAGAAAGGGAAAAACCGCTCGTCTCCCCACCCATAATGAATGGGGAAACCACGCCTTCCTAGCTTCCTCCAGGTGTCATCTTTGCCCCTTTTTTGCTGAATCACTTTACTTAAAGTTTTGCCTTAGGCCGTAGGCCGCTCAGGCCAAATCTCCTTAGGTGCTGTATAGACACACCCATCAGTTCTGGGCAGTGTCCTCTCTGCTTGAAGGCCTTTTTTCATTTGAGAATTCTCTCCTAAGGAGACATTGTTGGACACTCACATTTCCAGTGGACTGAAAGAAGGCCCTCGTGGGAAGAGCAGGGACCTACGTCCACTTGACCATGCCTTGGTCCGTCTGCTCGGTGGGCAGCTTCCATCCCAAGAGGAGCCCCTTTCAGCCACACAGGTGCAAGCAGATCATCCTGTAAGACCTGAGTGTCTTCTACTAGACAAGGGATGTAGCACAAGTGGTCATGACTGCACGTCAGGGCTCAGAGCATTCACATAGACAACCCAGTTCCCTGAGGGTTTTTCATATGCAGGACCCACACGAGGCTCTGAGGATGCCTCCTCCGCACTGAGGGTGTACTGCCTATAGATGAGTCTACACAGGGCTGTTTACATCCATGCCTGCATTTATTATTATTATTATTATTATTATTATTATTATTATTATTATTATTGTTTTGGTACTGGGGATTGAAGCCAGAAGTGTTCTACCACTGAGCTATACCCCGGCCCTTTACATAAGTCATTTTGAAAGAGGATCTCACTCAATTGCTGAGCCTCTCCTCAAACCTGCAATTTTCTTGTCTCAGACTCCCAAGTACTGAGATTACACGTGTGCACTACCGTGCCTGGCTTCGCCTCGATTCAGTACTAATGATGAGGAAATGGGTGTCCAGGTTGGGTGATGAGAACCTTGGGGGTAGCAGCTGGAAGATCCAGGGGTGACCAGTGAATGAGCCCTGGAGGAAACTGGTGCTTTTCCCAAGGCAGACCCAGCATTGCAGAAGAGTGAGCACCGTGTCGGGCATGTGGCTCTGAGGCTCACTCTGGCAGCAGAGGGATCGGAGGCAGCCTGCCCACAGAGGGCACCGGTCTCCAGTCACAGTGTCCTGTGTGTGGGATAGTGAGCAACTTCCAGCAAGGGCCACGGCATGATCAAGGCGAGCCAGGGCATCCTGATGTGCCCCAAAGGAAACCAAGAGTAAACCCCACAAACCCCTGCGGTGCCCAGAGAGGACTCCAGAACCACCTGAAGGGGCTGAGGAGTCCACACTCAGGCCACAGTGGCGCAGAAGGAAGGATGCAGTCCAGTGTTACCACCCAGAGGACCCACAGATGTCCATCAGTACAGGTGGACTTGAAGGTACTTAAATAAAGAAGGGGGTGGACAAAATACCTGTGCAGAGGAATTCCAAACACGTGTTGCGTAGTGTTTGTAATTCTGACCTCAAGAAAGGGGCAGTGGGGCCCCACAGCTCCCCTGAATGGTGACTTCCATCCACAGCGGACACCTGAGAAGCCTGTCCGAGTCAGGCCGCCCAGGTCAGCCACGGCACTGAGATGCTATGGAGGTTGACTTTGGCCAGGGGTAACGGGAGCAGGGCCTTGCTGTGTGCCTTCCTCCCAGTTCCCGCAGCCCTAGCCCCATCACGAGGGAGCAGAGCAACGTTCTGCAAAATACTGCCATGTCCTCCTCAAGCACACTGAGGACGCATGGGGGCAGTGAGAACCCGCCACAGCCAGGAGGGGCTAGGGACACACGAGGACCCATGTGGGTGCTGAGGAGTCCCGGATTCAGTCCCAGGGCAGAAACAGATCTAAGCAAGGAAGACTTAGGACATTGGAATAACGTATGAACTTTGTTTAATAAACAGATACCAATATTATATTTTTAAAAAAATTGTAACAAATATACCAATGTAGGCTATCTATAATAGGAATGAACAGGAAGTCTCTAAGTCCATCAACTCTTGACCCTCACGTGTGAGTCCATCCAGCTTTGCAGTTTGGGGCACTCAACACAGACACACAAAAAACCTAAACATAGCCCTACCTATAAAGAAATAAAATAAACCAAAGTGGAGTACATGGGATCATTTACAAGTGTGTGTGTCAAATAAGAGAGTCACTAAAAGAGCCCATGTAGGTTATCTGTGTTGGGCATCGCAAAAGGCTAGTGAAAGAGATCAAAGGAGACAGGAGCAGATGGAGACCTGTACCCTTGTGAGCAGATAGACGTGCATGTCCATGGCCCGGAACGCACATCAGAACAGAAGACTCATCTCCAAAAATTGATGCTTCCATTTAATGCAATCCCTTTCAAAATGTGAGTCACTAAACCTACGGCTAAAATGAAAAGTCATGACAATACCCAGTGCTTCCGGGTGTGGAAAAGAATTCCTCCTGCGTGGTAGGGGTGTGAGCGGCATGGCCTTGCTGGACACAGGTGGCCATTGTGTTGTAGACTCAGCATCCAACAGCCATACCACCCCCGACTACAACGTGCAATGTTTATCGTAGAGAAGTGAAATCGGTACAAGTTTTGCCTCATAGGCAGTTATTACCACAGAGCTTTTTCCACAATAGCTGAGTACTGGGGACGACCCAGGTACCCTTCTGTGTCACTGCATCAATGTGTATGAGAATAGCATGGAATACTACTCAACTGTGGAAGGGAAGGGGCTTTCCATACCCATGACTTAGACAAACCCAGAGGGAGCTATATTCAGTGAGAAAACAATTTCAGAAGATACATACTGTATGATTCTATTTACACAATATTTAGAAAGAAGAACATGTCAGCAATTGCCAGAGACCAGGAATAGATGCATTTGTATGTGTGTGGGGTGGGAGGGGATGTGCATAGATATAACGGCAACTTGCATGCTTGCAACTGGTGTTGGATTCTTCTTTGTCTTGATTTTGGAAACGATGTGCAAACCCACAAAAACAATAGTATCACAAGGCACTAACCTGCACAGATGTGCACCTCTGGGAGATCTGAGTGAGACCAGTACACTATGTCAGACGTTGATTCTGGGGCTCTGAATTCCATTCCATACCGTCTAAAAAGTGATCTAGTCTTGGAAAACGTGTTTCTGAACACACACACACACACACACACACACACGCACGCACGCACACACACACACATACAGCAATTCTTCTCTTGAAAAATGGATTCCCGGTGTCAGTATCTATGGCACGCTTCTCCACCTGGCCAACCGACCATAGAATTCCAGAGCCAGCTCGTCCTGCCTGGCTGTGGGGGTCAGGATCCAAGACCCAGTGGGACATACCTTTAGAACATGTGCTAGTGACTCCCAACACTTTCTCCACTGCCTCCCAAACGATTTGGAAGTGGTAGGTGGTGTGTAATGTATAAGGATATAGATCTGTCCTGGCCCTAAGCATAATTTATCCTATCATATGTGTCTCAGAATTTGGCAGAGGAGACTTGAGCCAAGTATTTGAAATAAATATCCAGATAATTGTTAATTAACACACAACAGTTTGTTTGGGGCATTATTCAAAATTCAAATAATAAAATTTTCACATGAACACTTAAATGTAAGAAAATCTAATGGCCCACCAAACTAGATTTCAAAAATGAAGTCAGTAATTTAAAATTTTTGAAAATTATATGATAGTTTTTATTATTTAAAAAAATAAAGAAAATAAAAGTGCTAAATGGAAATTAATAAAAAGTTAAACACGAGTAAGTAATCATATACAGTGAAGCTTTACTGTCTTTTTTTATCACTTTTTAAACTTCCTACAGAATGTCAGGAGAAAGAACACATTCTTTAAAAGGAAATAGAACTTCAAACTGAAGGTGTATGTAATAATTTATAAAAATAAATATAGGAGAGCAGCTTCCAGACTGCATGATGGGATATCAACTTCTTTCCTCCGTGGTATGAGAGCAGCTTTTAGACAACATAATACCAGAGCAGCTTCCAGACTCCATGACATGATAGAGGCTTTCATCCTCCATGATGTGAGAATAGCTTCTCTCTTCCTTAACGTTGAGTGTCACTTCTGGCCGTCATGATGTGGGAGCGACTTCCGGCCGCCATGATGTCGGACTCGCTTCTCTTCTCCATGATGTGAGATCAGCTTTCTGGTTTCCATGATATGAGCGGCTCCCGGCCTCCATGACGCGATGCGGGCAGCTTCCTTCCTTCATGACAGGAGAGCGGCTCCCGGCCTCATGACGTGGGAGCAGTGTCCTCCACGCTCCAAGCTACCACAGCGAGCGACGTCCAGGCGGCGGGGCTGCCCTAAGGACTGAAACCTCTGAAAGAGTGGGTCCCAATAAATCTTTCCTTCTCTAAGTAAAGATAGAAAATTAAAAATGTAATAAATATAGAAAGTAAAAAAAAAAAAAAAACTCTTTAGCTATGTTTGTCCAACTGTGTTTTCTTACGTACACGTTTTTATGTCAAAAAGCAAAGGGAAAAGAAGCCAGTTTTCCTTTTCCTTTCCTTTGCTCCTTTCCTCTCTACTGCTAAGGACCTGTGGAATCTGTTCATCTGATTCTGACAGTATAAAGCAGTGTTAATAACAGATAAAGATGAAAGCTTCAAGGTGAGCTTAGAGATAGCTTGCAGTGCTGCACATATTTGTTTAAAACCATTTGGCTAAAACAAGGAGTTGAATGTTATGTGTGCGTTTAATGGAAGGTGATCGGTGCCTGTCCTCTGTGTACCTGTGAGAAGATGGGGCCCTGAGGAGGCGGCCTCTGTCCTGTGATGTGACCCTCCCCATCCCAAGGGCACAGCCTGATCAGATCCCTGGTGTGTCCATGTCAATCCAGAGGTGAGGCTCCGGGGGCACTGGGCAGCTCCGGGGCATTCATGCAGAAGCCCCTCACACCAGTGGACAGCAGACCCAGCCAGTGCACCTTTCTGCAAACGCAGGTCACATTTCACATCAAACTGCTGGGTCTTCTGGCTTAGTGAAAATGCTTTTGACTTGGCCTCACTCTGAGCAAACACTCCTGCCTCCTGTAGACACAGTTGGTTCTTGCCTTAAGGAATTCCTCCTGGATCCCGAGGACAACCTTAGCCTCTGGAGAGGGTTTCACTGCGTGTGGACGTGCCGTGAGGACATCCGTGGATGTGCTGGGGGCTGGCGGGTGTGCAGCTGGGCCTCGGGTTGCATGCTGAGCCCCTCTGCACTCTCCTTTCACCCACTCTGTGGCTCTTTCAACAGCTATTTAATGTCTTCTCTACTCTTCTTAGAATCCTGAAACCCCTGAGCCTTTCTCATGCTCAGCTATGAGCTTGCCACCAGCTATCTGGGTGAGAACAGGGATCCAAGGAGACAGAATGTGCCGACAAGCAGCTGGCCACCAACTGCAGAGCCATCCAACACTGCTGCCTCTGCAGACCTCAGCTGAGCTTTCCAGATGCTTCTCTGAACCGTGTAGGACCCCCAGTCACTGCCTGTCCCCTCTCAACTGACAGAGGCGCTCCTGGGGAACTCCCTCCCTCCTAAACATGGTGTCATTTCTCAGATCTTAAAGAACAACTAGCCAGTCTTGTCCCCTCATCTTTCAAATGATTCTCACTCTAATTCTTTGCATCTATGTATAGAATAACCCCTAAAACACATTGTCTGTGGCCCTTCTTCCAATTCCTCCTTCAACTGAGTCACGAAAACCTGCTCCAGTAAGCGTGCATCCCACCTCCAGGCCAGACCTGTCCTACTTAGACCAGCACTGGCCTGTCCACTGGCACATCCCCGGAAGGACCCCAGCCTGTGTTCCCCCTGCTACCAACAGGGTTCACCCTTTCACATCCAACCTTCACTCTTCCCGGGCCCCAGGGCGCCTGGCCCCTGCACACACTTTCTAGTTACCCAGCTCAGTGCCTTCGCTGTTTTCCTCTTGCTGGTCAAGTAGTAGTTCTCAAGTGCCCCTGAGCACATTCCTCTGTCTCTTCTCCATTCACATTTACTCCTTGGATATTTTACCAAAGACTTTAAGTACCCCCAAGCTGGCCACCACACCCAGCTCCATTTCACCTTTTTAAAACCAAATTTTTGTCTTTAGAGCTCTTTGTGCATTTTCCTTGCCTAACTAATTTCATATGAAAAACAGATTGGGATGTCATTTTGATGGCTTTATTTTTTTATTTTTTGAGGCCTCTGCTCCCTAGGGAAGGACTTCTCCCTTTTAAGGGAAGCAAGACCCTTTGCTCTGCAGGGCTTCCCCCTTAAAAGAGGTTAGCTCCCGTGGTCCCAAGGCCTCGCCACAGATGCAGAAGAACTTCTTGATGAAAGTGGGAGATGAAAGCGGCCCCGCTCCGAGGAGCATCCGTCTTTGTTGTGTAAATAAACATGCTTCCCTCACTCAACTGGTTGCCATTAAAAGGGAGGCCCTTAATTTAAGACCGATTTTTAAGTTTCTAAGCCATGTAGACTTATTTTCTTTGTGCTGCCGTCTGCCACTTTTTTGCTCTATTTTCTAGTATATGTGTTGAATCAAAGAAATTGAGATGTAGGATAAACACTAATAAATGTTTAAACATCGGGACGCGGACCCACACGCGAGGCTCCTCTGGTCCCCTCCGCGCAGGCCCTTGTCTTACACCGTGGTGTCGGCAAGGGACGTGTGCGTGTAAGGGGCAAGCAGATGAAGCAGCCGCGCCTCAACAGAACGCAGCTGCGGAACGGGTGAAGTCATGAAGCAAACGCACTACCCACAGTAACCGAAACCCCGAGCTCATTGGAAACAGACCTGCCTCCCAAGCACCTGATTATCAGACATTCCACCGACTCGTTGTGCAACAACCTCAGAAGCAGGCTCCTGCAGCCGGAAAATGCAAAGCAGCTTAGAATCAAAGACCATTCATCCCGAGGATGGCAGATTGGAAACAAAGCCCTCCCAGGACCCACCAGCTCTCCGGTTCCGTTTCCAGGAAAACTTCTTGTGGGTTACACTTTTCCCAAGTTTGATTCACCACTGAGACCACTGCAAAATATCCTAGCAGAACTCTTGATAAGAATCATTCTGAAAACGTGTCCCTGCTGGTTGCATTTCTATTTGTAATAATGTCTCTAAGCAGCTAAGATTCAGCTGACTAATCTTTTACTGTTCACTGAGCTTTACAAAAGTTTTGCTCTGTGAGGTAAGAACTTTGGAAGATATAAAAGAAGCCAGCAAGAGGACCAGGCGGTGGTTTTGTGGTGGTCAGCCCTGTTGCAGATGCAGTCAGGATTTTCTGCTGGTCTCCTCGGTCGCTCGGAGACACAGATTTCTTTTCCTCCTTTCCACTTGTGTAGGAATTGGTCTGCTTAGAACGCTCTGCCTGTCTTTTCTTTTGAGAATTTTAAGGCAAGTCCCAGGTCAGATTTTCTGTGAAGATTTCTTGAGTGCCTTTTCTACATGAATTCCAACTATAGCAATTGGTGTCTGGGTTGCCATCTTCAGAGCCCTGGCCTCAAAGTGCCTGGAGGGAGGTGACTCTTCCTGGTCTATATGCTACTTTCTCTTCCTAGTCTCTATCCCTGGGACCCTGCCTCAAACCTCAAGACTCACTTTGCAAATAACTCTCTGACAGAGGACTTCTGGGGAAGATGGGTGGGCTACTTCCTCATCGCTAATATGCCTCTGGTTTTGAAAAGGCAAAATGGAGCTGGGTGTGGTGGCACATGCCTGTAATCCCCATACTTGGGTAACGGAGACAGATTTGAGGGCAGCCTCAGTAACATACCAAGACTCTCAGCAACTTAGTGAGACCCTGTTTTAAAACAATAAAATAAAATAAAATAGGGCTATGGTTGTAGCTCAGAGGTAGAATGACCCTGAGTTCCATCTCTAGTACCACATGAGAAAAAAAACAGTAAACACTTAAACATTAGAGGTCAGGATTTGTGAAGGGAGTGTTCTAACCCATTCGCTTTTTAGAACATTTCCCTGAAACAAATCCGTCTTGTCTAGGTTGTCTGAGTGGCACTGCACACCCTCATGCTCACACACCTCCCCTTCCTGTGGAGAGTAGAGTGAGCTGTAGAGTGAGCTAGCCGGGTGTGATGGTGCACACTTGTAACCCCAGCTTTTGGGAGGCTGAGACAGGAGGCTTGTGGTTCGAGGACAGCCTCAGCTGCTTAGTGAGGCTCCTTGCAACTCAGTGAGACCGTGTTTCAAAATAAAGAATAAAAATATAGGGCTGGGGGGTATAGCTCAAAGGTAGAATGTCCCTGAGTTCCATTCCCAGTACCACACACACACACACACAAAGTGAGATAACCATGGATTCACCATGCTTGGGCTTGCTTTAGTCCAGTGGTATTTTTTTTTTAAACAAAATCTGGTCTAGGGTGTGATTTCACCTCTTCAGACTATGTTTTACTGCTCAGAGATGTAAATCCCTGTGAGAATGGAAAGTTGAATGCCATAAACACAGCAACCAGCTCCCATGGACCCCTTTGCAGCTATAAGTGGGCTAAAGCTCGCATTGTGGGGCTGAGGCTCTGGAGCAGGAGGGCAGGCAGAGGCCCCCTAGAGAAAGGCAAGCACTGCTGTCTTGATGTGAAGGAAAAGGAGAAAGAAAGCCAAAGCCCCAGAAGCCCTACCACTGGCATCTCCCTGTCGCGCACCAGGAAATCAGGGCTTCCGCCACATTGCGGCTACTATCCTGGAGGTCCCAGCTAGCTCTGGGGCCTGGAGTGTCCTTATCCTTGCTAAAACCCTATAAGGACAAAGACTGACATGTCACTGCAGTGTCAGCAGAGCCAGAAGACGTGGATACCGTGCAGCTGACCCGTGAGTCTATGGGATTCAAATAGCGTAACTGTGAAGCGACCCTCGTGGACACTGATTGGAGGTACTGGACCCATTTGTCAGTCATGCTAGGGCTTTGGTGCTGTCGGTCTTTGTTTATTAACTCTGGATATATGTAAGATGTTGCAGGTGTTTCTCTGGAAAGCAAAGTCCTCCCATTTGGACAGGGAAGAGTGGGCATGCCAGCTCCATCTGCATCCAATATTTATTAGATCCAGAAGTCTCAGCCAGCTACCTACCCCCTTGTGCCTGTGGTGTGTCAGAAACATGAACTGTCCCTGCAGGATCGTTTGTATACAGTGTGATTCAGTTTTCTAAAGCACTGTGGCAGTCCATGTCTTCTTGGTTGGCTTTTAGACTGAGAACTTGCCTTTGATCTTCATACATTTCGACACCATTGCTTTAGCAGTATTATGTGATGTCGGTGTCCTAAGACACATGACAGCAGTGGCTAATAATACTCTAGTAATACTACAATATAATAATAATAATATTCTTCATGAAAACACATATGTAAAGTGCGTAGGTAGATGGAGAGCTGTTATTTTGTGTGTTCATTATTATGAAGGCATTTGTCAAAGTTTTAATGGTGGTAAAACACACATTAAATTGAATTTTCCATCTGTATGGACTCAATGCTTCTCAAAACTCGTAGATTGAATTCCTCATCCCTGGTGAGGTGTTATCAGGAGGATGGTATTAGGGGCCTGCGAAGGTGAGTCAGGAGTGGGGAGCCCTGTTAACAGGATCAGGGCCCTTTTTAAAACAGTCCTTCCACCATTTGAGGGCACAAGAGGATGCCAGCTCTCTGCACCCAGGGAAGACCTGGAGTAGCTCATTATCAAGGTGTCTTGACCTGGGACTTCCAGCCTCAGGCACTGTGGGAAATTAATTTCTGTGGCTTATGGCACCCAGCCTGTGGTATCCTGTTATAGCAGTCCAAATGTACTGACTGAAATGCTTCCAAGAAGTAAATATGCTGCTGATCCAATACCTAAAAATGTGGAAGTAGCTTTGAAATTGAGTAATGATAGAGGCTGGAAGGCTTTAAGGTGATGCTGCAGAAATCCCAGATGGCCTTGAATGGACTCCTCAAAGTGATTCAGGTGAGGACCGAGAAAGAAGGGAGAGCTATAGAGAAAGCTTCCATCTTCTTACAGAATGCCCTAGTAAACAGGAAGAGTACTGGTAGAAATACAGGGGTAAAAGAGAATAAGGACATCTCATTGAAATATGGAGAAAAGGCCACATTTCTTATAAAGTGGCAAAGAACTTGGCTGGATTTTGTTTGAGGTATAGTATTTTGTGGAAGGTTGAACTTTGAATGTTTAGCTAAGGAGATTTTTAAGCAAAATGTTGAAAGAGCAGCTTGATTCCTCCTGATTGCTTATAGTAAAATATGAGAAGAAAGAAATTAACTGAAGATAAAATTATTAAGCAAAAGTGAGCCAGAACTTAAAGATTTGGGAAATGCTCCGCTGATCCAGTGGACAAAGGCCGAAAATGCTTGTGGACAACTGGACAACAGGCGGTGTGGCGAGCAGCTCCGAGGTGGGACTCATGGACTTCATCAGCATGTCAAGCAGAAGGTAGGTCTTATTCTTTAAGGCACAGAAAGGGTGACCCTGCAGCCTGCAAAGGCTCAGAAATTACCAGGGCAGCCCCTCCTACCTCCAGAGGGCAAGGCCTCGGTGGGGAGGAGTGTAGCTCTCATGCAGGGATTCCAACACAGACCCGGGAGGCAGCTGTACCCCATGGAGATGGGGAGGGGTCAGTTGCAGCCAGGGAGCCTTGAGCTCAGCCTGGGAGAGCTGAGAACATAGAAGTTCTAGTGGTCTGGGTGCAGAGTGTAAAGCCAGGCAGATTTGGACTTGTCTGGTACCCGTTGCTCTTCCAACTTCTCCTTTTTGGAATGGGAATGTCTATCTTACTCCTGTTTCATCAAGTGTATAATTTGGAAGTATATAATTTGTTTGGTTTCACGAGCTACATCAGGAAAAGAATTTTACTTCAGGACAAATCATACTTTGAATGTCACCAATATGTGATTTAGAAAATATTCAGATGAGACTTTGGACCTCAGACCTCATGATGCTTTCGCAGGTGAGGACTTTTGCGACTACTGGGATGGGATGGATGTTTCTGCACTTGAAATCATGGGTTTTGAAGTGCCCGGGAGAAAACATTATACACAGAGGGTCCGAGGGCCCTCCGTACTTAAACGTTGAGATCCTGGCCTCTGATGTAATAGGGTCTTTGGGAGGAAATTAGGTCATGAAGGTGGTGCTTTTCTGGATGGAATTAGTATCCTTGTTAAAGAAACCCAGGAGCGCTATTCTCCCCGCGTTCTGCCTCGTGAGGATGCAATAAAAAGTTGCCATCAAGAGCCTGGAAGGGAACCATCCCCAGAGCTGGGAAGATCGTCAGCCTCTTGAACTGCAGGAGACAAGTTTCTGTTCCTTAGAAGCCACCCAGGGTGTGTTGCTTTGTTCTAGCAGCCCAAATTGGCAGAGGGCCATCCTAGCTACTTGTGGAGAGATGAGTGGCACTAGGTACATGGGTACTGTTGTGCAAACAGCACCACCACTCTCTGGAACATTTCCATCTTGCAAAAGAAACTCAGAACTTAGTTTCAAAAAAAGTCTTCCCATTTCTCCTTTTCCCCAGCCATGGCCAACCACCATCTTATTTAGAAATTTGACTTCTTCAGGTACTTCATACAAGTGGAACCAAAGTGTTCAATGATTCTATGGCTGGTTTATTTAACTGGGCGTAATGTCTTCAAGGTCCATCCACATTGTAGCACCTGCCAGCGTATTCTTCGTAAGGCGGAATAAATGATGGATAGTTTCCAAAGAAAAATAATGGATTCCCCTCTTCTCTATCCCTGAATTAGTTATCCTAGATATCTGTTTGTCTGGACGGCTCTGGGACAGATGAGACAGGTTGAAAGGATGAAGGAGAAATGTGGGAGAGGACACCTTTCAGCATGGACACTGGGGTGACATGTAAAGACAACAGACGTTGCTTCACTTTCACCATGATTTCTTGGTGGTTGAGTGTGTCAACCACCGAGCCCCAGTGGGGGGATCTTAGGGTTTTCATTCTGTGTAGAAAAACTCTAAAATAAAGCTGGGGATGAGAAAGGATAAGAAGGGAAGTCCAAGATGAGAAGACATGCTTCTTCCTACTTTGACTTTGCCCAGCAAAGAAGGACAGTGAAGTCAAGGGGATGTGGCCCTGCCAGCTGGGCCCCCCACTTCTCCATGGACGGGCACACACTGGGGTCTTGCTGGGGTGGTGGAGGCTACACTGTGCTTGCAGCTGGAAACTTTGTGCACCACATGGGAGGCATAGGATGGGGGCTCTGGTAGAGGTGGCGAGGAACAGCTGCTTCCAGAAAGACCACCTAGGTAGACAGGGCCATGCTGGCGGCAATGGAGACTTACAAATCAACTCCACCTAGAAGAGAGGGCAAAGTAAGAATTCAGTGTTTGAGTTTATCTTTATTAAAACAATCCTCTGATATGGAATTTCCAGAGGAGCATCTGCCCTAGGGTTCTGGCAGCTCCCACTGAGTCACCTCTATTCTGGATGCCACGGCCATCCGTAGCCCGGGGTGCGGATTCATAACCAGATTTCGATTCCATATAACAGCTCTGACCTTAATGTGTTTCTCATCTGCGTAACTCTGTGCGTGCAGGGAGCAGGAGCAGGCTTCTAGGTGGGCACCCAGCACATGTCTGTAGGGATTAGGAAACACAGGCGTGGTTCTCTGCTGCAGAGACAGTGCACTGCAACGCCTGCCGCTCCTCTGGCCTTTGCTTCTCCAGGTGGACAGGCTGCAGCTACACGCAGGGATCAGAGACTGCATGAACCGGCTCCATGATAGCTTCCCAAAGACCGCACAGAGGGCGCACGTGGCCCCACCCTCCCCCAGCCGGTTATGCAAAAGGATGTGATGTTTGTTCCACGTTTTCTGTGTTATCATTATGAATAACTTGATGGTAGAAGAAGAAGAGAACCAGATGTGATGTGCAACTAGGAGAAAAAACAGCAAAAAGAAACGAGAAAACGTTTATGAAACTCTTGTTTCATTTACCAAAAAATTGTTCTATATTAATCATTTACAAGGAATGAGACACTGTGGGGAATCAGACATGCACTCGAGAGCATTAAAACACTTAAAAAACGCCTAAGTTCTAACTGCTACGATTTGCTGAAAACAATCTTGATTTTTAGTATGTTTCCTATTTATTGTAACATTTGACTTCCTTCCAAATTATCTTTCATTCAAATTTCAGCTCATTTTTGTTTGTGTGGGTGTTCAAAAACAACAATGACGTGATGGAAGAAAATGAGTTACAGTCCCGTTTCCTCTTTTTCTCCTTAAATGCAAAGTTCTTTAAAAAATGTACCTTTGCTTATATACTCATTTATTTTATTATACACATTTAAGGTTTGTGCCATGATGTTTTGCTATGCACACACAGAGTGAAATATTACTTTTGGTTTAAATTTTTTCAGGATGTAACGAGAATTCCAGAAGTGGTACAGGGAGGTCCTGGGCCAGTAGACATGAGGGGCCACGGCCAGAGACCACGGATCCACAGGGAAACTGAGATCCTCTGGATGGCTGTAACATCTCCTGCAGGACGCTCATCCGTTTGCCTCAGGGCCTGAGGTTGCAGTGAGCACCCTGCTGGGGAAAGGCTCTTTAAACAGGAAACTGGCATGCAGTGGTCTCTCAAGAAACAATAATAAAACAGTATCTCTTCTCCAAAATACGTGTACCTGCACACACCCACCCTACTCACACTCACCTGCACTTGTCCCCCTCCCATCCTTAAGTGCGGTTCCTGAGGGGTAGTTTGGAGTCTTGGGTTCACAGTTTCTGTGCCCCAGGACACAAAGCTGGGTGAAAACTGTTCGTGTGTGGGTTTTAGGACTTTCTTTAAAAGCTGACTCTCAACTCCATCCAGTTTTTCCACACGTCTTCCTTGCAAGCATCCTCTAATGCTGACACCACTGCATACATCTGATTTCTCCTTCAGTATTAAGCACATTTGCTCCTCTCAAGAATCAGCAGCCTTATCGCAGTATTATTAATTCAGGTAGCATTTTCACAAATTGTCAACATCAAGTAATCACACGGTAGCTAGAAAGCATACGATTTGAAAGTTTAGCATTAATAAACAAGCATTTCCGTGCTCACCTAACCAGCCACAAAATTTTGTCCTGGTTGTTAAGATTCAAATATTTTCGTCAAAGGCTCTAAGTCAGTATTTCCAAGCTGTGATTCTTCATGGCAGAGGGCTGTCTACAGAGATTCTGTGTGTGTGTGTGTGTGTGTGTGTGTGTGTGTGTGTGTGTGTGAGAGAGAGAGAGAGAGAGAGAGAGAGAGAGAGAGAGAGAGAGAGAGAGAGAGAGAGAGAGAGAGAGACCTGGTCAAATAACTCAGAGATTCACAATTCTTATTAGCATATTAAAGAGCCTGGAAAGCCCTAAAGAATAAAACCAGCTTGAATCAAGAGACGCAGTATTGCTTTAAAATGCATTAATCACAGAAATCACCAGCGTTCATTTGAGAGTGAGGACGTGCGGGCTGCGTTTGATAGCAAGAGCGACTGTGATGTTTACGAGTGGCTTGGGCACTGTAAGTTCACACAGACAGAGCAAAGCTTCCTGCCCCAGGCTGCACACAGCCCACTGGAGAAAAGAGAAGCTTCCAAACTGTATGGAATTTAGATCAGGATAGATGGGAATTCATATCATGAACGTAAAGCCTCAAAGTATGACAAAGGCTGGCAAGAAAAATTATAAACAAATAGGCAAAGGCCTTGGGGTAGGGGCAGGGAGGCTGGCCGAGGACTCGGAGGAAAGTCAGATGGGGTTGAGAGTGGCTGGGTGTCCACAACCTGGAGCAGCTGATGGGCATCCCTCAGGGGTGGGGGGCAGCTGGGAAAGGGAAATTGTGTCAGAGGAGCCTAGCCAAGAGGGATTTAACCAGGACTTCACCTTGAAAAAGCACCCAGCCTCTCTGGGAGGAGAATAGTCCAGTCCTGGGCCATACCTGTGGGTCTGAGAGGGCTGGGGACAGCGGGTACCTTGTGGAGTCAGTGCTGTGACCAGGCAGCACCACCCAATACCCACCGACATTTAATCCTTACCCTGCTGTGCGTATTAAGAGATGGGGCAGGTGGGACCTTCAGGATTAGGTTCTTAGGCCGCTGCCCTTGCGGACAGGTCAATCCACTCAAAGATTAGTGGATTAACAGGTTGGTGGTTGTCTTGAGAGGAGGCCTGTTATGGACGACACTTTGGCTCCATCCCTCGGATGTCTCCAGCTTGCCATGTGAAGCCCTGAGTCACCCCAGGACTCTGCGGGGTCCCCACCAGCCAGAGGCCCTCACCAGAGCCAGCACTCGGCTTCCCAAGCTCCCAAACTGCGAGCCCCAAAGAGCCTCTGTTCTTTGAAGCACCCCATCTGTGGTGTTCAGTTACCGCAGTAGCAAGTGGACTAGACAAACATATTTGTCTGCATATGCAGGTATGTATGTATTCATTGTGTGTGGTAATGGGGATGGAACCCAGGGGCATTCTACCTCTGAGCCACACACTCAGCTCTTATTATTATTTTGTTGTTGTTGTTTTTTAGAAACAGGGTCTCACTAGGTTGCCGAGAGTCTTGCTAAGTTGCTGAGACTGTCCTCAAACCTCTGATCCTCCAGTTTCAGCCTCCCAAGTACTGGGATTACAGGTGCGTGTCTGGTCTCTGAGCTGGCTTATCTGGGCATTTAAATGTGTATTATGTTGCAGTGGACATGAGGAGGTCGATGCCGCAGACATGGGCGTGGGGAGGGAAAGTCCAGGGTGCTCCGCAGTGTGGGATGCATGGGCTCCGTGGTTGGACTGCCACTGTCCCAGCCAAAAGCGCAGACCAGAACAGTGGGTGGTGACCCATGAGGAGCTGAGCTGTGGACATGTCCACTCGCTGCATCAGAGACACAGGGTGGCCAAAGGCCACTGGACACAGGACACAGAAGAGGGCCCTGGAGCAGGACTTCAACTCAGTAGCCATCAGTAGATGGGCTTATTTCCAAGAATACCTGAAGACAGACCAGAATAGCAAGAGGCAGGAGCAGGTGTCCGGAAATGTTAGACTGTGCAAAATTGATAAGGCAACTGTTAGATCCCAAGAGTTTATTAAACATGAACTTGTATATAAGTTTAATTACATGAAAGATAGGACAAATACTCAAAATGCATCATGACCACCTTTGTTTTTATACTTTTTAATTGCCTATGCCTTTTCCAAACTTTTTATTTGGGGAGAGGTATGCTAGGGATTGAATCCAGGGGCATTCTCCTGCTGAGCGACACCTTAGCCCTATTCTAGTTTTCATTTTGAATCAGGGTCTAAGTCACCGTGCACATGCCTCAAACTTGTGATCTTCCTGTCTTAGCATCCTAAGGACTGGGGTTATGGATACGAGCCACCATACCCAACACTACTTTTACTTACATGTAGTGATCTTGTGTGATGGAAGTGGTGGCTTGCTATCACACAGTGCTTCTTTACTCTGCTCTGGGACTTCACAAGGAGCCTCTATTTGGCCATGTGTGAGGTAGTTCCACTACACACATTGGCTGGACCTGCCAACCAGGCCCTATCCATGGAGAACAGACTCTTAGCTATCTACAGCACGTCCAGCTGTTCCAGTAACAAGCCAGTTGTCTCACAACACAGAGATGATGCCGGATGGTCAAAGAGACTATTCATGAAGAATGGCTTTCCAATCACTCACCCTGGGGGAAATGTCACTCCACACCCTTAATATCTATCAGCACTTTCTCTACACTACTCCCACCAACACACAGCTCACCCAGCCCTCCTTCCCCTTCACACCTTCACACTCACTTCTATTTCCTTCCTTCCTTCCTTTCTCTCTCTCTCTCTCTCTCTCTCTCTCTCTCTCTCTCTCTCTCTCTCTTCTAGTCTGGGGATGGAACCCAGGGGCATTCAACCTCCAAGCTATACCCTCTGCCCTATTTTTTTTTATTCTTTATTTTGAAACCGGGTCTCACTAAATTGCAGAGGGCCTCACTAAGTAGCTGAGGTTGTCCGCGAACCACGATCCTCCCGTCTCAGACTCCTGAATGCTGGGAATGGAACCCAGGGGCATTCTACCTCTGACTTACACCCCCAGCCCTTTTTTTATTCTTTAATAAACAGGGTCTCACTGAATTGCAAAGTGCCTCACTAAGTAGCTGAGACTGTCCACAAACCTGGAACCTCCTGTCTCTGCCTCCCAAATGCTGGGATTACAAGCGTGCATCACCACGCCCTGCTCACTTTTATTTTATCTAGGATGGGCAGTCAT
This sequence comes from Muscardinus avellanarius, assembly GCF_963383645.1. Classification (NCBI taxonomy): domain Eukaryota; kingdom Metazoa; phylum Chordata; class Mammalia; order Rodentia; family Gliridae; genus Muscardinus; species Muscardinus avellanarius. Next base: position 1,208,017 of record NC_137803.1, read on the forward strand.
TCCCGGGGCCCACTGAGAATAAGTAGACAAAACCAATAACCTGAAGCATGGTGGGGCCTATTAACTGCATGTTGTACTGGCATTACTAACACTGGCGTAGCATGGCATCTATATTGCATATAACGTATACACAACGTGTTCTTTACAGCATTCCAGGGAACTAGTAAGATCAGCTTATAGAGTTGTGCCAGTCAGGGTGGCGAGTGCTGATCCTCAACAAGAAGAAGGGACGCCCAGGAGTGAGGAGGACCTGGAGCCAGCGCTGTTCTTCAGACATTGTAGCAGGACACCGTGGACGCTCCTTCACAGGACAGTGGTTCTCTTTATGCCTGTGCAACCTTTCAAAACAGGTTGACAGACATCCATAGCAGGCATAAACACAAATCAAAGACCCTAAGGACACTTCATTTTGTATAGAGTGTCTGATACATAGAAATCTACTCTTTTTTTGGGGGGTGTTGGAGATTGAACCCAGGGGCATTCTACCTCCGAGCTACACCCCCAGCCCTATTTTTTATTCTTTAGTTTGAAATAGGGTCTCACTAATTTTCAAAGGGTCTCACTAAGTAGTTGAAGTTGGCCATGAACTTGGACCTTCCTATGTCAGCTTCCCAAGTACTGGGATGTCAAGTGTGCGCCACCACATCTGGCTGAAGTCTACTCTTAAAACAACAAACTCGCCGGGCGTGGTGGCGCACGCTTGTAATCCCCATGCTTGGGAGGCAGAGACAGGAGGATCGCGCAGGTTCGAAGCCAGCCATGCGTGTTGGCTTAGGAGACCCCGTTTCCAAATAAAAATGTAAAAATAGGTCTGGGAGTGCAGCCCAGAGGTAGAAGGGCTTCCAGGAACCCCAGTACCACCAAAACAACAACAACAACAACAACAACAACAACAACAACAACAAACTCAGGAACAGCATATCTTAGTATTAGAGTTTGGGGTTGGTTCGTGGCCTACAGTCACACGGCCACGTCCTTATCCCCAGAACCCGTGCTGTGACGTTCTCTGGCAGATCTATCAAGTACAGCTCTGTTGTGCTGGGTTAGGGGGCCCGGTGTGGTGACAGGTGTCCTGACCTGAGAGGGAGGCGTGGCCCCGGTGGAGACACTCTAAGGGACCAAGACCATGTGGCAATGGAGGAAAAGACCAGGGTGATTTACCCACAAGCAGCTGGACTCTGAAGACTGTGGGGAGCCTCAGAAGGCAAGAGACACAAGGAGCCTCCTCCCAGCCCTTCAGAGGGGCATGGCCCTGCCCACACCTGACCTGGCATGGCCCAAGACATCAGGAAAGGGTTTCCTGCTGCCTTCAGCCATGAATGTTGTGAACCTTCGTCAGGGAAGGCAGTGGTAGGGAAGCCATGGGACCAGGTTGGCCCAATCTGAAGTGTTTGCCAACATTCCTGAGAGATTTATGGTTTCAACAAAGCAGGTATGATTGACCTCCTGCTTAGATTTTTATTTGCCCCCAAACTAGAGTAAAAATACTGTACACTAGGATTCATACTCTCCATTGTAAAGAGTTTCTTATTTTAAATTGCCAGACTCTCCTGCATCACTATGTGTTTCTTTATTTTTATTTTTTTTAATTTGGGTTTTTTTCAAATTCAAGTACTCTGCTACGCATGGTGGCACATGCTTATAATCTCAGTACTTGGGAGGCTGAGACAGGAAGATTGCAGGTTTGCAACCGGCCTCAGCTACTTAATGAGGCCTTCTGTAACTTAGTGAGACCCTGTTTCAAAGATAAAGAATAGGACTTCCGGGAAGATGGCTACAGAGAAAAGCGGGGCTTACGAGCCCCACTAACAACCAATCTCTATTACCACAAAATCAGCGCCTTTCATAGCAAGAAAACACCATCAGCAGAGAAACAAAAAATGTAATTACAAGGGACAGAGAAAAAGAGGGCTGGAAAAATGAGACACCAGAAAGAAACCAGACCGCAGTGCTGCAGCCAGAGCCATGGCGCATAGCGGCGGGCGCCTTTTTCCCTTGCAGCATCAGGCTCCAGAGAGAAAGGGAACTCATAACAGAGCTCAGAACCAGAGAGGAGATACACTGGCCTCATGCCTGAGGACACGGCATTAGCGCCTTACTACCGGCGGCAGCAGCGAGTTCACCGGACGGCTGTAGAAGAACACACTCAACAGCCAACCAGGCTTCATAGAGGAGTGGTGGATAGTGAGCCGAGGTGAGCCACTGTGGAATTCGGCAGATTTCTCGGTGCAGGGAGCATCTAAAGCTCCCAGGGGCTGGGCTCAGCACACCCTGCAGGGACTCAGAGTGGAGCTCAAAAACAGAAAAGAAATACACCAGCCTCACGGCTGAGGGCATGGCAGCAGCGCCATATTGCCACTGGCGGCAGCAACAGCAAATTCACCGAATCCACTACAGCTCCATCAACGCACTCAACAACAGTGAGTCAAATTGTGGCCCCTAGAGGAGAAATCCCAGTACTGTACTCCCAGGGACTTGACCCAGTAGGGGAGTGGCGGTGGCAGAGATAACACACCATAGGAGAACGCCCAACCTGGCACCCCCTCATGGTCTAAAGCAGGCTCGATTGACTCCCAGGGTCTGAGACTCTGCGATACAACCCAGTAAAGGAGTAGTGGGGACCGAGATACCACAGACTCGAGATCCAGAGCACCTCAAGTGAAGTCGTAGTGACCCAAGGGAAGAACCCAGAGAAGGCACAAACTTCCGAAATCATGGGAAAGAGGAATAACAATGGAACAATGAATACCCACAACCCCACAACATCAGAACCTGATAAAACAGAAATTCAGAGATTTTTAGAAGATCAAATCAGGAAAATAACTGTAGAAATAATAGAGATGATTCAAAAAGAATTCAGAAAAAGCTAAAAAGAGATAAAGGATGCAATTAATGAAGTAAAGGCCTCAATTCAAAGTACAAACAACCGATTAGACCACATGGAGAACAGAATCTCGCTCTTAGAAGATGATCATTCAAAAAATGAACGCATAGTTTCTAATTTAGAAAAAAAAATCCGACAGCAGGAATCTGACATTGAAGAAATATGGGCCCACTTTAAGAAAGCTAACCTAAGAATAATTGGAATAGAGGAGGGAAAAGAAAGTAAAACCAAAGGGATCAACAATCTCTTCAAGGAAGTAATAGCAGAAAATTTTCCAAACGTAGAGCAAGAGGTCGATACACAGGTCCAGGAAACTTATAGAACTCCCTTTAGACAGGATCGGAGAAGAGGATCCCCACGCCACATAATTGTCAAAATGACCAATGTGGAAGCCAAGCAGAGAATCTTAAAAGCAACAAAAACAAAGGGCCAAGTGACATTCAGAGGCAAACCAATTAGAATCACTCCAGACTTCCCAAACCAAGTCATGAGAGCCAGAAGGGCTTAGAGTAACATATTCCAAACTCTGAATGAAAACAACTTCCAGCCAAAAATCTCCTATCCAGCAAAACTTTCTATCAAATTAGATGGGGAAATAAGCTTCCACGACAAACAGAAACTGAAGGAATTTATGTCTTCAAAACCAGCGCTAGAGAAAATACTCAAAGAGATTAACTACAAAGAAGAAATAGGTAACACACACCAGAACCAGAGAAACAAGATTTTCCATCCAACAGACAACTAAGATTAGTTATCTTTGGAGATTCATTATTTATGTTAGTCTTTTACCTATCTCTAAATTGTATTGTTTTGCTTTTATTGTTGCTAATTTTTAGGATTTCTAGTTGGAATATTAATATACCTTCAGAAATAGCATTTGGAAATATTTTATCCCATTCTATCAGTAACTTTTAACTCTGTTTATATTGTCTTTGGATGTACAATATATATATATATATATATATATATATATATATAATTTTTTTTATTTATTTTTTATGGAGTTTGTTTACCCTTTTGTTGCCTGTGCCATTGAAATCATATCCAAGAAATCACTGCCAATTTCAATGTTGTGAGGTTTTATGACCCAGATTTTTTTCTAAAAGTTTATAGTATTAAGATTTATACTTAGGTCTTTTATCTATTTTGAGTTAATGTTTGTATATGGTGTTAGGTAAGGGTCCAATTTTAATCTTTTTCATGTATTATTATTTTTCAACAATATTTAGTTAAAAGATTAGTATTTCCTCCACCAATGTTTGTGGAAACCTTGTCAAAAATAACTTGACAATATATGGAAGAATTTATCTCTAGGCTTTTATTTAACTCCAATGGTTTATATATCTGCCTTTAGAACAGTACTACACTGTTTCAATTATTGTAGCTGTATATGGTTTGAAATCAGAAAATATACATCTTCTAGCTTTGTTCTTCTAGATTGTTTTGGGTATCTAGAGTCCATATTCCATATCAGAATAGATTTTTTCTCAAAAATAAATAAATAAATGTATAATAGTTTCACCTAAAAAAAAAAGAAAAAAATATTGTCTGGTAAGAAAGCAAAAAGAAATATTGAAATGTTATCTTTAAGTCATCAAAA